>NW_024104696.1:0-321804 GCF_003945595.2 Pipra filicauda
GAAGCGGCTCCCGCCCGATCGGCCGCGGCCCCGGCCCGCGCTGGGAGCAGGTTCCCCTTTCCAGAATGCGCGGGATCGTGGCCGCTGGCCCCTGTGCGCTGCTGCTGTCCTGGCTCCGCAGCCCCTGGGTCCTGTCCCCGCGAGGTTCCCGGGGTGTGCGCGCTCCACTGGCCCCTGGGCAACTGATTCAGGCGCCTTTGCCCATACACGGCACAAACGCGGTGGTGTGGTGAGCTCCCTCCCTGCCCTCGGCACAGGCGAGGTCACAGCAGAGCCCCGGCCGGCTGGGGGGGCTGCTGGTGGCACTGGGGCTTGGGGGGCCCAGTGCTGGGGGGGTGTCCAGGCCAGGGTGCCGGGGTGTGGAGTGCCACAGGCTGTAAGGTGCTGGTTCCTCTGGTGTTTTCCAGTGGGGTGAAGCAGAGATGAGCTGCTCACAGAGCCATGTTGCTCTGGAGGACCCTGAGTCCTGGGAGGGGGAGCAGTAGGGGGTTCTGGGAGTGACTGAAAGGGGTGGTTTGCTGGGGTTTCAAGGGTGAGGCTCTGCCCGCCCATCCCATGGGATTGGCCCTGGGGTCCTGCAGCTCCCCCGTGCTTTGGAGCCCCTTCACTGTGCAGTGCAGACCCTGCCCACACCCCGGTGCCATCACGAAGGGCCCAGTGCTCCCCATGCAGTGTGTCCCCGGTGGGGACATGCCTTGTCCCCTGTGGGGGACCCAATGGGTGGCTGTCCCTGGGGTCTCTTATCTGCGGGCACGGGTCTGCTGGTATCCACTGCCTGCAGGGCCGGGCAGGCTATCGGGGTCCAGCAGGCCCCTTCCCCCTCCAGCAGCAGGCCCTGCCGCCCTATCTCATTAGCTCGAGATTAATGAGGCTCCTGCACTGTCTTTAACTCCTTCCTGCTCACTGGCTCCTGCCCACGGCTCCGCTGACGCTCTGCTCCATTTCTCCTGCAGGTTTGCACCGACGCCTGCTCAGCGTTGACCTGGCCGAGGATTAGGGACATCAACCACGAGTGGGGGACCCTGAGGCTGCTGCTCCCCAGAAGGTGCCAGGTCTGAGAGGGAAGGGGTGATGCACCAGACTGCAGTTGCTGCTTGCTGAGCCTGAGGAGGAGTTTCGGCAGCACTCCGATCCCGACAAGCAGCCCCCTGCCTTCGACTCCTGCTGGAGCCCTTGAGTGGAGGAGACATTGAGCAAAGGCTGGGAGGGGTCAAGGGGCACGTCCTCCTGTCCTGACCCGGCGTTGATTCCTGCCCTGACACCCCGACGACGCTGCTCTCGACCCCCTGGCAGCCCCCCCCAGGGCTGCCTCTCCCAGCGCTGTCCAGCCTTGGCCCCCAGCCCCGCTGGAGCGCGGCAGCCTGCCGGGCGCTGCCCCCCGGGCGCTGCCCCCCGGGTGCGTCGCCCCTCGCCCCCCCGGGGACCCCCCGCCCGCCGGCAGAGCCATGAAGCTGCAGGCGGTGATGGAGAACCTGCAGCGGCAGCAGCGCGCGCGGCTGCAGCAGGCGCTGGAAGCGCGGCAGCAGGAGCAGCAGCAGCAGCAGCCGCGCTCCTCGTCTCCCCCGGCGCAGCCCCCGGGGCAGCCCCCCGCCGGCGCCGCAGCCCGGGGCCGTGGGCAGGACCCGGCCCCGGCGCCCTCGGAGGAGGGAGCGGAGCCCGAGAGCGCGCACATCCAGCGGGCACAGATGGCCGCCCTGGCCGCCATGCGCGCGGCCGCCGCCGGCCTCAGCCACTCGCCCAGCCCGGGGCTCTCGGACGAGAGCCAGCCCTCTGAGGAGGAGGAGGAGGAAGAGGAGGAGCGCGGAGAGGACGAGGAAGACGGCGGGTACCAGCAGGAGATGGGCTCTGAGGAGGAGGAAGACCTGTGAGTGTACTTGGGCAGTTCTTGTGGATTTGGGGAAGGGGCAGGGACGTGGCACGGCACTGGTGGGCTTGGGCATGGCTGGCTGGGGACACCGGCCACCTTTGGGGCTGGGGAGTGGCAGGAGAGGCTGTAGGAGTGCTTGCAGGGATCCTGTGGCTTGGGGCCAGTTGTGGATTAGAGCTGTCAGGATATTCTGGAGCAGGAGCTGCTGAGAGCAGCGGCTCAGCTCTGCAGCCGTGATTCCTCGTGCTGGGCTGGCGTGGGGCGACATCTCATCTCTGCCCAGCAGCCACGTGGGGCCATGACAGAGGACCCGAGATGGTGTTAAATTATGCAGGACCCTTGGCTGCCTCCAGCCCACATCCTCCCGGGGCACTGCTGGGCCAGGAGCCATCTGGCAGAGCCCCGCTCCATGACGGAGCTGCTCTTGGGCTGCCAGGGGTCAGCTGTGCCCCACGGAGCTGCCCCTGCTGACGGGCTGCACCAGGGCTGTGTGCTGGGTGGGTGGTCCCAGCCCCACGGCTGGGCACTGCCCACAGGGCAGGCAGGAGAGAGGCGTGGACTTTTGGAACCAGTGTGGGGCAAAGCCTCTCCTTTCTCCCTGGCACCAGGAAGGGCAAGTGGGATGAAGATGACTTTGAAGAGGACCTGGTTGAGGAGGAAGAGGAAGAAGAGGAGGAGGAAGAGGAAGACTATGAGGAGGATGAAGACATGGGAGAGGAAGGGCTCAGCTCGGCAGGGGCGGTGCGGGCGGGCGCGGGATCCCTGCTGCTCCGCAAGCCCCCGGCGCCCCAGCACTACCGGGGGGAGCCTCCGCGGCTCCCGGGGGGGCAGGAGCGGCTGCCCCCTGGCCTGGGCCACACGCAGCCCCCGCCACCGGCACCCGACCACGGTGACTGGACCTACGAGGAGCAGTTCAAGCAGGTGGGTGCCCGCAGAGACACGCGTGTCCCCCCTGTGCCGCCCCTGTCCCTCTGTCCCGCTCCTGTGTGTCCGTGTGTCCTCGGGAGCGTGGGGAGACACCTCTGGTGGTGCTGCCTGTGGTAACGTTCTCCGTGGATCCAACTGCTGTTGTCACTAGGAAAGTGTGGGATTTCTCCAGAGTTTTAGTGCTGGGTTCAGCCTCAGTCCCCCTTCCCTGATCAGGTGGCTCTGAGTGGATCCTGGTGATCCTGGCGCAGGTGGACGGTGCGATGGGGTTTGCTGCAGGGACCTGGGAGGATTCTTGCTGAAAATTACGAAAAAATCACCCCAGACTTCCAAATCTCATGGGGCTCTTGGTTTTCCTCTTGTCCCCTCCATGCTATTTTCTGTGGGGACCTGGCCATCTCCCATCATTGCAGAGGTGATGTCCAGCAGAACGACTCTGGCCCCCCAGATCCTTGGTGGTGGGCAGAGCTGCTCCCCTGCTGCTGCCAAAATGCTGCTAAAGAGTGAAACTGGGGAGAAAGCACCCAGCTGCCTCCGCTGTTGCCTTCCCCAGGCTGGCAGGAGGCCGGCACGCTCCTGCTCTCCCGGCACTGGAGCTGGCTGCGTTCTGCACTGGCTAATAGAAGGAAATGTGCTGGAGCCAGGGCTCCCCAGGGGCCGCCCGGCACCTTTGATGTGTGTTTAAATACATCGGAGTTTGGGGCTGGGGGAAGGGGCGGGACCAGCAGCAGCAGATGGGACCCAGATGGAGCGACCAGGGCACGGTGGCCTTTCGGGAGGGATGCGACTGCCCCTGCCCCTTCCCCTTTGGGGGGCTGTCACATCCCTCCCAATATGGGGGAAGGGACTGCCAGGATTTGCTGGCACATCTGGATGCAGGCAGGCTCAGAACAGGGTTGATGGAGGCAGTACCATCATGCACAAGACTGTGTGTCTGTCCTGCCCGGCTGTGGGAAGGAGGGATGCTCCTGCCCCACATGTCCCTCGTGCCGCTGCACCCACGCCGCCTCCTCCTCTTGTGGTTTCTCTCTCTTGTGCTTCCTGCTGCCGGGGACTCAGGGGCTGGGACCGTGAGCTCGTAGCTGTGAAAGGGGTTTTTGATACCGCAGCTGTGGTCTTCCTGTTTGTCAGCATGTTGGTGCTGTGGACCAGGCCATAGCCCCTACCGCGTCCCCCGCCGCAGCCACAGCGCGTGGGGCCACCAGCCCGTGTCCCAGCACATCCCCTGCAGCCCAGACTGTGCCAGCAAGAGGGGCTGAGCACCCCCTCTCCCTCCATTTCACTTCCCGGGGTCAGTGGGAAGAGCCCACCAGGTCAGTTAATTGTGGAAGCAGCTGGAGGGGGTTGGAAAGCGACCGTGGGCGGAGGAGCGGAGGCGACGCGGGGCCCGGAGAGGCTTCCCCGGCACGTCAGCCCGCGCACGGCGCTTGGATCGCGGCCGCTGGACCCGGGCCAGGGGGTTGCTGGCGCGGCGCTGGCCGGGAGCTCCTCCTGGCCGCCCTCCAGCGCGTGCTGCCGGGCTCCATCCCAGCCCAGCTGGCGCGGCCTGGGAAGGAGCAGCAGGAATGTAAACAGCGAGGGCGGCGCGGGGCAGGGGATGCCGTACCCCGGTCCCTGCCCCTCGCCAGGGCGGAGGCGCCTTAGGGGGAACCCGGGCAGCCCCGGGGTGCTGGAGCACGGCTGGGTCCCTGCGTGGGTGAGCCAGTCTGGATGTGGTGCTGCGTGTGGCTGTGCCAGCGCTGTGCCTGCCTGCTGCGTGAGGAATGGGCTGCTTTGGGGTTCCTCTTTCTTTTTGTCAAAGAGCTGCACAGCACTGGCAGCACCTCTGCTCTCCCAGCAGCCCTGATGCCTTCGCAGCTCTCCAGCTCTCCCCGCAGCTGCCATTCAGGTTCAGCTCTGGTTGTGCTGGCATCGGGTCCCCCCCGGGCATCCTTGGCCTGGGGGTCTCTGTGCTCGAGGACACCGTCCTCACCGGGCAGTGCCGCCGTCCGAGCCCCCATGCCCATCTCCACACCCAAACCCCGGGTGCCCCGTGCCTGCCGGGGGCTGCCCAGGTCCCACACCGCCGGGGTTTATTGACCCATCTGGGACAGATTCCTGCGAACGAACGGCTGAGCCGTGGGGGACCGGAGGGAGGAGGGGGCCCAGTTCAAGGGAGGAGGAAGGGGAGGGCGTGAGGAAGAGTTATGGAGGTGAGGGAGGTTAGGGAGCCGGCGCGTGGCACCTCCCCGTCCCCGGGGACGGCTACTGCGCAGGCAGAGGTCAGCTCGGCCTGACCCGGGCGCTGCCGGCAGCAGAACAAAGGAGCCCCCTGCACAGTGCGGGGCTCGGGGGCAGCGGCTGCCAAGGGCACCACGGCTTCTCAGGGGGAAAAGGAACATTTTTGGGGTGGGAGGAGGCTCCCCCGGCGAAATGGCTAAAAATCCAGCGAGTTCCTGCCATTGGCAAGGAGCTGCTGGAGACAAAACTGCTCTGGGTTCTGCACCCCGGTGCTGGGGGGGACTCTGCTGCTGCCCCCGAGAGCAACCTTTCTGTTTCATTACTGCTACTCCTGCACTCCACTTACAGAAGGAGTGGGAGACCCTGGCACAGTGGCAGTGCCTGGAGCTGGAGTTCCCGGCCTCTGCCCCTTTTGGAGTTTCCTGTGCTGCTGGTGCTCCTCAGGCACCCTGGTACCCCATCCCTCATCAGGGCAGCTGGGTGGATCCATCTCCTGGTGCTGCCCCGGCTGCAGCAGCCACTGGGACACCCTTTGGGTTCTCCATTTTGGGGGCTCCCTTTGGGGTGCCCTGTTGTGGGGCCTCAGGCTGATGTTTAACCCCACGTTTCTGCTTCAGGAAGGCTTTAAGAGGCTGCAGCAGTGCCGGGGGGAGGCTGTGCTGGCCAGGGGGTGCCAGTGGGGTGCCAGTGCTTTGGGGGGGTGGGAGGTTTCTTACACTGTCCCAACCAGGGCGTTTGAGCAGCGTCGGTGGCACATGGGGGCGAAAACCTCAGCCCTTATCTCGCGCAGCGCACCCCAGATATGGAGTTTCAAAGTGCAGCAGTTGGGGGAAAAATAAACCGAAGGCAGCTCGGTAATCTCAGCGGGGCCACGGGGTGGGGGGGATGATTCTGGACCCCACACACCCGGACCAGCTCGTGCATGTGGCTGATGCAGCTGGGATTTTCCAGGAGGGTCTGGAAAGGCAGAGAGCCCATATCTCCTCTGAAGCCCCAGGTGCTGACTAAGGCATGGGGATCCCCTCTGAACCCCTTTCTCCCATGGACTGTTTTCCTTTCCAAAACCCAAAGCCAACTGGGGGTGTGCAGCCGGAGTGGGGGCCCCATGGCCTCTTAACAAGGGTGGGAGGGTCCATTTACTTTCTTTAAAATATTGATTAGAGCTTTATTGCATTAGCCAGCTGAGCGGATGAGCCTCCCCCAGGGAGGGTGAGGGGGCCCCTGTGCAGAGAAGGGGGACCTGACCGTTGTCACACAGCCGGGGGCCACTGTCCCCCACCCCGGAGAGGGTTGGCTCCCAGATAACGGGGAGTGCCCTGGGGGCCAGGGGCCCCCGGCCGGGCACTGCTGTGCCGGGGAGGTGATTGCAGTGCCTGGCCGGGCCAGTGGCAGATAACGGGGGCGAGGAGGGGACCCAAGCAGGACAGGGCTCTGGGGGCAGTGAGGGTGTTGCTGGTGGACCTCTCCCAGGAAAAGAGCTGTGTCCGCCCTCCACTCTGGCACAGTCATTGCCCCTCTCGCTCTGCACCACGGCCCAACCTGCCAAAGGGTGCTCCCAGCCGGGGATCCAGCCCAGTAATTGGCTCATAGTGCTCAGGGAGCATTCCCGGAGCTGTAATCCTACCAGATCCCTGGCCGGAGGTCAGGGACTTCTCGGCGAGAGCGGCTTAGCCGCCGAGTGCCTCCCCCAGCCAGACGCCTGGGTGCTCGCAGGTGCTGGTCCCAGCATTCAAGGCAACCCGTGAAACTGTTTCTCGCAACAAGACCCTGGATAATTAACGAGGTGGGGGACAGGGGACATGAGCTTCCTGCCCCTGGTACCCAGCCAGCGCCTTCACCCAGCTGGACTGGGCCCCCAACACCTCTTGTCTTGGGAGCTGGGCTGGCTCCCCCCAGCCCAGGCATCGCCTGCTCGTGTTCCCCCAGAGCCCCCTTTCCCCTGTGCCCCCACTTCCCAGAGCTGTGTTCCCCCCACACCCCGGCCCCCCGGGCTGACTCAAGGGCTGCGGAGGCGGCGGCCGCCTCCCCGCTCGGCACAGCTGAACTAACAGGGATGAGGGTTTATTTAAAAGAAAGAAAAAAAAAAGAAAAGAGTGTCACAGGGAGCGGGGCCTTTGTCAGCAGAGCCCCCAGCCCCCATCGCAGTGTTGGGCAAGGGCAGCATTGCTCCATCGCCCTATTTCTGGCCCAAACCACAGGAGAAATGGCAGCTGGTCCCAGGGCCCGGCCGGACATGCTGCAATCAGGGGCCAGGAGGAGGGGCGGTTTGGGGACAGGGGAACCCCCTGCTCTCCTCTGGGCTCACTCCTGGGGCAGCTGGATTAGGGGCTTAGGACACAGCTCCTGGCTCAGGTCCTGACCTGCTCCCTGACCCTTCCCATCGGTCACTTAATCTGCCCATGCCTGGGTCCCCGCTCCGTCCAGAGCTCGGGATAATCCACCCTGTGCTGGGGCTGCTGGAGGCCAGGGCTCACCCCTGGGGAGGGCTCCCCATGTGTCCCAAGGTGGCCCTATCAGTGTGGTGGCAACAGCCCTTTGGGAAAGAGCTTCCCTGTCTCCCCACAGCAGCTGGCTTGGGGTCTCACCTTGGTACAGGTGGCAGGGGGAGCCCCTTCAGCAAAGGCTTCACCTCCTGCCTCGGTTTCCCTACCTGCCCACAAGCCACTTTGGAGCCTCCAGCTTGGGCACCAGTGCCTGATTTTGGAGATTCCAGCACCTGGGATATGCTGTCCCATGCTGCCACGTGCTCTGGTGCCACAGTGGGATGGGGTTGGTGCTGCCCATCACCCCCCTCCCCTCGGCACTAGGAAGCCACGAGGTTTCGGTGGTGCCGGAGCAGCTCGGCAGTGATGGCTCCCGGGGCTGACAGCCCACAGCTGGCTCCTGTGGCTGCTGGATCCCTTCCAGCTCCTCCAGCAGCTCCATGGTGGGGTTCCCAGGGGTTCCGTGTGCCCTGGCCCTTCCCATGGGACACCCAGGACCTCAGCACGGTGTGGACAGAGGGCAGAGGTGTGGGACCTTGCATTTCAGGAACAGATTTGCAATTAGCCAAATCCCAGCGGGCGGTGGAAGCCCCGGTGACTCATCTGCCAGGGCTTACTGCGATCCCCTTCTAAGACGATCATTTACATATGGTGGTGGAATTTAAACCCTGTCTTGGCTTGGCTTGGAGGCCTGGGTGCCACTGCTTCCCGCTGCTGCTGCCCCCAGGTCAGGTCCTGAATGGGGGTCTTGGCCCTCCAGCCCTGGGGGGCTTCACCTTGGGGGGCTCAGGGTGCACACAGGAGGGACAGCCCAGGCAGGTGCCCCAAGGGTTTGAGCTTGGCTGCTCTGGCTCAGCCACTCCCCCCCGGGTCTGCCCAGCACTGAGAGCTGGCCGGGTGTCTCTCCTCAAACAAGCTTTCCCAACACCGCCTGACTCCACTGGATTAATATTTGCACAAGGTCCAGTGTGATAGCGAGCATGTGTCAAGGGCATGCACCGGCACGCACGCGGTGACGGCCGGGAGAGCCGCCGCTGCCGGGCTGCTCCCACTCGGGCTGGCTCCCAACTCACAGCAGGGAGAGCAGCCCCAGGACCCCGGCTCCCCCCTCCCGTGACCCCTCAGCAGCCTGTGCCACGCGTCGGCGTTCAGACACCGAACCGGTTTTGATTCCAGCCAGAGCCCGGCACGCTGCTGCCCGGCAGAAACTGCCACGGGAAACGCCACAGCAGCAGGAATCGCTTCCTCCTCTGCAGGAGGGGAACAAACAGCAGCAGCACGGCCATCCCAGGAGCTGGTGTCAGTCTGGCCCACAGCTCGCTGCTCCAGGGCGGCTCCGGAGCAGGGACACGGATCCCGGGAGCTGCCGGCTGGCCGGGCACGGTGCCTGTGCCGCGGTGGGGAGGGCAGCTGGCGGCACACGGACAATGGGGGGTCAGGGAGGTTAAATGGTGACTAATTCGTCCATTCAGCGTCCCCTCTGCCGTGTGGGGACACCCGCCGTGCCCTGACACCCGCCGTGCCCTGACACCCGCCGTGCTGGGACACCGCCCGCGTACCCCCAGGGTCACCCACGAGACAGCTGCCCCCAGCCTGGCCGGGGCACGCCCGGGGGTCTCAGGTCCCCCGGACTTCTGGGCCAATGGTGAGGGATCGGGGCTGGGTTTGTCACTGAGCCACGGGAGCACCAATGGATCTGCTGCCCTCCAGGTCCCACAGCCCGAGGAGGGGCCACCAGTGGGGACAGTCACCTGTGACCAGGCCGTGTCCCCCATAGAGGGGACAATGCTGGGAACCTGCAGGAACAATGGTGCCGACGGGAAGCTCTGGGGGCCCCCCTCCAGCTGCCCCCACGGAAGCGGCCCCCCAGCCCGGCCGTGCTCCAGCGGCAGGAATCCCGCCGGGCCGGTCAGTGGAGTCGCCCGGCCATGTGGGCGAGGCTCCCGCGAGCACCGTCCCCCATGAGCAAGGTGTTGGGGGCTTTTGGGGAGGGGGCACACGTTCCTGCCCCCAGCAGCCCCTTCCCGAGGTGGGCTGTTCCCTGGGGGGCTCGCAGAGGATTAGGGATGGGGACAGCCAGAGGTGACCTGTCCCTAAGCCAAGCGCTTTATCTGAAGAGGGATCTGCGCTGGGGTGGACACTCCCTTTGCCCTTGTCAGAGGGATCGGCCCCAGCAAACCCGGCACCCCATGCTGGGGTGGGGGGTCATGCCCAGAGAGGGGCTGCAGCCTCGGGCACCCCCAGCCCTGACTCAGCCACCGCTTTACAGGAAACCACATCCCAAGCGCCACCGAAACGCTGCAGCCTGGGGCCCTCTTAGCCCTTTGCTCTGGTTTTTACAAATTACTTTCTTTTTCTGAATAAGTGCCCTCCCCGACCCCACTGCGGGTCCTGGCGTGCTGGAGGCCGGGTGCTGTGTGCCAGCTGGGAGCAGGATGGGAAACACCCCATAAGCGTGTTTATTCTTCGTTAAGGAACTCGTTAGAGTGCACGGCTCTTCCCCAGCCCCGCGTGGCCCCTCGGCAGTCCGCGGGACAAAGGGACGCATCCCTGGGGGCTGCTGAAGGAAGGAAGGAAGAAAAGGAGAGAAGGAGCTCCCTGGCCTGTCAGCCCTGGCCCTGCTACCTGTCACAACAGGGTGGACTCTCCCTGCCACTGCTCGCTTTGTGTTTTTTCCCTAAATACAGGAATTAGGGGTTTTTCAGCCTCTGGAAGGGGGAGGCTGCCACCAGCCCCCATCCCTGCTGCAGTGGCCTTTGGGGGGGTCTGTCCCCGGTCCTGGCTCACGGCGTGCACGTCCCAAACTGGTTTCGGAGAGAAGGAGGAAAACTGAGAGTGTCGCCACTTCCTGATGATGGAAGAGAAACTTGAAAATTAATCCCCGAGGCCTGAAAACCCGGAACTGAATGGGGGAAGGGGGAAGTGTTTTTAACTTGGACACGGGCTCCTCTGTGATGCCTCGTGGGGCAGACAAGGGACAAGGGACTCCTGCCGATGGGGAGCCTGGCTCCAGCAGGACCCCCAGCATTCCCGGAGCCTTTCGAAATGGCACTTCCCCTCCCGCCCGTGATTGCCCCCTTTGCCCCAGCTCGGGAGGGGGCTGTGGGGGGTCAGACCCCCTGCACGCACCACGCCCGTGCCGAGGGCTCTCCCGCATTCCTGGCATTGCCGAGGGGCCGCCTCCCGCCTGCCCTTTGAAAGCCAACGGGTTGGGATTTTCCTGTAATCTGGTTTGAAACATTAATCCGGTCATACACACCAAACGCCGGGCCGGCATCCTGCCGGGGCGCTGGGCTGGGGTCAGGGCCACCCGCCCACCGCCTGCCTAATTCCTCCTCCACTTAATTATAGATCTGCTGGCAACGGCCATCTGGCTCCGTGTCCTCAGCCGGCCGGGGCTGGGGCCGAGGGGCTGCGCTGCGGCCAGGTGGGCCGGGCACCGTGGCCAGAGCCGGCCGTGCTGCTGGCACCGGCTGTTTGCCCTGGGCTGGGGGAGCACTGGGTGCGTGGAGCTGGATCCCCCGGCCCAGGGGGCCCTCGGGGAGGTGAGGGCCATCTCCTGCCCCCTGGGCAGGCGGGGGTCGCTGTGCCATGGCATCCCCTGGCACCGCGCTCTGCCACGGGGACCCCGCGGTAAGAGGATATTCCTGGGGCAGCTGCGTTATGGATTAAGTCGTTTCCACCTCCCTAATTACAAAACATAAATCTATTGACTCAGCGGCACAGGGCGACTTCGCCCACACCGGTACCTTTGCACCGAGCACTGAGACACTGCGAGTCCCCGTGAGGAACCGGCTTCAGAAACCGGGCTCGGGCACGGCAGGCAGGGCACGGGCACCGGGCAGGGACAAGACTCAGCACCTGCCGATTTCGGTGCAGCGGTGCCAGCAGCCGGTCTGTGCCGAGCTCAGCTGCACGCTGGGTTTCGCTGAAACGAGAACATGTTTCTGTTCCCCGATTTGCATTTTGAGCCCCACTGTCCCAGCTGTCCTGCGCTGCCGTTGGGGTTCACGGGGTGCCAGAGCTGGAGTGGCGTCAGCGCAAGGAAATCCTGCGAGGGGCTGCTGAGAGTCACTTGTCTCTGTCCCCTTCCACTTCCCTGCCTGCCTTGCCTGTGCCTGGAGGCAAGGGGGGGGCAGGGGTGGTGAGGGGGGATGGGAGGCACAAGGGTGGACAAGGCAGCTCAGCAGAAGCCGCTCCATCCCACACTGCAGTGCACACCGAGCATGTCCCAGTCATGGCTGGGCACGTCCTCGCCCCATGGCACTGCCAGCTGAGCACCCTGGGCAGCTTCCCACCGCTGGTTCTGCTGGCAGTGGCAGAGCTGAACCAGGTCTGGGGGGGAAGCCCCTCTCTGCTCTGGTGTGGCAGTGGCTGGTGAGCAGCTGCTTAGCACAGAGGAGTTGTCAAGGTCTTGCCAGTAACCGTCAGCAGCGGCTTGTGCAATGTCCTTTGCCCAGCAGCCGTGGCGGGTGTGCTGACAGAGCCGCGAGGACACGGGGCAGGAACAGGGATCCCTCTGCCCGCTGGCTCTGGGGACCCCCGTGGCTTCATCCCAGTTGGGCGGAGCTCGGTGTGGGACCACCGGGGTTGGCAGGGTGTGTAGAAGGACGGCACATGAGGCAGGCGCCTGCCATGGCCACTAATCCCCTGTCCCGGCCGGCCACGCTTTCCTCAGCTGACAGTTAATTTTCTTTCATCCTCTTAAACGTGTCCATTCCCCTCGGGACTGAGCCCGGGGGGGTTCGCAGCCCTGGGGGTCATGGCAGTGGATGAACCGGCACGTTCAGTCCTTCCCCAGGACGGCTCCACGCTCCACACCCCGTGGGATCACACCCCATGGGATCGGGTGCCGGGGAAGCCCTTTCTCTGTGCGCGGCTTTCGGAGCCACTCTAGGAAACGGGGGAGGCTGGATTGGCACCGGCCCAACGTCCCTCGGCCGGCACGAGCAGCCGGTGCAGCTCAGCCCGAAAAACCACAGCAGTGCTGCTGCACCGAGGCTTGTTCCCCACACACCACGGTCCCACACCGCACCCCCTACTGTGGTGCTGGGGTGGGAGAAGAGCTTTGAGGGTCTTGTCCGATGATGCAGATGGTGCTGGTGGCTCCTGCCCTTGCCCTGGGGGTGTGCTGGGGGCCAGCCAAGCCTGCCGAGGTTCCCAGGGGAACTGGGGGGGTTTATGGTCCCCCTGCGGCGCCCAGCCCCGCTTATCATGCGGCCCCACTGATCCCTTTGATCGGCGCCGGCGGGCGAGTCCAGCCCTGCAGGATCCGGATCCTCCCTGGGGGACGGCAGGAGGGGGGGTTTGCACCCCTCGCTTACAGCCAGGGTGATGCCCACCCACCCCCCCAGCTGCCTGCAGGTCCTGGTGCCACAGGGCCTGCCCACAGAGGGAGTGGGACATCGGTGACCTGGTGACCAGCAGCAGCCCTGTGGTGTGTGTCTGGTGCGTTACGGGGTGGGAGGGTATTTATAGCCCCCTCCCAACCCCTCGGCTCCCCTGGCAGTTGTTCAGAGTTGTCACTGAGAAAAGCAGGAGCTGTGGCGTCTGGGCAGTGCCTGCCCTCTCAGCCCCTGCTCTGACACCCTTCCTGGGGTGGGGTGGGGATTATCCACCAGCCTCCAGGCAGAGACTGTGCTGGGCTTCAGGAGAGGCCACACGGCCTGGTGTGGCATGGTGTGGCGTGGTGTGGTGTGGCGTGGCGTGGTATGGTGTGGTATGGTGTGATGTGGTGTGGTATGGTGTGGTATGGTGTGATGTGGTGTGGTATGGTGTGGTGTGGTGTGGTGTGGTGTGGTGTGGTATGGTGTGATGTGGTGTGGTGTGGTGTGGTGTGGTGTGGTATGGTGTGATGTGGTGTGGTGTGGTGTGGTGTGGTATGGTGTGATGTGGTGTGGCATGGCATGGTGTGGTGTGGTGTGGTGTGGTGTGGTCTGTTGTACCTCCGGTGTGCCAGGCACTCCAAATGGCAGATCCTGTGCCATAAATCAGGCAGGAATGTGCTGGGCTCGCGGGGTTAGGGTCCTGGCCGAAGGTGCCCCTGGCCCAGCTCTGCCTGCCCTGGCACAGGACACATCCCCACAGTGCCAGTGTGACATGAGCTCACACCATGGCACACGAGGCAGTGTCTCCCAGCCCCGGCTCTCTCTGGGCCGTGGGTGCAGAGGAGGGGCTGTGCTGAAGCGTTGCTGTGCTGAGCATGCAGTGAATGCTAAAAATAATCGGGATCAGCGTTCCTGGGAGGAGCTGGGGCCGAGCGTGGTGTTGGCAGCCTGGGAACTGCTCTGACGTTGGTTGGCACCACTGATATCTCAGCACTGGCACTCCAGGACCCAGCTCCGAGCGGGCAGGCAGGGGATGGTGGCAGCAGGGCACGGGCACAAGTCAGCGCCAGCTCCAGGAACCCCAGGGACTCCATGGTCCCGTGCAGGGACCATATGATGTCCTGAGAGCTGAAGGGCTGCAGCCACAGGGCTGCTGCAGTGAGAGCCAGGGGTCCCGGACAGGGGGCCACAAGGGCTAAGGGGGTTTCTGAGCATCTCTCTCCTCTCTGTGCAGCTGTATGAGTTGGATGGTGACCCCAGGAGGAAGGAGTTCCTGGATGACCTCTTCAGCTTCATGCAGAAGCGAGGTGAGCCCCTCCACACGCCCACCCTCCACCCCCGATGCCCCTCCCGGGGCTCATTTCCTCACCCCTTGTTACTGCCCTGGGGTCACAGCTCTGGCTGAGCTGCTGGTTAATCTTTAACCCCTCGGCACAGCGGGGGCAAACCTGCTGGGCTGGATCTGGCGCCTGCGGCCCCCCCTCACTCCTCTCCCTGCGCCCGTCGCACCCAGACCTGCGGCTCCTCCCCACAGGGTCCCCCCCCCGAAACTCCCCCGGCTGTGCCCCTCTTTTGCCTCTTCCCTGGGTTATTGCCGGGGGCAAAGCCCCTCGCTGCCACCTCGCTCTGTCTGGGAGGGGCACGGAGGGGCCGGGGTGGGAAGGGCTGAAAGCCAAGCGCGCGCCTGGTCGAGGGTCTGGTTCCTGCGTGGAAAACAGCGCTGGAAGTGCTGACGCAGGGCTGGCTCTGCCCTTTGTCAGGCAGGGCTGGGGAAGCACGTGTGCCCCTGCGGGGGGGCCAAGGTTGCCGGCTGGGTCCCCCAGGGTCCCCGTGGGCCCTGGCTGTGTCCTCCAGGGTCCCCTTGGCTGCGCCCCTGGGGTCCCCCAGGGCCCCCTCACCGCAAGGCCAGGAGGGCAGGGACCCCCAGGAGGGAGCAGGTGCTTCCAGCCCCCTCCCTGTGGCTGGAGGGACGAGCCCCCCGGCTCATGGGACCCTCATAGCAAGATCGTGCCACCCCCATTATAAATAACTCGCGTTGCTGGGTGCTGGCTCAGCCCGAGGAACCGGCTCGGCCACGACGACGGGGCTGTGGCTGGAAACTGCGAGTTTCTGTTTCCTTTGTTCATGGTTGATCTCAGCGGGGGGGCCTGGAGGGGAGGAAGGGGATGGTGGAAGGGGAGGGAGGAGCAGGAGCCCCCCCACCCCCTCTGCTGCCCCGCAGGGGTCTCGGCAGCTGCCCCTGGCTGTGGGTGATGAAGCAGCACCCCAGACCCGCTCTCTCCTCCCGCTGCTCCCCAGGGACCCCCGTGAACCGGATCCCCATCATGGCCAAGCAGGTGCTGGACCTGTACATGCTGTACACGCTGGTGACTGAGAAAGGGGGTCTGGTGGAGGTCATCAACAAGAAGCTGTGGCGGGAGATCACCAAGGGGCTGAGCCTGCCCACTTCCATCACCAGTGCGGCCTTCACCCTGCGCACCCAGTGAGCGGGGGCTCGGTGGGAGGGGAGGGGGGCAAGCCCCTGGGGGTCCCTCTGCCCTACCTGGGAGCGATGAGGAGGGAGAGAGGGAGGGAGGGAGAGGGCAGGACACGGGAAGGGGTGTCCAGCCGCTGCATCACCCCCACCAACCCAACCTGTGTCCCGTGTGGCCGCAGGTACATGAAGTACCTGTACCCCTACGAGTGTGAGAAGCGCGGGCTGAGCAACCCCAACGAGCTGCAGGCGGCCATCGACAGCAACCGGCGGGAGGGCCGGCGGCAGGGCTTCGGCGGCTCCCTCTTCGCCTACTCGCCCAGCGGCACCCACGGCCTCCTCTCCTCGCCCAAGCTGCCGGTGCCAGCGCTGGGGCTGGCATCGGCCACCAACGGCGGGGCCATCGCGCCCGGGCAGAAGATCAAGAAAGGTAATGTCTGCTGCAGAGTCCAGCTGCTGTGGGGTCCAGCCACAGGCTGAGCCCCCTCCTGGCACCAGGGATAAGGGGCAGAGTGGGGTGCGGTGGGCAGGGGGGTGATGCTCCTCTCCCTTCCATGGGCTCCAGGGCCTCAGCTCGGGGACCCTGACTCCAGTGACCCATCTCTGACCTTTGGAGGTGCCAGGCAGCCCCCACCACAGCAGGGCCCCAAACCGTTGTGCCAGGGCCAGGGACACCCCCGGGGTGGTGGCACCTGCCTGTCCCTGCGCCCCCATGCCTGACACCTGCTCCCCCTGCAGAGGAGGACTCCCCCATCCCCATCTCCATGCCCAGCCGGCTCCCGGTGTCTCTGGCCGGGCACCCCGTGGTGGCCGCGCAGGCGGCGGCGGTTCAGGTGGCAGCGGCCGCTCAGGCGGCGGCGCTGGAGCAGCTGCGGGAGAAGCTGGAGTCGGGAGAGCCCCCGGAGAAGAAGCTGGCGCTGGTGACGGACGAGCAGCAGCGGCTGATGCAGCGGGCGCTGCAGCAGAACCTCCTGGCCATGACGGCCCAGCTGCCCATGAGCATCCGCATCAACAGCCAGGGCACGCGCTCGCCAGGTCAGTGCCGGCCCCGGCCCCGGCCCCCTGCCCCGGCCGAGCCCCCGGCCCCGGCGGGCTCCGTAACCCGGCTCTCCCCGGCAGAGAACCGCCCGGACGCCGCCACCAGCAGCAGCAACGGCACCAACAGCATCAGCATGTCGGTGGAGATCAACGGGATTGTCTACACGGGTGAGGGGCTCCCCCAGACCCCACTGCCGTGGGCGGGGGCTGCTCCGCCACCGCCGGCCCCAGCAGCCCCCACGGCCACCCCCACTCCCACTGCCCTTCACCCCGTTCCAGGGCAGCCACGGCACCCCCAGCTCAGACCCCGCTCTCTCCCCAGGTGTGCTGTTCGCCCAGACGCCCGGCCCTTCCTCCTCCTCCTCCTCCTCCTCCTCCTCTGCCTACAGCAAAGGCAACAGCGGCGGCAGCCGGAGCAGCGGCGGCAGCGGGGTGGGAAGCGGGGCTGGGAACGTGCCCCCCACCACGGCCAGCCTGGCTGTGCCCCCCAGCTCTACCTCCAACAGCGCTTCGCCTTAACGCCCCGGACCCCCCGAGCCCCGGACCCGGCCGCAGGAGGACGGGGGCTCACCGGGGTCCCGGCAGGTCTCGCGGGGGTCTCGCTCGAGGTCCTGCCGGGGTCTCAATGGGATTTCACTGGGATCTCACCAGGTTTTCACTGGGACCTCACCAAGGTCTCACTGGGGCCTCGCCCGAGGTCTTGCCAGGGTTTCTCTGGGGTCTCATCAGGGTCTCACCAGACCCTGCCCTTGTTCTCGTGTTGTTGGATTTTCCTTTTCCAGGCAGAAAAGCTTTAGCCCGGGGGGTTTTGCCGGAGCCGCCGGCTGTCCGGCTGCACCGCTCCGGGACCGTTTACCTCACTCACATCACACTTTGCACTGTACATTTATTATTATTATTATTATAATTATTATTATTTTTTAACTCGTGTTACCTCCAGACAGACGCACGGACGCCTGCTGACGCGAGCGCTAGCGAAACCCCCCGGAATTCTAAAGGATAAAAACCCGAGAATCCTAAAAAAAATTGGAAATAGGGAGATATTTTATTCATTTCCATCCTTTTCCCTCCTTTATTTTGGGAACTCCACTCTGCAGGATTTTAAGAGGTTGTTTTTGATTGTTTTGTTGTAAATAGCTTCTATTTTATTCTCTAAACAAAAAAAGAATCAAACTTTTAACATGCAAATGATATATATTAGTCTTCATCAGGGAAAATGGGAGCTTGGAAAAACATTGGAATCTCCTTTCTCCTCTCGTTATCGGTGGTTGGGTCCAGCTCTGCTCCTTCCCCCACCGGTAAATCCTAATTTTTTTTTCCTTCCCCCGCATAAAACTACTGTTCAAAGCCACTTTGGGCTTATTTCCTCCAAAAATAAGCAGGATCCAGAGGATGGGATGCTCAGGGCTGCGGGACGCTCCAGAGGTCGCGGAGGACCCGAAGGACCCGAGGATTTATTTTGAGCCTCACAATCTCATTTTTTACCGTCCCCCCCCCAAAATTCACCCACATCTGCGTGAGACACAATCCGACCCGATACCGAAACCCCCGCCCCCCTCGGTATCTCCATTCTCAGGTTCCCACCTGGAGCACAGGGTTTTCCCCCTTCCCCAGGTGCCCGGGGGGGTCCGGGCTGGTGGGACCCCCCTGCTTTATTTTTAATTTCACTCGGGGAAGTGGCGATCTCAGGGGATTTGGGGTTTTTCCAGCTGGTTTTGTTGTTTTCGGCCTTTTTTTCCGTGCTGGAATCCCCTTGGTGGCTCCGTGGGGGGTCTTGGTGGCTCCAAGGACCCTTTAGGGAGGTCTGGGGGGGTCCGTCCAGCTCCTGCTGCTGTTGAGGTCCAGCCCAGCTCCCCGCAAGGAGAAATTCCAAGGGGGAATTTTCATGCCCAGGGCGGGCTTAGATTTTCTTAGTGATTTTTTGCATTGTACAGTCACTATTTTGGGTTGTTTTGGGGTTTTTTTTAATTATTTTCCCTCTCCCCCTTTTCCTCCCCCCCCCTTTATTCTTGTTTTTGAGAGCGGGTGACTTTCCACTTTATTTTTCTTTTTGCATATCGATTTAAAAATAATGAAAAAAAAGCCTAAATCAGTTTCTTTGAGGGGGGGGGGTTGGAAAGAAAATTAGACTAAAGAAGCGGCCCCAGCTGCAGCCGCCCCCTCCCCCAGCGTTGCGTATCTTAACTCAGGTAAAAAAGGAAAATGAGAAAAGATAAAAAAACCACAAAAGACAAAAAAAAAAAGAAAAAATAATAAAAAAAATAAACCACATTCTACCTCTGAGCGCGGCGGCCTCGGGCACACCCGGGCCCCGGTGAAAGATTTCAGTTTTGCAAAACATTCAGGTATTGAGACTTTTTGATTATTATTAAAAAAAAAAATAAAAAATTTAAAAAAAAAAGAGAAAATAAAGTAAAAACACTGAAAGTTTACATTTTATAATAACATTATTATACAGATTGTATTTAAACGTCAGAATATTTAAGACAATTGTAACCCTGTAAAGTGAAGAAATATTAAAAAAAAAAAAAAAAAAAAAAAAAAAAAGCTGTGTTGTTTGGGGATTTTGGCCGTGGGGGGAACCAGGATTACCCAGGGGTGCCCACAGGGCTGCAGGCTGTCCATAGGGTGGCCTTATGGCTGTGGGGTGTCCATGAGCCTATAGTGTGTCTACAGGGCTGTGGGGTGCTCATGGAGTTCAGACAAAGCTATGGGTGCCAACAGGGGATCCATAGGACTGTGGGGTATTCATGGGATTCCTAAAGGACTGTGGGGTGTTCATGGGCTGTGGGGTGTCCAAAGGATTACGGGGTGTCCATGGGGTCCCTACAGAACCATGGGGTGTCCGCAGGGTGCGCATAGGACTGGGGTGTCCATGGGACCTCTGTAGGGTTATGAAGTGCCCACGGGGTCCCTACAGGGTTATGGGGTGCCCTTGGGGTCCCTATAGGGTTATGAAGTGCCCACGGGGTCCCTACAGGGTTATGGGGTGCCCTTGGGGTCCCTACAGGGTTATGAAGTGCCCACGGGGTCCCTCTGGGGTCCCCACGGGGCTGCGGGTGCTCACGCGGTGCCCCTGGTCACCCATCCAGGGGCGGCCGGGGCGGACCCTGCTGAGCTTCCTGCCGCGTGCGCAGCTCCCGCCCCGTGCGGCGGCGCGGCCGTGGCGGCGCCGCTGCTGATTGGCCGGCGAGGGGCGAGGGAGGCGGCGCTCTGGGCCGCGGCCGCGCTCTCTGTGGCCCTGGCGGACCGCGAAGATGGCGGCGCCCATGGAGGTGGCGCTGGTGTCGGACGCGGCGGGGCCGCTCTGCAACTGCTCGGTCTGGGAGCTGCACTCGGGCTCGGCCCTGCCCGGGTACCGCGGCGGCAACAGCGGCCCGCGCGGGCTGGCGCTGCTGGGCGGCGAGCACCTGCTGGGGGCCCAGCTCGGCAAGAGCTACATCAACGTCTGGGAGCTCCAGAGGAAGGTACCGGCGCGGCGGGCGGGCCCGGGCGGCCTCGGCTCGGGGGGCGCCCCCGGGCACCGCGGGTCCGGTGGGGGTGTGACGGGATCCCCCTCCGTGGGGACCCCCCGGCCCTGTGGTGAGGGGCCCCTTCGTCCACAGAGCCCCCCCCTCTCCATGGTCAGCCCCTCCCTTGGCCCCTCTCTCCACAAAGACCCCTCATGGTCCCTCTCTTCATAGAGAGCCCCACTATGGTCAGACACCCTCCTAACGGCCCCTCTCTCCATGGAGACCCCCCTCTGTATGGTCAGACACCCCCCCCATGGCCCGTTTCTCCACAAAAGCACCCCCATCTCGGTGGCCAGACCCCCAGGCCCCCCCTCCCTCCTTTCCATTCTGACTCCCATCACCACAGGCAGGTGCCCCCCATCCCTCTCTCTGCAGGACCCTCCAGTGAGACCCCTGAGCCCCCACCTCGGGGGTCCTGCCTGCAGCCCCTTCCCCGCTGTGCTGAGTGCCCGCTGTGCTCTCTCTGCCCCAGGACCAGCTGCAGCAGAAGATCATCTGCCCCGGGCCCGTGACCTGCCTGACAGCCTCTCCCAACGGGCTCTACATCCTGGCAGGAGTCGCCGAGAGCATCTACCTGTGGGAGGTACGGGGTCCTGGGGGGCTCGGGGACATGCAGACCCACACCCTGGGCAGTCAGGGAGTGCCCTGTCCTTTTGGCGGTGCCCCCATCCCTCAAGTGTCCCTACATCCCCGATCCCAGGCCTCCGCAGCCTGTGGGGCAGCTCGTCAAAGCAGGAGGGGGAGAAATTCCGGGAGAGGCTTCGCTCTGCCCTTTCCTTCTTTTTCCAAGAGGCTCCCAGTGACTCAGGGGCCGGGTGTTGCTCCCTCGAGGCAGCAGCACAGGACCTGGTTTTTCTCCAGTGCTTCTCCCACATTTCAGCTGCGTGTTTCTGTGTGCCCAGGGTGTCAGCAGCCCCTGCTGTGCTCTGGTTGTTGTCCTGCTGGTTAATTACTCCTGGATTACGTGGGATTACACTGCGTTCCTGGCACACCACCGAGCAAATAAAAGCAGTAGCTTGTCCTGAGCCCAGGATTAAACCCTGGGATGCCTCACCTGGAGAGCTCCCCGTGCCAGGGGAGGTTTGAGCCTCGTGGTGTGGGCGGCTCTACCTGAACTCATCAGGGTTTGCTTGTACCAATGTGCTTGTGGCAGTGCTGGAATAAAATCCCTGACAGGAACCAGAGGTCTGAGCCCGCAGCAGTGGGAGCTGCTGCTCGTGGTGCTCCCAGCTGGGCCCTGCCCTGCCTCCCCTCACCTGCAGACGTGTTCCAGGGTATGGCACTGCGTTCCAGGGTATGGCACTGTCCCCCTGGCACGTGGGAGATGTTCATGGAAACCATGATGGAGATGGAACCAGCCCCCAGAGTCCTGGTCTTGTGCTATCTGTGAAACCCCCTGAACTGTGGTTTAGTTTGATTTTTGGGTGTAATTCAGATAACAGGAGGGAATCAACTCCATTATTTTATTTGAGGCTCACTTGCTGCTTTGTTCCCTCCACATCTGCAGTGTTGCCTTCTTACAGGAAATGCTCCAGGTCTGGGGATTCCTTGTCCACCCTGAAGCCTCCACTGGCCCGGGATCACGAGCACCCCTGGGGTGTCACACAGCCTCCTGCAGCTCTTGTAACCCTGCTGCCACCTCCTGAGGGCTTGTGGGAGGCGGGAAGAAGCCGCCAAAGTAATATGAACCTTAGGAGGGAACAGGAAATCTTTACTGCACACTTGTGTCTTAACCAGAGAAACGGCTCTGGCATCACTAGGTTCCAGAGTTAATGTGCCAGGACCTCTCCCACTGCTGTTGTGCTGCATTTCCCTGCAGTCCTGGCACATGTGGTTGTTCCAGCTGCACCTCCGTGGTGTCAGTCGCTGCCCGTGAGGTGCCAATGGGCTCCTGTGCTCAACAGAACCTCCCCTTCATCCCTGCTGCACTGAGGGCAGGGCACCACGTTATCCTGGGACATCTCAGTCCTTGGCACTCTCCATGCCTTGACACTCTCTGCCCTTCCCCTCACTGCAGGTATCCAATGGGAACCTCCTCGCCATCCTGAACCGACACTACCAGGACCTCACGTGCCTCTGCTTCACCGACGACAGCAGCCACTTCCTCTCGGGGGCCAAGGACTGCCTGGCCCTGGTGTGGAACCTCTACAAGTAAGGGGGTCAGGGGGCACAGGGAGCATCAGGGTAGGGGTGTTGGAGCGAGAGATCCCGTGTCCTGTAGGCAGGATCAGCTCTGGCCGAGCCCACGTGTCCCAGCTGGGTCTGTGCCATCCCTGGGGGCTCTTCCACGGGTGGTGTCCTCGTGGACAGGGAGGTTTTCCCTGGGGTCTCACGGGTTTCTTGGGAATATGGCTCTGACTTCTTTTCCTGGGTGACACAGAGTGGATTGTGCCCTTCCCTTGCCAGTGGCAGCCACTGTCTCTGTTCCTCTGGGATGGAGAGCTCAGCTGGGCCCTCAGCCTTAGTATCCACGTGCCGTGGCCGCCGGCAGCTCCCGTGTTCCGCTTGGTGCCTGCAGCCAGGAGAGCAGCCAGGAGAGCCAGCAGGAGCAGAGCCTGGCCCAGCTCCCCACAGGGCTGTGCCCTGGCTGACCCACGGTGCTGCCCCTCTCTGCTCTCCCCACAGCGTCCTGCAGGCAGAGCCCTCCCAGATCCCCGACCCCCGGCACGTCTGGTCCCGGCACAGCCTCCCCATCACCGACCTGTGCTGCGGCTTTGGAGGGCCCCTGGCACGGGCTGCCACCGCTTCCCTCGACCAGACAGCCAAGGTGAGGCTCATTCCAGAGGTGCCAGACCCTGCAGGGTCAAAGCCGGGCTCCACCAGGCAGCAGGAAGCTGTCCCTGTCCCCAAGCTGTCCCAAAGCTTTCTCGGGTTGCAGAGGCTGAATTTCTTGGCTGTCTCTGCAATGACTCAGAGCTGCCAGACCTGGACTCTGCTTCTCCAACACCAGCAGTTTCTCTGCACCTGCCCCCGGGCTGGGCCACTGCAGTCCCTGTTCTCCTGGGAATGTCGGGGTCAGCTCCTCTGATTCCCACTGCTGATGTCCACAGGGAGCAGAGCAGGCTGGAGCCTGTAGGGAGAGGGGTGCCCTGGGGGCAGGATGGGCACGGAGAGGGTTCAGGGCTGTTGTGGAGCTGCCTTGGAAACTTCTCTCCTGGCCACAGAGAGACTGATGCTGGGTTCTGCCCCGGTTCTGCCTTGCACTCAGTGTCCCAGACAGGAAGGGATGCCAGGGTGGGATGCCAAGGTGCCAGTGTGGGATGCCAGGGTGTCCTCCAAACCTGTCATTAACATTCCATGATTTCCTGTCCCTTCTCATGCCAGCTCTGGGAAATCTCGTCTGGGGAGCTCCTGCTTTCTGTGCTCTTTGACGTGGGGATCATGGCTGTGACTCTGGACCTCTCAGAGTACCACATGTTCTGTGGTGGCATGGATGGGTCCATCTTCCAGGTTGATCTTTGTGCTTGGGTGAGTGCGTGGGGCTGTGGGTGTGCCCTGTCACCCCGAGCCACCATCACTTCCCTGCTGGGACTAGTGTGACCTGCCAGGGCACGGGAGGGCCTGGTTCCCCTGTGTCTCCCCTGCCCCCTCCAGACACGGTGATGAACCTGCTGGCTTCAGCCTTCCTGAATTTTAACCCCTCTCCCTTCCTTCCTTCATTTCTGCAGCCAGTCCAGAGAGACCGGACCTTCCAGACAGAGCGGGAGAACGGGAAGGTCTTCAAAGGGCACAGGTGAGGGACCAGACATACCTGCCAGCCACCATCTGCCCCCATCTGCCCACCTCACCGGCTTCTGGCAGTCCTGGGGTCATCCCGAGTTTAAACATCCTCTTCCCCATTCCAGGAACCAGGTGACGTGTCTGTCTGTCTCCACGGACGGCAGCCTCCTGCTCTCGGGCTCTCACGACGAAACCGTCCGGCTGTGGGACATCCAGAGCAAGCAGTGCCTGAAGACCATGAATCACAAAGGTAGGAATGTCCTTATCTCCAGGATCCTTGCTGCCAGAGGCCACTGCTGTCTCACCTGTGCTGCCCTGGGCACTGCAGGGGTGTCTCTGCCCCGGAAGGGCAGAGGCGTTGGAGGGAGCCGTGGCTGTCTGGAGCGATGCCGTGTGTTAATAACCCCCCACCCTGTGCGCTGTCGGGAGTGAGTCATGGATTTCACCTCGTCACTGAGGTCACCCGGGATCTTCCTCCTTGTTTTCCCAGGGGAGCAGTCACCCCATACACACCCCAGCTGTGTCTGGAGGGGACGTGGCTCTGTGACCCTGCAGTGAGCACCCGTGAGCTCATGGGGCCTGAAGCGAATCCCATATGAGCAGTCGTCTGGGATTTCAGTCTGATGGCTCTCATAAACTCTGTGGAGCAGCAGTCAGGTGCCTCAGAGCAAGGGGATGTTTACCCCTCCTGTTGTTAGCTGGGTTCCTTCTCCAGTCCCTGGTGCCATCCCAGCCAGTGGGGTTGGCACCGCTGCTCTCAGGCATGGCCCAAACCCCCTGGAAGGTGGTGGCGAGGACAGCCAGACCCTGTTCCCCTGCAGTGGTTGGGCTGCTGCCTCGGGGCAGTCTCTGGAAGCCAGGCTGCCTCCAGACCCTTTCCCTCTTCCCTCTGGCTGCCAAGGACCATCCCTAATTGGGACCCACTGCAGCACCCATCCAGCCTGGCGCCACTGGCATTAGAGGGTGAAAACAGATGGAATCAGAGGAGAGTGCCTGGACTGGGCTCTTCCCAGGAGGGGTAGGACCAGGCTGACCCTGAGCTGTGGGTGCTCTGCAGTCTCTTCTGGCTCCCTCTGCTGCCTGTGGGCAGGGATTTGGCTCCCCTGGCAGCCCTGGCACCGGCACCACCCCGCTGCGCTGTGTGTGCTCTGCCAAGCCCAGGAGTAGGCTGGGAGCCCACCACCCCCAAGCAGTGTCCTGGGTCTGGGGTCCCTGCAGCCTCCCTGCATAGGGGGCTCTGCTGCCCCAGCTCGACCCTCACTCTGTGGAGCAACACTGGTGTCTGTGGGTCCTCATTCTCCCTTGGCCTGTCCGAGCAGCAGCGTGAGCCCCTGGCAAGGTCTGTCCCCACTGCCCTCCACCCTCCAGTGCATCCCACTCCCTCCCCAAGGCAGGGGTGACACGGGCTCTGCTGTGGTGACATGACAGCAGCCTCCAGCCCGGTGTCCTCGGGACAGTGTGGTCCCTCTCACACGGGTGCCGGGGGCACGCAGGGCCCGCTGCCCTCCCTCCGCTCTTGACGCTGATCAGAGGAGCTGGAGTGTGGCTTGGGGCCAGGCATGGGGGGCTGTGACACCAAGGGTGGCTTGTCCTTGGTGGAGACAGAGTGTGGGCAGGCAGGTGGGCTCTGAGAAGTTGGGCTGCTGCTCCCGGGTGATGAGCTGTGCTGGCGAGGCAGGGCTGCTCCCTGTCACCACATGGCCAGCACCACTCTGGGGGGAAGCAGGAAACCTCCACTGCCCCCAAATCCCTCCAGGCCTCTATTCCAGTCCTGTCACACGAGGTCCATCCTTGTCTCTCCAAACACAGAGTGGTAACAGTGGCCGAGCTGCTGGAGGGGGGCTGGGGGGCAGCTGTGTCTGACGGGGAGAGCTCCGGGCGTGGGGGGCAGCGGTGGGAGTTCCCAGCGAGCACGAGTTGGGAGGGGGTGGAGGGGGCTGCTGCCAGAAAGCAGCCGCCTGTGTGGGTAAATGCTGTAATTAACACGCTCATTAGCTCTGCCGATGAGAGGGGTGATGGATGTGGCAGCACAGAGCCGCGGGGTGCTGATGAACGGCGGCTCTGCGGGGGAGGCCGAGCCCCCCACTCCCTTCGGGTGGCCGGCCGGGCCCCCCGCTCCCCCAGCCCCCCCCAGGGTGCCGGGCCTGGGGTGTGGAGCCGCAGCCCCGGGCAGGAAGGCTGCTGGGGAGGGAGAGAGAGTCGTGGCCGCTGCCTGCACCAGGGTCATACTCGCTGTTCTCGGGGCTGCCCGAGGCCCCAGCCAGAGGCAAACCCGCTGGGGTCCGGCCTGACCTGTCCCCACTGTCCCGTGCCAGGTCCGGTGACAAACGCCTTCATCGTGCTGGCCCCTGCCAACATGTTCAACCCCGACGGGAAGCCCAGCGTGCCCCTGCCCAAGTTCAGCAAACACCTGCACGGCACCGAGAGCAGCGACGAGCCGGGTGCTGAGGGGGTGACGCTGCGCCTGGGGCTGCACCAGCAGGTACGGGGGCGAGGGGGCTGGGGAGGGGGGACGAACGTCGGGGAGGGGTTGTGCTGGAGCAAAGCTTCTCCTCCAGCTGGTGAAACCCGTTCCTGCTCCCTCCTGCTCCCTCCCCGTCCTGGCTGCTGCAGTCATTTGTCCTCCCAGCTGCAGAGTGGGCTGGCTCTGCTGTCCCACCACTTCCTCGGTCCTGGCATGGCCGTCCCCTGGCCACCACCTGGGGGTCCCACACCATCAGTGTCCTGTCCATTGTGACCTCTCTGACGGTGGTCCCAGAGCTGCTCCCCTCTGCCAGCGTCTGTCCCTGGGCGAGTGACAGTGACAGTCCTGTCACAGCTGATGGATGAGCTCCCTGTTGGGGAGGTGGCAGCAGGCCAGGGGGGCTGTTCACCTGGCAGAGGTGACAGCAGGATCACCCTGGGTCCCTCCCACAAGGAACCCTGCCCAGGGCCACTGGGAGAAGGTCCATGTCTGCTCTGCCAACCCCTCTGGTCTGGTCCCTGCAGGAGCCCGGGCAGAGCTACCTGGAGAAGGCAGAGAGGATGTACTCGCAGATGTACTTGACGAGGGAAAAGGTGAGAGCTGCTCCCAGGCTGGGAATTGGGCACAGACCCCTTGGGGGGTCCTTGTCAGCTGATCCAACTCGTGGGGTCTGGGGCAAGTTGGGAACTGGGGGGAAGAGCCCTGGAATCTGCCGGTGACATGAGCAGGAGGTGCTGCGGCTTGAGGAGGAGGAGGGAGAAGACTGAAGGGTTTGGGGTTTCCTGTTGTGGAGGGAGCAGCAGCCTCCACCTGCCAGAGCTGAGACACTGATGCTTGTCTGTTGTGTTTTCCTGGCGCAGAACCTGGTGGGAGACCAGGAGCACCTGACGATCCAGGTGAGCGAGCTGGAGGAGGAGGTGAGCAACCTCCGAAAAATCAACAAGGACCTCTTTAACTTCTCCGCTCGCATCATCACCAATCCAGCCAAGTGAAGAGGCTCCCCCCGCCCTCGCACCCCTCCACCTCTCCCTGCCCGCCCTCGGGCACCTGCCCAGCCGGCAGAGCACACCCGGCCCATCCCGTGACCCGGCACACGCCGCCCGCTCGGGGACACGGGGCTGAGCCCGGCACGGGGGCTGCGGGCGGGGCAGCACAGGGACCGTGTCCACCCCGACTCGGGGCCGGGGGCACTCGGGGGCACTTGGGCAGCTGCTGCGGGAGAGCTCAGGATGCAGCTCCTGCTCGTTCCCCGGCTCTTCCCCTGCCCCTTATTTTGTTTCTTTTTGTTACTTGACCCTGCAGTGCAGACAGAAAAGTGTTTTTCTCTCAATACCGTTTTGAGATTGGATTTTGGAGCCCCCCTGCCACCCGCCCTGCCCTGGGGATCACTGCCCGGCGCTGCCGGACCCCGCTCAGTGGGACCCTGCGCTCGGGACGGCGGGGGCTGAGCAGCTCCTGCTCCAGGGGTGCCCGGGGCAGGGGGGTCTGCTGAGGCAGGCGGGGGGTCCCTGGGTACCAGGGCTGAGGAGGGGGCACCCACCCTGTCCAGTGGGCAGGGCCTGGGGGAGTCCCTGGGCTCAGAGTGCGGGGGGGGGTTTTGGGGCACAGGGTCACTCTGGGGAGGGGCAGGGGGGCCAGCAAGGTGCTATTTCCAATCTCGTCAGTTGACAATTTATATATATTTGGATCCAACGACTCTGTTTTCACGGTGTTTGGGGACTCGGCCTTTTGTATTGTCACAGCATGGCAGCGGGGGTTGTGGGTTTTGTTTAGGTTTATTTTTTACATAAAAGATTTGTTTTTATAGTGAAAGATGCCCGAGTTTCTTTCTTTAACACCCCTTGGGTGGCCACAGACCTGAACCACCCATCACCATGTCCCTGGGGCTGCCTGCTGGGAGCAGGGAAGCAATTCCTCATCCCCGAGCTGCCCAGTCACCTTCACCCCAGAGGTCCCTCCTTGCCCCTGTGGGGTGTCGAGGTGTCCCGTGGCCACCCCCTGTCCCCCCACACCCTGTTCAATATACCAGACCCAAATGCAGATGATTTAAAGTGCACTTTAAAACCAGAGCGTCCGTGTGGCCCTGGCTCCTGCCAGCTCCCCAGAAAATGCTTTTAGCTTAATCACCCAAGTCCGTTCCTTTTCCTTCCTCTCCTGCTCCTCATCTTCCTCCTTTGGATCCTGACACTTTGGATCAACATTCATCAGCTGCAGCAGGGAACGTTGCCCTGAGCCGGGGGCTGCAGTGGGGGCAGAGGTGGGAGCATGTCCCTGCTGCAGGAAGCCCCCCAAGATCCCCAGGAATACAGCCCCCAACCAAACCCAGACCTCAGCGCTCTCTTCCAGTCATCCCACACTTTCCCAGTCCCCCAGTGGGGTTCCTGTCAGGGTGCTCCCATCAGGGACTTCCCATCTGTGCTGTACCCAGCATTTGGGGGGCTATTTCATACCAAGATCATGTTGTTCCCCCTCCCCAGCTCCTGCCTGGACAGTGGGTGCTGTGCCACACTTATCCCTGTGGGAAAGAGGTGCCAGGGGCTCCTTTGTCAGGATCCCATTCCGGGGGAGATCAGCACTCCCTGACCCTCTGTGCCCTGGCAGGATTCCCTCTGCCCTCCCCCTTGGGTCCAGCTCCGCAGAGGAATTCATTAGGCTGTGACTCATTACATTTGTCTGTGGATCGATACTTTTTGCCAGATGGTTTTTGGCTCCATCCTTCGCTTTTCCTTATTAATTTCGTGCAGCTCCGGCCCCAGTCGCTGCTGTTTGTGCTGCCGGTGGTGGGGACCTCCGGGCCAGGCAGGGCCCCGGTTTCCCTGGTGAGGATGAGGAGGGTGACCCCACGTCTCCCCCCTCAGCGGGAGAAGGCTGTGCCTCTGCTTCCCTTCACCCCTTCCCCACACAGCAGGATGAATCCCTCGGCCCTGGAACCCCCCGGCCTTGAGACCCCCGGATTTTGAGGCTGTGTCTCAGATTGTTGAGGGATAGAGGGATGGGGGGGAAGAGGGGGGGGGTTACCGGGACGGGGGAGACAATTTACGGCTCCTACCCCGGCTAAGGGACCGCCCCGAGGGGCTTTTCCCGGGCCGGAGAGGGAGGAGGAAGAGGAGGAGGAAGGTCCAGGTGGTCAAAAGGCGGCCTGAACCTCCCAGAGAACAGCGGGGGTCCCTGTGCCGGGGGACCCCACGGTCACAGCCCTCGGACGGCAGCACCGCGCGGGCGGGGGCCCCCTTTTCTGCGGGGTGCGGCGAGGGGGACCCGCGTCGCGCGTGGGCGTGGACGGGGCGGCTGCGGGCGGATCCGGCGCTGCGTGGGCCGGGTCCGGAGTGACCCACCGCGCACCGGGGGCTCGGCGCTGCCCAGCGGGGGCCCGGCGGGATCCGACCGGTCCCTGCCCGCAGCCGGGGTACGCCCCGGAGCCGCCCCCGGCGGAGCACAAAGCGGCGGGGCCGGTGCGGGGCCGGTGCGGGGCTCATGGAGGGGCTGCGGGCGCTCTGGCTGCTGGCGGCGGCGCTGGGGGCGGCGGGGGGACACCCGCATCCCTGCCGCGTCCCGACCCCCCCGGGGCCCGGCCCCGGCCCGAGCCCCGGTCCCGCCGTGCGCCTCGGGGCGCTGCTGCCGCCCGCGCCCGCCCGCGCCCGGCTCCGCGCCGCGCTGGCCCGGGCCGCCGGTACCGGCCCCGGGGGGGACCCCGGCGGGGCGGCGCTGCCCCACAACCTCAGCCTGGAGGTGGTGGGGGGCGGCCCGGCAGCGAGGGACCCCGGCTCGCTGGCGCGGTGGCTGTGCGGGGCTCTGGCGGGACGCGGCGTGGCCGCCGTCCTGGCGCTGCCCCGCTCCCGCCGGGAGCTGCTCCAGCTCGACTTCCTCGCCGCCGCCCTCCAGGTCCCCTTCGTCAGCATCCTGGACACCCGCGGGCCGCTGCCCTTCCGAGCGCAGGTGAGACCCCGCAGCGCCCGCCCCTCACCGGCACCGGCACCGGCACCGGTACCGGCACCGGCACCGGCACCGGCCGGGCGCGCCGCGGCCGCCGGGACGCAGCTCCCGGTCCCCGCTCCCGTCCCTGCTCGTCGGCTCCGTCCTTGTGCCCATCCCGGCTCCGTCCGTGCTCCCGTCCTGGTCCCCGTCTCGGCTCCATACCGGCTCTATCGCGCGGGTCCTCCTCCCGGCTCAGTCCTGCCTCCGATCTCGGTCCTGATCCCGGCTCCGATCCCAGCTCCAATTCCGAATCTATCCCAGCCCCTTATCCCTTCTGGATCCCGACTCCCTCCGGGCTCCCTCCCGACTCTGTTCTCCCTCCATCTTGTCTCCCACCCCGGCCCCATCCCACCCCCATTCCCACCTCCATCCTGGCTCTATTCCAGCTTCATCCCGGGCCCCATCCTGGCTCTATCTGGCTCCCATCGCTGCTCTATCCCAGCCCCCTCCTGGCCCCCATTCCAGCCCTATCCTGGCTCTATCCCAGCTCCCATCTCGGCTCCTTCCTGTCCCTCTGTCAGGTTCTATCGCAGCCCCAATTCCAGCTCCCACTCCAAGACAAATTCTCTGGTTCCTCTGGAAGCCTCTCATCCCTCAGCCCCAGTCCCAACCCCGGTTTGGCTCCAGAAGGACTCTGGGACGTGTTCTGGCACTGGATTCCAGACCAGGAGTGGGCAGGGGGTGGGCAGGGAGCACAGGGTGACCTCGGGGTGGGAGGGTCCGTGCCTGGTGCTGCCTCTGGGCGCTTCCCGTGAGCAGGGGCACGGCCACGACCCCTGTGTGTCGGCAGAGCCCCTTCCACTTCCACATGGACCGGCAGAGCTCACTGGAGACTCTGGTGGACGTGCTGGTGAGCATCCTGCAGGCCAGTAACTGGCAGGAGACCAGCCTGGTGCTCTGCCACCCCTGGGACGTCGCCGGCTTCCTCAGCCTCTGGGCCCAACGCTCCCAGCTCTTCCTGCGCACCGTCCTGGACCTGGGCTACCTGGATGAGCCCAGGGCCACCCGCTACCTGCAGCAGCACAGGGAGCATGTCAGGACCCTCTCCAGCCCGGTGCTGGTGCTGGGCTGCGACTTGCCCCGTGCTCGGCTCGTCTTCCAGGCAGCCGAGGAGTCGGGGCTGCCACCACAGGAATTCCACTGGATGCTGGGCTCCCCGCTCGGCGCCAACGAGCTGCAGACCGAGGGGCTGCCCCCGGGGCTGCTGGCCTTCGGTGAGGTCAACCGGCCGCCACTGGAGCTCTTTGTTCAGGACGCGGTGGGATTGGTGTCCTGGGCCATCGCCCGCGCCGCCCGCGGCCACCCCGACCCCGCCCTGCTGCAGACCACGAGCAACTGCAGCGAGAGGCACCGGGCGCGTGGCGAGTCCCCGGGGCTGTTCCTTGCCAGGTGAGGGGGCTACTGGGGGTGCCTCCTTCCCCCTGTCCCGGCTCTTTGGTATTGGGGTGCATTGGGGGCTGTGCCCCACCCCTGGGATGGGGCGAGGGCGGAGCTGGGTGACCACTGTGCTCAGTGCAGGGCACTGCCCGGTGCTGTCCCCAGCGTGTGCAGCGGCCGCCGTGGGGCTCAGCCTACCCCGGGACACAGTTTGTGTTGCACAGGGGGGGACGTGTCACTTCAGATCTCCCTAATGCTGCCCGAGCACCGTGGCTCTATAAATATTAATAACACTCGGCCCTGGCAGCGCAGCGAGCTGCGGGGCAGCACAGCGGGGCCGGATCCTGCTGTTCCTCCCTGACCTTGTCCCTGTCCGAGTTGGGCACATCCTGCTCCCGGTCCCCATCCCTGTTCCTTGGCCCCAGCTGACCTGGGAGACTGGAGCTGTGACACCCTCCCCTCGGCAGGTTCCTGGCCGACACGTCCTTCCGTGGTCAGACGGGGCTGGTGCGTGTGGAGAAGGCGGCGCTGGTGCGGCCGGAGCAGCAGTTCCATGTCTGGAGCCTGCGTCGGGACTCTCGGGGGGACCCCACCTGGGTGACGGTGGGCACCTGGAGCCATGGCAAGCTGGAACTGGAGGAGGGCATGTGGCAGAGCCAGCGGCAGCACAAGAGCCCCAGCGAAGCAGCCGGGGGGGCCCGCGCGCGGCTGCGCGTGGTGACGCTGGTGGAGCACCCCTTCGTCTTCACCAGGGAGGTGGATGAGGAAGGGAACTGCCTGGCCGGGCAGCTCTGCCTGGACCCCGGCACCAACGACTCGGCCGTGCTGGACACCCTCTTCGAGGAGCTCGGCGCCGGCAATGGCTCGGTGCCGCGGGCGTACAAGAAGTGCTGCTACGGGTACTGCATCGACCTGCTGGAGAAGCTGGCCGAGGACATGGCCTTTGACTTCGAGCTCTACATCGTGGGCGATGGGAAATACGGGGCCTGGAAGAACGGGCGCTGGACGGGACTGGTGGGGGACCTGCTCAGTGGCACAGCCCACATGGCCGTCACCTCCTTCAGCATCAACTCGGCGCGGAGCAAAGTCATCGACTTCACCAGCCCCTTCTTCTCCACCAGCCTGGGCATCCTGGTGAGGACCAAGGACACGGCGTCGCCCATCGGAGCCTTCATGTGGCCCCTGCACTGGACCATGTGGGTGGGCGTCTTCGTGGCACTGCACATGACGGCACTTTTCCTCACCCTCTACGAGTGGAAGAGCCCCTACGGCATGACCCCCCACGGCCGCAACCGCATGAAGATCTTCTCCTACTCCTCAGCCCTCAACCTGTGCTACGCCATCCTCTTTGGGCGCACTGTCTCCAGCAAGACACCCAAGTGCTGCACCGGCCGCTTCCTCATGAACCTCTGGGCCATCTTCTGCCTCCTGGTGCTCTCCAGCTACACGGCCAACCTGGCGGCCGTCATGGTGGGGGACAAGACCTTTGAGGAGCTCTCGGGCATCCACGACCCAAAGGTGGGTGAGTGTCCGGCTGCTTCAGATGGGCTGAGACAGGGCTGAGGTCCAGGGAAGGCAGGGAGGAAAATCCTGTCCTTCCTTCTGCACCTTCCCTGCTGGAATCAATGTGAAAGTTCTCTCTAGCCTCAGTCCTGCAGTGTGGCCCCTTCCAAGACTGGGGGGGGGGGGTCATTGTGACCCCCAGAAAGCCTTGTGGCCCCCCCTACCCTGATGTTTAATCCTGGCCTCAGCTCCAGGGCAAGGGGGACTAGGCTGGGTTTGTCCTGAGGCTGTCTCTGGGGGGGTGCTCTTTGTCAGATACCCCCAAAAAGCTGCTGTACCTCCACAGGCTGCCCAGAGCCCCCTTCCTGGGGCTCAGGGCTGGGGACACGTCCCCGGGCCAGGGGTGCTGATGCTCTGGTGCCTCCTTCCAGCTGCATCACCCCTCGCAGGGCTTCCGCTTCGGCACGGTGTGGGAGAGCAGCGCCGAGGAGTACATCAAGAAGAGCTTCCCTGAGATGCACGAGTACATGCGGCGCTACAACGTCCCCACCACCCCCGACGGCGTCACCATGCTCAAGTGAGGAGCAGGAAGGGCATGGGGGGCTCCCTCCCACCTTTTACTCCTCCCAGGGCAGCTTTTGCGCCCTCCCTGCAGCCTGTGCACACCCCACACACACACACGAGCACTCCCACCCCTGGGAGGGTGTCAGGTTGGGGGGATGCTGAGAAAGGGGGAGCAGCCCCTCCCTGAGCTTCCCTCCATGCTGGTGCAGGACAGAGCCCCCAAAACTCAATGCCTTCATCATGGACAAATCCCTGCTGGACTACGAGGTCTCCATCGACTCCGACTGCAAACTGCTCACCGTGGGCAAACCCTTTGCCATCGAAGGTTTGGGGGGGCTGTGGTGGGGAGGGGTCCTGTGTGTGTGCATGTGTATGCATGTGTGTACACACGTGTGCTCTGGCTGTGGTCACGCCTTGCCGTGACCGGGCAGGGTGGGGAGGTGCCCCCTCCGTGGAGGGTACTGGGGGCTGTACCCCCTGTCCCAGCGCTGCCGCTCTCTCCCCCCTCACTGGGGCCAGGCTACGGCATCGGCCTCCCCCAGAACTCGCCGCTGACCTCCAACGTCTCCGAGTTCATCAGCCGCTACAAGTCCTCGGGGTTCATCGACCTCCTGCACGACAAGTGGTACAAGATGGTGCCCTGCGGGAAGCGCGTCTTCGCCGTCACCGAGGTTTGGCGGCCAGCCCTTGGCGGGGGGGGCTCTGGGGTCTGACACCCCCCAGCCCAGCCCACACCCCCTGCTCCCTGCAGACCCTGCAGATGGGCATCTACCACTTCTCGGGGCTGTTCGTGCTGCTGTGCATCGGGCTCAGTGGCTCTCTGCTCACCTCGCTGGGCGAGCACATCTTCTACCGCCTGGTCCTGCCCCGCATCCGGCGCAAGAAGAAATTCAACTACTGGCTGCACACGAGCCAGGTGGGGCCAGCGGGAAGGGGCTCACCCGGCGCCCCAAAGACCCCTGGCCCCATGTCGCTGCTCCCTCTTAACTTACACCACCTCTGCCCTCCTCCAGCCCCAGACCATCAACTCCCAGATAACCCCTGGACCATCACCCTCAGTTAATCCCAAAACCATCACCCCACATCTCACTCTTCCCTTGCTCCCCACAGAAAATCCATCGGGCTCTGAACATGGGCACGGAGGAGAGGAAGAGCCAGCAGCTGAATTTGGAGCAGAGGTACAGCCAGGGCTGAGAGCCTGCCCACTCTTCTCCTCCCTATGGACACCCACCATCCCGGGGGGCCGCAGAGGGACCAGATCTCAGCTCAGCCCTCTCTGCCTCCCCACACAGGGGTGAGCCCCAGCCCAGGCCGGCACCGGCAGCAGCACAGCCCTGGAGTGCCCTGCGGAAGGAGGCCCGGCGGGTGCGATTCCAGCTGGACAAAGCCCCCCCCGAGGGTGAGGGGTCCCCACGGCACCCCGGGAACGGGCAGGCGCCGCAGCCCCCGGACAGGGTAGCCAGCGAGAGCGAGCTCCGGGAGCTGGAGGAGAAGATCCAGGAGATGCGGGAGCAGCTGCGCGCGGCCCTGCTGAGGAAGAGCGAGCTGGTGGCCGTGCTGGGCACAGCCAAGGGTGGCCGGGCACTGCCCGCCCTGCTGGCCCCCGAGGAGCCCCGGGAGGAGAGGTGAGGCGGGGGCAGGGACCCCACAAAGCATCCCAGGGTAGGGCGGGGCAGGGCAGGGCACCCACTCCTCCTGCTCGGAGCAGAAGTGGAGGGGAGGGATGGAAGGAAAAAGGGAGGGAGGATGTCCTGGGGCTGCCCAACCTCTGGGGCCCTTCATCTCTTCCTTTCCTGCTTCCTGCCGGCAGTGGGGGTTTGAAGGGCAGGGAGTTCTTTTTAGGGGACTTGAGATGGGGCGAGGCCCCTGCAGCACCCAGACAAAGCTCAGCCCCACAGCCCCACTCTGCTTTTACACCATGTAAATAAAGATGACCGACGGTGAAGTCTGCTTTTCCTCTTCCAGCTGCATACTGAATGCAGCCAAGCCTGGCCCGGGAGTAACCCTTCCCCTTCCCCTCCCTCCTCCGCAGGCCCAGCTCAGCCCCACCGCAGGACGGCAGCGATTAGGAGGAGGAACAGGAAGGTCCCACAGAGAGGGGGCAGCAGGACAGGCCGGGAGTGAAACCTCCCTCTGGAGAGAAAGCTCCAGGGCAGCAAAGCCGGGCTGATCCCAGAGCCACCGCAAAGCAGAGCCGGAGTCTCCCTCGGGCAGAGGGATGGAGGTGCCACACAGGGAGCGGGACAGACTGTGCCTCGGTGCTCCCCTCCCTCCCGAGGACATGGAATAACTCCCCATCCCTGTGGGTGGCCGTGGAAGGACTCAGAGCCCCGCGGTGGGGACGGGGCTGCTGTTCGGCCCCAGCACTGCCACCGCCCCCCCGCCCTGCCAGGGGACACGGACGTGACACCCCCAGACAGCGACACCCCGGGACAGGGGGGCTCCCCCAGGATCCAGCATTCACCCCCTCCCCAGGACCCCGGCGGGAGCCCAGGACACGGGACAGGACGTGGGGCAGAGCTGCAGGAGCTGTTAGAGATAATATTTATTATTATATACAAACACATTTTGTACATTAATTAAATAGAATGAACTCTACTTTTCATTCATCAAATCATTTGGTTTGGTGTCCCCCCTTCCCCTCCCACCCACCCACTCCTCTGAAAAGCCTACAGTCATTCCTGGCACTCCAGAGGCTGGGCTCAGTTGGCCACGAGGCCCCTTCCCAGCAGTGCTGGCAGCAGCAGGACTGGACCTGCTGGTCACAGCAGGGTCCCCCCAGCTCCGGTGCAGCACCAGGGCTGCTCCAGGCAAAAGGGAAAAACAAAGTGGGGGTACCCAGGTGGGAAAAGCAGAGGGGTGAATAGGGGGCTCTGAGCCCCCCATGCTGACAAGGAAACATCGAAACGCACAGAGCCCTCCGAGGGAGACAGAAGATGCTGCTTTGCCATAGGAGACAGCCCTGAATTTGGGGACACCTGTACAGGGACCCAGCTGTCCCCAAGAGACAAGTGCCCACGTGTCACCTGCCCCTGCCCTGTCCCACCATGGTTCTCCCAGAGCTTCATCCTGCCTCGCCCTGCTCCACCCCGTGCACAAACCCTCCTTCCAGCACATCCTGCTGGGTCCAACCCCTCCACAGAGGTCTCGATGCAGCCCCCCAGCTCAGCTCCATGGCACAGGGGTTGGGACCCACCAGCCTCACCTCCACTGCAGGGAAACAGGGGAAAATCAGCTGAAATGTCTTGGCTTTAGTGTTTTGGTTCTTTGCTAAACCAGCTCATGCAAGAGTCCAGGGGTGAGAAGCTGCTCTCTCATCTGGGATGGGGCTGATCCTAAATGCAGATGTGGTCCACAGGAGGGACAAGGCACTGGAAAGCAGCTGCCTCACCCAGAGCAGAGCTGTGCAGGACAGAGCTGTGCAGGACAGAGCTGCTGCTCTCACCCCACACCTCTCCACAGACACCCACACTGCAGCACGGCTCTCTCCAGGCATCACCCATGGCTCCTGAGATGGCAGCTCCCCCCTGGACACGGCACCTTCCACATCCCCCCCCCCCACTGAGGGAAATTCAAGGGCAGAAAAAAAGGAACTGAATTGCAGCTTCTGCTTTGGTTGTTGCCCAGCCGTGCAGACCTCACACCCACAGAAGGTCTCAGCTGCTCCTCCCCTCAGGAGCAGGAAAGGTGACCAGGACTCTCCTCTCTGTGGCTCTCCCATGGGGGCTGGACACGCTCTGCCTGCTCTATCAGCTCCTACTCTCACCACAGAGCTGCCACGTGCTGTGGCCTGTCCCAGGTCAGCTCCCACCTGAGAGCTGGGATCCACACCTGGACTGCAAACACGGCTGCGGGGGTGAAGCCCGGGTTGGGGGGCAAGGAAAAGCTGGGGCACAAGCTGACATGGGGCAGGAGCAGGCTCACATGTGGCCTTGGAGGAGCCCTGGAGCTGTGTGGGCCAGGGGACCAAACCCCCCAACCTCCCTGCAGCCCCTTGTGCCCTTCCCTGGGAAGGGAGGTCACCACAGCCCTGCTCTGCTCCTGCTGCTCCGGCTCCGCTCAGAGGGATCCATGGGTTAAGGATGATGGTGAAGTGAGAAACAGTAACAAACGAAATCCAAATGCCTTCCCGGCAGTCCAGAGCGACCCAGCGGGGCTCAGGACAGGTTCCTGGAGCCTGGCTCTGAGCTGGGCATTCTCTCCGCTGGTGCTGGGCAGGGGCTGCTCTCCCCCCGGTCCTCCAAACCTCTGTCTTGGTCATTGTCCCCCCCTGAGGCTGGAGGGGGCTCTGCCACACTGCTGCTGCTGCTGCCCACACAGTTCTTGCCACTGGGTTTTGCTCGGCTGTCTGAGCCCTCGAGAGCCTCAGTCTGCTTGGGAAGGGAGGGGCTGAGGAGAGGGGCCCCCCCTTCCTGCAGCGGGACGAGGGGCGCAGCCCCCGCAGCAGGGGGAGCATCTGCTGCGGCCACCACGGACGTCGAGGTGACCTCGATGGTGATGGAGCCCACGGCCGTCTCCGGGCGGTCGCTGCTGACCCTGATGCGGGCGACCAAACCAGAGGCCGCGGCCGCCTCCTGAGGGGTCCCGTTGGCCACGGCTTCGTGCACCACGGTGGGCTCCAGGAGGGTCGTGCTCAGGTCGGACAGGAACGAGGCCTCTGTCACGATAGCGGCCGTCTCGGCCACCCAGTTCAGGTCGCTGCCCACGGAGGCGGCGGCGGCGATGACGCTCGAGGCCTCGCCGGGGGTCAGGGCGGCCGGGCCGCTGCCCTCCCCGGGGGGCCCGGTGGCCAGGGGGGCTCGGTGACCCCCCGCCTCGACGGGGGCGGCCGTGGTGTTGTTGTTGAGGTTGTCCTGCAGCGTGGTCTGGGTGCCCTGCCCGACCTGCTGGTTCTGCAGCAGCATCTCCTGGATCCGGATCTGCTGCAGGATGGCTGGCAGCTCGTAGTGGTGGAAGAAGTAAATCATCGAGTGCTGGAGGACGAGAGGGAAAGGAGTCACCCCTGGGCCTGGGCCACAAGCTACCACATCCCAAGAAAACCGCACTTCTCCTGGAGAATCCAGCTGCTCTGACAGCCAGCAGGTTAGCACAAAGTTTGGACTTTTGACTGCTGCAAGCTTCTTTATAGTTTCTCTCTGAAGACAGGCAAGAGTACAACCCCTCTTTCCTTTTAAGGGCTGGGAAAAGAAGGATAATGGCATTCCTCCGGGTTGTGCTCCATTCCCTGCCCCCACCCTGCAGCAGGTCAACAGCCAGAGACACCCAACAGATTTAACTGATCCAGGATGTTGGAGACATCACCTCAGAGCTGGTCCTGCCAGCATCCTCACTGCATGGACCTGAGCTGCTCCTCTGCAAGACAGGCCCTCATCAGGATTTATTGCAGAAGGAGAGGACAGAAAGCCTTCCCAGAACCTGTGTGGCACTGGGTTATTGTCATGCCCGTGACTGGACTGCAGACAGTGACTCAAAGGTTCCCCTGTTCCACAGCTGCCTTCTGCTGTTCCATTTCCAAACCAGGCTTAGTTCCATCTCTTACAGAAAAAGGGATCCCTACTCCAACCCAGCTTGAGAGGAAGTCTGGCAAACCCCCCCAGGTGCAGCAGCTGTGCAGGGACTCACCTGGATGAAGAGCCAGGAGGTGACCAGTGCCAGGCTGCTGTACTGCCCGTTGAAGCGGTAGTGGTAGGCGTAGAAGGCAAAGTGGTACAGATAGAAAAACCTAGACAGGAAGGCAAGGAAAACCAGGAAAAATATGAGCTCTGTTCTACTCCCAAGCCCAGCCTGAGCCGGGGCACTTGGTCTGGGGCAGTGCAGACTCGTTAACAGGTAATCAGAGTTGCCTGGCTATGAATGGGGCAAAGCAAGGGGCAGGAAAAGGTCGAGGTGATTCTGAGATCCAGGCACAAATCCAAAGCGGAGCAATCGCACTTTGGACCCTGTGCCATGTGGGGCAGCTCCCAAGGAGCCACACAGACACCCTCAGGAGTGGAGGCCGTCATGCCTGGAGGGGCTGGGAAGGCCCTGGAGCAGCTGGAGAAGGACAGGGAGAGGGAATGAGAGCCCTTACCTGAGCCAGTGTCTCTTGCTGGTGTTGGTGTGGCAGCAGATTGCGTCGTACTGGTCCGCCAGCCACACGATGAGGATGATGTAGAACGCGGTCGTGGTGTCGTTGAAGAACTCGGACATTATGGCCTCCATACCTGCGGACAGAGGGGACATCAGCACAGGCAGGGCACGGGAAGGGGCCCTCTGCCACCCCAGGGCGAGGCTGTGACTGCACCTGCCCAGGGCAGGTAACTGGGCTCTGGTTACGGCAGCAGCCAAGGCCGAGCGTGTTGCAGCGCTGACGGCAGGGACCAGCTGCCTCCCCCAGCACACGTTTCAGGGGGTTTGTTGCTTTTTCAATTCAAACTGTGCAAATGCAATCTGGCTACAGAACGTAAGTCTGCAACGAGCTCCAGGGACAGACAAAGCTTCGGATTCTGGGATTTCCCAATGAACTGCTGCTTTTCCAGGGGACCCAGGAGGACAATGGAGCTCACTGTGCCATCAAATTCCAGAGCCTTCTGCCTCGTGATGAGCAGCCGCGCTAACCACCTGCCGCGGCCAGCTCGGAACAGGGAATCAGACTTCCCACAGATCCCAGAGGGATGTGCTGCAGATACAAGCAGTGAGGCAAGTCCTTACCAACCAGAGCCAGGATGACAGTGAGGAGCGGAGCCGCAGGGAACGCAATGGTCATGTTCATCTCCAGCATCTGTAACAGGTCAACTGCAAGAGGGAAAACACATTGTGGCACAGAGAGGATGTGGGGCCAAGGAACTCTCCACCCCATGGTACTGCCCACTCAGTGCAGCCAAGTCCATCATCCCAAATCCTCTGTGCCCAGCACTTGTCAGGAGACAGAACAGCTCTGGCGAGCGCGGTGACAGGGTGCAGGGGGATGGATTCCCTGTGCAGCTAAAAGCAGGACCCTTCTAAACAACAAAAATCAAGGTTGGAACAAGACGATCCTCAAGGTCCTTCCAACCCAAACCTGCTGTGACTCTACGACACACTGTGCTGGAGCAGGCACAGTGCCCAGCGCAACCCAAACCCCTCAGCCAGTCCTTACCAATGAAGACAAAGATCTGATGGTGTGAGTAGCGCAACAGCATCGAGACAGACAGAGTCTGAAACGGGAGAGAGAAGGAGAGGCAGGTTAGAGCCCCACGGGTGTGGGGAGTTGCTCGAATCGCACTGCGGCAGAGGCCCGGGCGAGCCTGGGCTTGCACATCCCACATTCGTTAGCTGGAGCTGTGCAGAGCAATTTGCCAAAGAGTAATTAGGGCTCTACAAACGGCAATTAATCTCTGTGCTGCTGCAGGGGAACAGACAGTAAGGGATTTGTTTGTAAAGGGACCGATCCTGAATATTTGAGCGGGGGCCAAGCCAACCCACAGAGCTGGGAGCAGGGAACCTCCCGTCCTCCATCCCGCTCCTGCCGCAGCTCCCAGCACCTCTCTGCACTTGGTTCCTCCTCACTGCCCACAGTGGGATGGTGCACAGAGCTGCCTCAGTGGGTGGGACAGCCAGACACAAGGGGAGAGTCCCACAGCCACCCAAGACTACAAACACAGCATAGTTATCGTTCAGGATCTTGTCTGATGTGTATCTTGAGATGGCCTCATCTCACACATCATCTCTTGGCTTATCTTGATCACTCCTGGCAAATCAGTCTGGCCTGTTCTTAAAAGTCTCAGAGGACAAACGTCGTGCAGGACACTTAGAACAAAAGTCCCAGAGTAGGGCTTCATCCTCCACCAACTACACTTTAAAAGCAGGTGAGAGCTCAGGTCTGTGCTGTTACACCACCCACATGCTGCCCAGCCCTGGCTGAGTCCAGGCACTGCCCAGCTCCCGCTGACTTACGAAGATGACCATGATGACAAAGGCTGCCAGGTAGGACGTCCTGGCCATCCACATGCTGACGAAGCGATAGTGCTCCCCAGACACCACATTGCGAAGGAAACCTGGAGAAAAAGCACAAACACCGGCTCAGTAGGATTAACACACAGGCTAAGGACCAACTGCCACTGCCTGCTAAAGAAACAGGATTTGGAGCAAATCCTCAGGGCAGCACTCATTGTCATGCAGGGCAGTGAGGAGGGAGGAAATCAGGTTTCCAGACACCTCTCCCCTCCTGCCTCTCTCATTTTGTCCTTGACAATAACACAGGGAGCTGCTCCCTGCATTACAGATTAATCAATAGTCAGAAGATGATATTCAGGCATGCACAGAACAAACACCCACCGCTCCACGCAGCTGCTGTCACTCCTCCAGGCCTTACCTTTGTTTTCCTCGTTTTCAGCTAAAGCTTTGACACTTGACATCAGGATGTCATCATAGCCCAGGAACTCGTCCAGCAGCAGGCGGCTGAACCTGTCCCCAAAGCACTGATCCCTCGTAGGGTCTAGGGAGAACACAAAAACCTGCTCAGGCTGTTCACACCCGCAGCCCCAGAGGCACAAAGTGAGCACACGTCCCATCACCTCGAGGGACACGTGTGCCAGCAGAGCTGGGCCTGGGCCAGCACGTGGGCCTGGGGCAGTAAAACCGAACTGGGCAGGTCTGGGAGGGAAGATGTCACCCCTGACAGATCCAGCCACGCTGTCAAAGTGCTAATGGGCCTTCAGGAATGTCAGGGCTGGCACAGACACAAACGGAATTTGGCTCACCCCGTCTGCCCATCACTGCACAGGAAAATCACCTAAACCCCCGTCCAGTTGTGCTTCAGCTTGACTGGGAGGAAGTAACAAGGTTCAGTCTGATCAGGGCACTAACAGTGCACGAGAAGGTCTGAGACTGTATTCCTGACTTGGACAGGTTTTAACAGAGCAAATGCCAGGAGAAGAGAACGCTTTCCAGGAAAATGATCTGCTGGTGCTCCCAGGGGCACAGGAGCATGTTGAGTGTGACACAGACCTGTGAGCACCGTCCCCAACACCTGCACAGCTGCCCTCACCACTGGGCTCTAACCCTGCACTGCTGCTGCTCCCACTGAGCCCAGAGCTTCAGTGCTTTCAGCCAGGGAGAGGGCTCTTCCCTTCTCCATGGGAAAAAACTGTGCTGGGCATGACACCAGGGCTCACTGAACCAGGCTCCACCATTTCAGAGTGCTCCTCCTGGAAAGCTGTGACCTACTAAAGGGAGACAGGCTGCACACAGCAGCTCTCCTGCGTGGGAAGTGAGTGCCACCGGCTTCATAAAGAGTTCCCAGAGACAGCGTTGAGGTCTCTGCACAGCAGGTCCCCACCCCTGCACCCCCTGCCCTGCCCAGGCTGCCTCCCCACTCACCCAGGGTCACCACCATGACTGGGATGCTGAGGCGCTGCCGTGTGCTCTGGGACAGGCGCAGGAAGCCGTATTCCAGCGAGTACTCCACGATGTACTCCTCCTGTGGCCACACTGGAGAGGGAGGGACACAGGGAGGGACACAGGGAGGGACACAGGGAGGCTCAGCACCTGGATCTGCAAACAACCACCACGAAGAAACAGCCCCTCCGGGTTCGTTCCCTCCCTCCCATCACATTCTTGAAAAGGGAACCAGCTGCAAACATGGGCTCCAGGCTTCCCTCAGCCACTTAAACATAAATCAGTTCAAACTCTTCGGAATTGCAGCCCATTCCCCTGACCTTAGTCCTTAATGTGAGGCTTCTGGGAAAGCTTCAGGGCAGCACTTCCAAGCTCTGCCCAGAACCTGCCCACATCTGTGCCTGGCAAGCCCAGAACCACTTGTTCTTGCTCTTTTCAATTTCTGCTTCCCATGTTGTTTGGGAAACAGCAGGAAAATCCACTTTACACCTGCTGAACACCGAGTAAATGCTCCACAGGCAAGAGCCCTGCACTTCCTGGGGACTGAGGTCACTGCTGCAATTACACATCAGAACAGAAGGCAGCAGCAATTACAGCTCTCCCAAAAACCGGTGGTGCCTGAAGTTTCCCTGGTTTGGGTTTTTTTTTTTTCCAAGAAAGGTTCCAAACAGATGCTTTTTGCTACATCATCTCTGAAAGGACAAAACCTCCTGCTAAGCTGGAGCCAAGCAATTTAATCCCTGCTCTTTCAGACTGTCAGGGTGTATCTCCAGGAGGGGGGAGGCAGCTGTCAGGCAGCTCCCAGCACCACAGTGACAATTAAAGTGACACGAGAACTTAACAGAGACACACCTGACACAGCACTGACAGAGATGCAGCCCCTGATCCCCTTCTCAGGCAGCAAACACAGGCTGGGCTGTCGGTTTTGTCTTTTGTTTCCATTATAAACAGTTTTAAGCTCAAAAGGAAGTCAAGGGTTTAAATATCAACAATTACTTCCTTTGTCTCATAAAATATTTTTCCATGGCAAAAACATTTGGACTAAACAGCAAATTTTGTTCACTTAGAGCACAGGAAATCTGGCAAAAAACAATACACTCAGGTATTTGGGACCAATTTGAAGAGATGAATTTTGTAACTCATCTGGGAAACAGCCTGATTCTCTCCCTGCCCTTTTCTGGATCATTTCCAGCCACGCGTTCAGCAAACCAAGAGTTACCCCACCAGTGCCACAGCTCTGCACAATGTGACTCTCCTCAGAACCTGGGCACCAGCAATAAAGGTCCTGCACCAAAAACATTTACTGCTCTCTGGTCTTAATGATCTTTAATTCAGGACTAATGAGCTCTGGATCAGCATCAAGCAAATCCACTGCAAGACCAAGGAACAGAGCAGTGTCTGGTCTCCCCTTCCTCCACAGACAAAACCCCAGTATGTCTGCAGAGCAAAGAGTTCCAGCCTTTCCAGGGATAACAGTGTGAGTGAAAGAGGCAATTTTTTTGCAAATTTTGTGGAAAAAGGCAAAGAATCCAATTCCACATCTCTATTTTAACATAAATATTCCTCAGTAGATTTCCTCCCTTAACCACTAGAGACACAAGTTTTCCACACTGGAATTCCATTTTAAATAACACAAAGGCACTAAATCCCCCTCTGGAGTTTATGAGGCCTGAGCAGCTCAGGCCAGGCAGGAGCAGGGCGGGACAAGGCCGGGTGGTATCGCAACCCACGGAACCCGCCCGGCGGCTTTTGGGATTCATTAACTGCAGCAAATTGGCTGCTCCAAGTGCTGCTGCTGGCTCAGGACCCAGAACACAGCCCAAACCCTGCTTGTGTGAGCAGGAGTGTCGCTGCCAGGGGATCCCTGCGGCTCACAGGGGGGTTCAGGCTCACCTGAGATACCTGACACCGATCACCGCAGGAACGCACTGCCAGACCAGGAGCCCTCGCTCACCTGGGCTTCACCTGAAGCCTCCTGGTCTGGCAACGCTTCTAGCCCAGCCTCCCCCCAACCCCTGGCCTCCCCCGACACCCCCCAGCCCCGGGGCAGAGCTCGCTGTGGGTCTGCTGTTAGTACTGACAGGACCGACCCCAGGTGAACACATTGGGAAGACATTTAAGGTCACTGTGCGGGTGCCCCGAGGAGCCAGGATGGGACGAGCGGGGAGGATGACGGGGGGAGGAGGGAGGAGCACAGGTAGCAGTGAAGGTGTGATTACCTGCTCGGGTTAGCATCTCAAACTCGGACACAGTCTCCCGCAGAGGCTGCATACCTTTAGTGGCTGTGTCACTAAACGAGAACTCCTGGCTGTCGTTGTGGGGCAGCTCAGTGCTGCTCACCCGGGACGGCTTGAGGAACACCTTAGGCTCGATATCCAGCTCAAACTGTTGGAAAACCAGGGCAGGGAAAGTCACATCAGCAGGCTCTTCACCTCCCACCTGCCATGCTCCCTCTGTCCCTGCAAAGGCCTCCACCACCACAGGGGTGGGAGAGGCCACTTTCTCAGGCCACTTTCTCACTTCCTGTGTTAAACCATCAGAAGCCAATATGGGAATTCAGGAGCAGCCAAGGAACCCACTGTACTTCCAGGAGACTGAGGGATCACACACAACCAACCAACCATTTCTCCCCAGCCCATCACCCAGGTCTCCCTCTCTGACCCACTCAGGGAGTACATCCCTAACCTTGATAGAGCTGTTTTCAAACATATCCACAGTCATTTCTTCCTCTTCCTCCTCCTCCTCCTCAGCCGCGGACTCGACCACCATTCCCGGGAACTTCTCTCCGCCGCAGAACTGCAGGAAGATGGGGGCCCGGCTGGAGTTGCGCTGGATCTCCACCCGCAGGATCCCGTCCCGGGGCCACTTGTCCCGCACGTGCTCCAGGCAGTTGATGGGCGAGCGGGAGAAGGCGATGTGGATGTAGGCCAGGATGAAGAGCACGAAGAGAGCCTGCAGGGCAGGAGACAGGGCACAGACCGTCAGCCCGGCCACCCTCGGCCCGAGTACAGCCTTCCCAGTTACCACCAGCTCTTCTTTGCCCATAAAACACTAGAAAAACTTGGACAAGTGGATTTGGCAAGTGGACAAGAGCTTCGGTGCTTCCCTGCATCAACATGGCAGGAGCCAGACCCCGGCAGTTTGAGCAAGGAACACACCAAAGGCAGCTCCTGTTCATGAGACCAGAGCTGCCCTCGACCCCTGTGCAGCTCAGGTACCCTGCTGGAAGCACAGGTCCTGCAACCAACACCTTCCCCAAACTGAACCACACAGAGCACTAATGTGGAACGAGGCTACAAGGCACGTCGAAAGGAATGGAAATGCATCCATGGCTTCCAACCCTTCCCTCCTTAGCACAAAGAGTTTCCTGCTGAAGCCCAGAGAAGACTGCCCAGCCTTCCAAAGGCAGAATAAAGCAAACCTCTCCCAAAGCCAACCCCTCTGAGGGCAGGACGACCCAAACCCATGGCAGACCTGTCGCTGCAAGGAACGGGCCCTGCCCCAGGGCGGCCAAAGGGCTCCCTGCCCTGCCTCAACCCCAGGAACAGCTATAAACCACAGCAAAGCACACTGCACTAATAAAACCCGCTCCCTAAAGCACAGACAGTAACTGTGCATGACATCCAAAGTTCAGAGCTCCGAGCACGGCTGGCACAGCGAGCGGCACCGCTCAGCTCAGACCTCCCTTCCACCCACCCCGAGCTGCTCCCTCCTCATCAGCCCAGCTGTCCTGACCTATTTGTGATGAACAAACAGGCTGGTAAACATCCCTCTGCAGAGCAGCTGCACGAGGGATGTGAGGGAAGGTAAATCAGAGCCACCTCCCTGGTTGCAGGAGCTCTGGACAGGCTCTGCTTCCCTGTGCCCAGCAGCCAGAGCGGAGCCGGGAGCAGGCTGGAGGCTGCTGGCCCCTGACCCTGCAGGGCTCTGGGAATGCTTTTCATTCTCTAGGATGGCAGTGATCAGAGGCAGAAGCAGCATGAACAGCTCCCAGCTGTTCTGCCCAACAGCCATACCTTGAGCACCACCCCTGTCCCAGCCTGTCTGCTGGGATCCAGCCGGACAACTGGGACACAGAACAGGGATGTGAAAATCCATAACATTTCCTGGGAGGGTAGAAAAAGTATCTGTGCAGTATGAGACAAGTTGTGCTGAACGTTTTCTTGCTGAATTGTAAAAACCCAGAGCAGGAGGGTGGCCTGGTAAGCTGCTCTCCCCTTCTTACTCTCATTTCCCATCCTGGAAGCCATGGAGCAGGATTTAACCTACTGGCAGCTCACCCCTGCACACTGACAGGCAGGCCGCCCTGGGGGGCCCCAGCAGGCAGAAGGGTTCACCCCGGGGTAGAGCTGTGCTGCACTGGCACTGCTGAAAAAGCAGGGTTAGAACAGGGCTGTGCCTTAACTGCTTCCAGAAAAGACAAGACTCCAACAATCCAGTATGTCATGTGTGCAATGCACCCAAAGTGTGATTTCCTGGAAACAGAAACCGAATCCTCTCCAGCCCAGAGCCCGGGACGTGCCCTGCACCAGCCTGGCTGCCCAGCGAGCTGGCTCAGGGATTTCCTTTGGATTTGCGGACCTGGAACCAGAGCCCCGGAGTGCAGGAACTCCTCGTGTCTCCCACACAGGAGAGGCCCACGGGAGGTCTGGGGACAGCTTGGTGTGTGCGGCCCAAACACAGGCTGTGACCTCCGGCAGAGCCACAACTTTTTGTTCCTAAGGAAATCCCTGCCCTCAGCCCGGCTGCGCCTGGCAGGAGGAGCTGCCCCTCACCTTGAGGAGGACGAAGAACTCGAAAACGCGGCGGAAGGAGGGCGGGAAGAGGCGTGCGTAGGTCACTGCCATCTTGAAGAACAGCGCGTGGAAGAGGCGGTCGCGCACGTTGATCAGGGGGTTCTGGTTGAGGTTGGGGTTGCGGACGCCCCGGTTGTTGCCGCCGGCGGCCCCGGTGTTGTTGGCCGGGTGGTGGTTGTTGGCGTTCGGCTGGTTGTCGGACATCCTGGCGGCTGGGCCGGGCCCAGAGCGGCCGCTGCTGCTCGGCGGGGCGCCTGGGCCCGGGCGGCCGCCGTCTCTGTCCCGGTTCCCCGGCCCCGGCCCGGCGCAGACGCCTCGGGGTGGCGATGGGTCAGGCCCCGCGAGTCAGGCCTGGGCGCTCAGCGGGGCCCGGGCGCTGTGGCGGCCCGAGCAGGCGCAGCGGGGACGCGGCTGCCGGGCCGGCCCCGGGCCATGGGAGTCGCTGGCGCGGCGGGGGGGTCGGGTCGGTTCCACCTCTCCCGTCCCGTCCCTCAGCGCTCCGCCGCCATCTTCCCCCGCCGGCAACGGCGGCTCCGCGCATGCGCGCGCGCGCCTGGGGCACGACGGGACGGTGGAGGACACGCGCCAGCCACGCCACGCCCTCATACGCAAATTAGCAGCATTCCCACCATGCTCCGCGCGAGGCCTGTCGCTCCGCGCTTAAACTCGTCCTCAGAAAGGCAAAAAATAAGCTGATAAAATGGAAGATTAAAAGTAAAAATCCGACGTGCATCGTCTGGGAGGGTGACCAGGTGGAGAAAGGCGGGGGAGTCTGAGGAGCTACTCGCCATGCCTGGAAAATCTTTAGTTGGGAGGGGTTTAAGTATGGTTCCTGCGTACCTGAAGTTCGTGCTCGCTTCGGCAGCACATATACTAAAATTGGAACGATACAGAGAAGATTAGCATGGCCCCTGCGCAAGGATGACACGCAAATTCGTGAAGCGTTCCATATTTTTTTTTCCCTCGGGAGGGTCACAAACCCCGCCCCGGGAGGACCCTTTTGGACCCCCCAGGTGCGGCTCGGGGGGTACCAGTGCCCACCTCCAGGTCGGGGGGAGCCCCAGGCGCGGCCCTGCAGGTCTGTGTGTCCAACTGTGCCAGGGCCACACTGCTGCCCTGTCCCACTGTGCCCCCTGTCCCCCGTGGGGTCGTGTCGTGGCGAGGGCGATCAGGCCCCCCGTCAGTACTGCGGGTCTTTATTGAATTGCTCAGTTACAGCAAGCTCGGCTCCGGTGGGGAGCAGCGGGGGTCCCGGGGACAGCGGGGGTCCCAGGGCCAGCCCCAGACCCCCCATCCAGATCAACTTCCCCACAGGGCACCACCCACAGGGATCTGGGGCCAGCCCTGTCCTGATGCTCTGACACTCCCCAGCACCCACTGTCCCATGGGATGGTGAAACCATGCCAGTGGGCAGCATGTGCCCAGGCCTCCCGTGTGCAGCTCCGGGGGTCTGGGGTGCCCCGAAGCCCTGTGACCCCAGGTTGTGCTGCGGTGACGACTGGGGAGTGGTCTGTGAGGGTCCCTGGGGCACCACTCCCCACTCAGACAGCGCTCTCCTGGTAGCTCTCGTCCTCCAGGAACGTGCTCAGCCTCCTCCCAGGGCTGGGGGCCACATCCTGCCCTGGTGCCGCGGCCTCCCCCGGGTCCCCATCGCTCTGCTCCTGGGCAAAGTGCACGAAGACCTGCGGGGATGGTGGGATGAGAGACAGTGCCACGGGACCCCCAGCCACAGCCCCACACCTGCGTGCCCCGTCACCTGGTCGAGGGTGGTCTGGGACACGGAGTAGTCCTCGATGTGGCAGGGGCCGCGGTGGGCGGCCAGGAGGCTGAAGACGGCGGCCAGGGGGGCGGCGCGGGCGGGCAGGTGGTACCGCAGCAGCCCCCCGTGCCGCTCCCGCAGCACGATGGCGGGGAAGTGCCGCTGCAGCAGGGCCTGCACCGCCGCGGGGCCGGGGCCGCCCGCCCGCACCACCACCGTGTACCCGTCCCCAAACCTGCGGGCGGAGGGGACACCACTGCGGGGACTGGCCACAGCCCCCGCCCCAAGGAGCCCCCCGAGCTCCCCACCCCGGTACCTGTTCTTGAGGTGCTGGACGCTGCCCAGGCAGCGGAACCGGCCGTTGACCATGATGGCCATCCTGGTGCAGAGCGCCTCGCACTCCTCCATGCTGGGGGGCACGAGTGAGACCCCCGGGGCAGAGGGGAGCTCCCCTCTGGGGGATTCCCAGGGGCACAGGGGTTGCTCCCCACTGTGGGGGCTGCAGGCCCCGGGTGGGGGATCACCTGTGGGACGTGAGCACCACGGACCGGCCGTCCCGGATGACGCCCAGGATGCGCTCCCACAGGAACCGCCGGGCTTGTGGGTCCATCCCCGTCGTGGGCTCATCCTGCAACGGCCCCGGCTCAGGGTCAGCCCAGGCAGGACCCCGGTGCTGCTGTGGGACCCCCCGCCGCCCCCCTCACCAGGAAGACGACGGGGGGGCAGCCGAGGAGGGCGATGGCCGTGGAGAGCTTGCGTTTGTTGCCCCCGCTGTACTTGCCCGCGGGCCGGTCCACGTGCGGCCCCAGCCCCAGCGCGGTGATGCCCCACTGAGCCACCTGCGAGAGACAGAAGGGGTGAGGGGGTGAGGGTGGGGGTCTCCTGGGCAGGGGGGGCTGGGATGAGGGCCCTACCCTGGGGGTCTCCTCCTCTGGGACCCCACGCAGGCGACTGTAGAACTCCAGGTGCTCCCGCCCTGTCAGCAGGTCTGTGATGGCATCGAACTGGGGACAGTAACCCATGTGCTGGTGGACAGACTGGAGGTCGGTGAGCACACTGCGGGACAGGGACAGGTCAGCACACTGGGGATGGGGACAGGTGAGCACAGGATGGGGACAGGTAAGCGTGGGACAGGGACAGATGAGCATGTTGCGGGGGACACTGCAGGGACACTGCAGGAATAGGGACGAGCAGCTGCAGGGATGAGGATGAGGATGAAGGTGAGCACAAGCACACCGCAAGGACGAGGACCAGAAGGAGCACAGGATGGGGATGATGGCACAGGTGCTGTGGGGACACAGAGAGGGGGAGCAGCTGCGGGGTCCCTGCGTTCACCACCTGTGCCCCTTCAGCCAGGCCTCCCCCAGCGTCACCTCCGTGTCCCCCGTCAGCATCTTGAAGGTCGACGTCTTCCCAGCGCCGTTCACCCCCAGGAGGCCAAAGCACTGTGGGGACAGAGCAGGGTCACCAGCAGCCCCGGCCCTGCCCACGGTGCCGTCCGTCCGTCCGTCTGTCCCTCACCTCCCCGGGGGGGATGGCCACGCAGAGCCGGTCCACGGCCGGAGCCTTCCTGCGCCGGTACACCTGAGCGGGGGGAGGCAGCGCTGGGTGCTCCCATCCCTCACGGGGGGTCGGGGGCTGTGGGGGGATCCAGCCCTACACACCCACCTTGGTCAGGTCCTTCAGCAGCAGGAGGTGGCCCTGGGGGGGGCTGCTGCCCACCCTCGCCCGCTCCCTGGCCACGTCCCGGTCCTCGTCCCCCAGCGAGGGCAGCTCTGGAGCCCGTGGCCTGGGGGAACAGTGGCAGGGGCACATCCAGGGCTGCCCATCTGCAGGAACCCCCCAGGCACCCCCCGGCTGGGGCTCACCCCAGCCGCAGGAAGAAGCGGTACTGCAGCAGGAGGGTGAAGAGGAAGAAGATGATGCCCTCGACGGCCATGGCGAACATGTTCTTCCCTGCCAGGTCCCAGGAGAGGGGGGACACGAAGCGCCTGTCCCCTGCGAGCACAAGAGGGGCTGTAGGAGGGGTGGACCCCCGAGCTGGCCAGGCTTTGGGGAGGGGGAGCAGCCCTGACACCCCCTGACTCACCAAACCTCTCGAAGGCATCGGCCATGGCCTGGTTCTTCACCATGTCGATGAGGCCTCGGCCCAGGCAGAAGTGGGGAAAGATGAGGAAAACCTTCTTCAGGACACGGTTGATGTCATTGAGGTTCTGCCGGGGCAGCAAAGAGAGGGGTGAGTCAGCTGGCACTGGCCCCATGTGGGTGGGACAGGGGATCCAGGGCATCCCAAGGCTCACCTGGTCCACAAAGAGCTCCAGCACGAAGGTGGCCACGCTGCCATTGATGCCAATGAAGAGGTTGATGCAGGTCAGGGCCACGTAGGCAGTGCTGGGGATGCTGAAGAGGAAGGAGGCTGGGTACATCAGGGGGGTGATGGACCAGCTACAAGGGAGAAAGGCAGGGGCTGGCTGAGATGCACCCCCCCATCCTGGGGGACAAGAACACCCCCCACCCTCCAGCACCACAATCCCCCTCACCCCGGCTGCCCCCAGCCCCACTCAGAGCCCCCCGTGCCCCCCTTGCCCCCGCTGGGCTCTGCTGCCCCATCACCCGTAGAGCAGCAGCAGCAGCACCAGGGAGGGCAGGTTGTCCGAGGACACGTAGGATTTCTGCTGGAAGCAGAGGAAGATGAGGATGACCAGCAGCGCGGGGACCAGGTAGTTGCACTGGGGGGACAGAGAAGCCGGGAAAAGGTCAGGGGTGGGACCTGCTCCCCCAGGAACTGGTCCCTGTCCCCATCCCCATCCTCACCATGTCCCAGGCGAAGTTGCCCAGCCAGTAGGTGAGGGGCTTCATCCCGCTGACAAACTGCAGGTGCTTGGCCTTGCTGACCCGCTCCTCGATGAGGAAGACGACGAAGCTGGCCGGGACGAAGGACATGGCGAAGATCACGCAGATGGAGACCAGCACGTCCACGGAGGTGGCCATCCTGCCATGGAGGGGAGGGCTCAGCGGGGGCCGGAGGGTCTGCGGGACCTCCATCCCTGGCACTCACAGGGCGGCCTCGGAGAGCTGCTCCTTGGTGAGGTTGAGGGGGTGGTTGGTGGCCGTGATGCCGAAGCGCGTGGGGTCGGTGCCGGGGGGCAGCCGGGCACGCAGCAGCCCGTTGCTGGCCACGTTGAGGAAGGAGACCATGGCATGCCAGCCCTTGTTGTTGAACCAGACCTGCAGCACGGGGGGGCCCGGCAGCTTAGAGCCCCCCACCCGCCCTGGCACTGCCCCTGGCTGTGCCCGTGGCACCCCAGTCCCCACCCACTGTGCCACCCACTCCCCTCCAGCCCCAGCCTTTTGGTCCTTCTTGGGCTGCTCCACCCCCGGAGGGACCCAGCTGCCACATCCCCACTGCCCCCCAGCTCTCGCCCCCGTGGGACTCCCAGCCCCGGGTGCACCTTGATGTTCCTGCGGGCATCCAAACCCTCGATGAAGCGGCTGACGTTGGCCAGGAGCCGATCCGAGGGGCTGCCCTGGGTGTGGGAACAGGGTGAGGAGGGGGTTCCCAGCACCAGGGCACGGGAGCCGAGCTGGGGGCCTGAGCCCAGACATACCGGGGTGATGTTGAGCAGTGCCCGGAGCTCCAGCACCGCCCGATCCACCTCTGCTGCTGAGGGCAGGGCCTGGGAGCCGCCGGCACCCAGGGAGAAACCACCGTACCTGGGGGAGAAACAGGGCTCCAAACCTGCCCGAGACCCCACTGCCAGCTGGGCCCCAGGATCCCCGTGGGTCCTTTCCAGCCCAGGAGATTCTACAGTTCTATCATTCTATCAAACCTGCCACCCATTTCCCACTGCCATCCCTGCCCAGACTCAACCCTCCACCCACCCAGGTGCCATGGTGAGGGGCACAACCCTCCACCCACCCAGGTGCCATGGTGAGGGGCACAAGGCAGAGGGCTGAGGTTGGATGGGTGTCAGCTCTGCCCAGCCACCACTCAGGCTCTCCCCAACCCCAACGGGCATCTCCTGCCTCACTCTGGCTCAGTTGTGCCAGCCCCCAGCCCCTGCCCAGCTCACCTCTGCTCATTCACCCACTTCTTGTTCCTCAGCCTGAAAGAAATGGGGTGGGAGGGACAGGGGGGACAGAAACCCCCCGAGGGGATGTGAGGGCAGCGCCTGCTCAGCTGGCCACACTCCCATCACTGTCCCCTTCCCCCGTGCTTTGGTCCACAGTGTCCCTCCCTGCTGCCACAGCAGTGGCACCCTGTGCCAACGCCCTGCCACCTTCCCCAGGTGTCCCTGGGGTGGTCCCTCGGTGTCCCCACGGTGTTCCTGCAGTGTCCCTGGGTGTTCCCAGCCCCAGCACTCACTCCTGCCGGATGATCTGGGGGTAGGTCTTCACCAGGTAGTCAGAGATGTTCCTGCCCGTCAGGTTCTGCAGGATGTCCCCTGTGCCCCTCTGCACCTGGGGGATGGACAGACGGGCTGGACGGACACTCGGCCCCGTGGCCTCCCCGGAGCATCGCCTGCCCCTGCAGCTCTGGGGCTGCCCCACTGGGCAGGGGTTACCTGGGGCGGAGGGAGCCCCCCGGCCCCCTCGGGACACTCGGGCAGCATCCTGTGTGCCCCCGGGCCACTGCACTGGCACGGCGGGGACGGCTCAGCCCGTGTCCAGTTCCGGCGCCACAGCGCGTCCAGCAGGGACGGGGGGGCTGAGGGGGCCGAGAAGCCATCGGGGTGGGAAGCTGGTGGGCACGGCCCCGTCCTGGGCAGCCGGGGAGAGAAACCCTCTGTTACCAGCCTGGTGTGAGCCAGAGGCATCGGGACCCACCACGGGGATGGTTGGGGGTCCCGTGGCATCGCACCGGCCGGCAGGGCTGCTCCGAGGGGGTCGGGCACCGAGGTGGGGTCAAGCCCTGGCTGTCCCCTCCAGCCCCCATCCCGCGGGCACTCACGTCTGCCCCGCCTCCTTCATGCACTTGGTGCCGAAGCCGGGCTCGGCCAGGAGCGCGTCCAGCAGCCGGGCGGTGTCGGGGTCCCCCGGGGCGTCGTTGCTGGCAGGAGACACAGGAGTGAGCTGGTGGCAGTGGGGGACGGGGGGCACGGGGGGCGGCAGGCTGGGAACACACCTGAAGAAGGTGAACTGCTGCCCGTACATCCAGGGCTGGAGCTGCAGCGGCGGGTACTTCCCGAAGGGCGGCACGATGAGGCTGAAGAGCAGCGCGATGCAGACGAAGACGGCGGGGAGGACGATCTGCGGGGGCCGGGGGTCAGGGTTGGCTCCACACCCCCTGCCCCATCCCCTCCCCACGGCCCCATCCCGGTCCCCCGGGTCCTACCTGTGCGAAGAAGCCGCGGGTGCTGCGCCGAGCGTGGAGCATCCTCTTGGTGAAGAGGGCGCGGAGCTGGCGGCAGACGAGCGCCCAGCCCCTCACCCTGCCGCAGGCCCGCCCCGCCGCCCCCCGCAGCAGGTCTGTCTCCCGGGGCTCCTCCGCTGCCAGGGCAGAGACATGTCTGGCAAGGGGCTCGTGCCAGCTGGGGCACGGGGGGACGGGGTGGGTGCTGGCTGAGGCATCCCCCCCTCGGCATGCTGCATGCAGGAGCCCCCCAGCACCCCCGGCCCCCAGGTCCTACCTCGCCGGGCTCCTTTGGCTCAATGTAAAGGAGAGCAGAGAGGGGTTACAGCCGTGCGGTGCCGTCCCGGCCGGGGTGAGCACCCACCCAGGGCAGAGCTGGCACCCCAAACCATCACAGCCCCCCAGGCTCCCGTGACTGCCCCCACGCCAGCTCTATCTCCAGGAGAAGGGGGCTGGATATGCCTCCTGGGATTTCATGTCCCATCCCAACCTCTGCACACATCTGGGTTCCCCCAAACCCACCCTCATCCTGGATCCTGGCTCTGGGGGCACCCCAAAACTGGGAGGTAGAAATGCTGCACGAGGGTCCCTGAGCATCCCCCTGCCCGAAGGGATGCCTGCCTGGATGGACACCTGCCCGGATGGACGTGTGCCACGGCCCCAGCCCCAGGGGTGGAGGTGGGGAACACCCAGCTCGGGGGTCCCAGCTCCCCCCTCCTTACCCAGCTCCCCATCGGCCACATCTGTGTCCCCCACCTCGCCGGGAGCTGCTCCTCTCCTGGTGCCTGACAAAATGGGGATGAGATGCCAGGGTGGGCCCCATGTTACAGGCTGTGACACCTCCCTGCACCCACAGGTGCTCCCAGTAGGGACCCTGGCCCTGGGAGGGACACATGGAGTGCTGGGGACACCCCCACCCCTCTGTTCCTCGGCCCCCCTTGCAGCCCAGAGCTCAGCTCCAGCCAGGATCGAGGGGCTTTACCTGCAGTGTCAGTGTCCAGCCCCGTGTCCTCAGCCACCTTCAGGAAGATCTGGGGGATGGGGGGGCTGGTGTTAAACATGACACCAATTCCCACAGCCCAGTGGGGGAAAGGCCTTGGTAATGGGCAGGGGGTGGGACCCCTGGGAGCCATGGGCAGCCATGGGTAGCCCCTGGCCACAGCCCCACTGGGTACCTCTTCCAGGGTGGTGTCGGAGATGCCGACCCCTGGGAGCCATGGGCAGCCATGGGTAGCCCCTGGCCACAGCCCCACTGGGTACCTCTTCCAGGGTGGTGTCGGAGATGCCGTAGCTGGAGACTCCCAGTTCCCCCAGACGCATCCAGCTCACGGAACAGCTCCCCGAAGGCCCCGTCCCGGGCCCCGCTGTAGGGCAGGACAAAGAGCACCTCGTGCCCGATGTCCTCCACCAGCCGGGAGCCGGGCACCAGCTTCTGGATCAGTGCAGACAGCTGGGCCACATCTGGGGGAACAGGGAGTGCTGGAAACCTGGGCCAGGAGCCGCTGGCTGGTGCAGCTGGCCACAGCTGGCACGTGCCCAGCATCCCAGCCTTAGGGTCCCTGGGAGAGCTGGAGGGGATGGGGACCCCCTTCTGCCCCACCAGTGCAGGGGGGCCAGGAGCCAGCGGCAGGGCTGTGCATTCCCAGCCCCCCCAGCCAACAGGGGAAATACGGGGAGCAGCTGGGGGGGAGCCACGGGGGCCGGGACCCTCACCCACGGCGCTGGCCTCGCTGCCCCGCTCGCTGCCCAGGCCCGTGTCGCTGCTGCGCTCCGAGTCACTGCCATCCTGCAGGAAAGGGCAGCCGGAGCCTGGCACCCCGTGCCAGGACCTGGCCCCCAGTGCCCCCCAGTCCCCGGATGGAGGCACTGGTTGCCCCTGGCAGAAGCCCCTCGGGGCTGAGGGACCCACCTTTTTGGTGACACCGGGGACAGCACCGGTGCTACCGCCTGCCCCGCTTCGCTCCCGCTTCACCAGCGTGAGGTGGTACCCGGTGCCCAGCCTGGCCTTGAGGAAGAGGGGGGACCCGCAGCAGCAGAGCCGGCCCTGCGAGATGATGGCCGTGCGGTCCCCGAGCAGCTCCGCCTCGTCCATGTAGTGGGTGGACAGGATGATGGTGCGGCCTGGGGGCAGGGAGGGGGCTTGATCCCGGACCCTCCTGCTGGTCCCCCCATCGTGGGTTTTTCCCACCAGCACGTCCCCCCGCTCCCCCCGGGCTGGAGGGCTCAGAGGGAGCAGCTCACGGCCCCAGCGCCGACCTTTGCGGTACTTGAGCAGCAGCTCCCAGATGCTGCGGCGGGAGAAGGGGTCGACTCCGGCCGTGGGTTCGTCCAGGACGACCACCCGGGAGCCGCCCACGAAGGCGATGGCCACCGAGAGCTTCCGCTGCATCCCGCCTGCAGAGGGACAGCGTTGGGGGCACCCGGGGCCGCCGACCCCCGCTCGGGCACCCGCCCTGTCCCCCGCACGCACCCGAGAGGTTCCTGGTCTGCTCCCGGCGCTTGTGGGGCAGCCCCGTGTCCTGGAGCAGCTGCTCCATCTCCTCCTGCACCTGCTGCTCCGAGAGCCCCTTCAGCCGCCCGTAGAACCAGACGTGCTCCTCCACTGTCAGGCTGGGGGGCAGGGTGAGGGGGGCAGGGTGAGGGGGGCAGGGTCTGAGGGGAACAGCCCAGCATCACTCTCCCCGCATGCCCACCCCTGCCTACATGTTAAAGAGCACATTGTGCTGGGGACACATCCCCATGGATTTGCGGATGGTGTCGATATCAGAGCGGATGTCCAAGCCCAGGATATAGGCAGTGCCCGAGGTGGGGGGCAGGAGGCCAGTCAGGATGGACCTGGATGGGGAGTGGTGGGGAAAGGTGGTCATGGAGCACAGGAGCAGCAGGGTTTGAGGCTGTGATGTCCTGCCCTATACGGCGACCCGGGTGGAGATAGGGCCAAGCTCGGCTCCTGTCCCCAGGCATGGCCACGCAGCCCCCCCATGGCTCACATGGTGGTGGTCTTCCCGGCGCCATTGTGGCCCAGGAAGGACGTGATCTGCCCCTCGTAGAAGTCCAGGCTCAGCCCGTTGACGGCCACGCGGCCACTGCTGCCATAAACCTTCACCAGGTTGCAGATGGAGACGCCGGGCCGGAGCTGGGCAGGCGGCTCCTCCACCAGCACTGGAAGCCACCGTGGGGTCACATCCCAGGCAGGACCCCTCACTGGGGGCAGGACCCCTTGCCACAGGGTGCAGGACCTTCCACTGGAGGGCAAGGCCCAGGCTGGAGGGCTCCAGCCCTGCTCCATGGCTACTGCCCTCGGCCACAGGGCTCTGGGGTGGGCAGGGACTCACCTTGGGGTGCAGCGAGGGGGCTGGTGGGGCACAGGGGGTGCCCAGCTGAGGACAACTCTCCAAACCAGTAGCTCTTCAGGAAGGGGAAATTCCAGGGCTTGGGGATCCCATACTGACCTGCAGCAGAGGGGGCTGAGCGGGGCCAGGGCTGGGGGGCTGCCAGTGGCCGAGGGGGCTGTGCTCACCTGGGAAGACGCCCTCGATGTACCAGGTGGCCAGGCCATACAGGCTGGCGTCCAGCAGCAGCAGCCCCATGGCCGCCGCGAAGTTGTAGGGGTCTCCTGGCACAGGGCTGGCACCCAGGTTATGCCACTGGATGCCCACTCCCTGCTCTTCATAGAGGGAGAAGTAATCGCAGCCGAAGCCAAAGGCCACGGGGGACAGCAGGCTCTGGGGGCGGCGAGAACAGCGGTGTGGGCCAAGCCCAGCCCAGGGGGTGCAGCCCAAAGGCCCCAGCAGGGCACTGGGGAGGGGCAGCCCCGTCGCTCACCACGAGCACGCGCAGCGGGAAGGTGATGTAGTCGCGCCAGGCGACGCACAGCACGTAGGGCAGGTACAGGGAGAAGTAGATGATGCCGCCGCACGCCGAGGCCAGGTTGGCGCGGGGGAAGAAGGTGCTGATGAGGAAGCACTGGCTGATGGTGGCCACTGAGAAGGTGCCGAGGAAGAGGAAGATGACGGCCGGGTCGCTGTAGGGCAGGATGTTTCCCAGCTGTGGATGGAGGCAGGTTGGATCCTGCAGAGCCCCCCGTGCTGGCTCCCAGTCCCAGTGCTCCCTGTGTCAGCCACACTGTCCCCTGAGACCTGCAACCTGCCTTGAGGATGAGGACGAGGAGGGCAGAACTGAGGAGGAAGGGGATGAAGCTGCTGAGGAACCAGCTGAGCCAGAGGATCCCGCTGCTTAGCCCCATGGTCTTCATGGTCTCCTTGAGACGTGTCTCCTTTTCGTGCACTACCCCCTTGATGATCATGGCCACCGAGTAGATCCAGGCCAGCGTCATGAAGAGGGGCAGCGAGCGGTTCAGGACCCGCAGGAACCTGGGGAGATGCCACCAGCCCTTCCACGCCCTGCTCAACACCCCTTGGTCACCGCAGGGCCAGGGACAGCGGGACACGCCCAGCCCTGTGCCACCTCCCCGGGGCAGTGATGCTGTAGGATGCTCAGACACGTCCCCTGCAGCACTGGGGGATCACTCGAGGGTCCCAGGGGGCCGGGGCCATCCCTCACCCACTCACACATCGTCCACGTAGCAGGGATAGGGCATTTGCTGGACATAGACCCCTGTCCGTGGGGCAGCCCCGGTCTGCACCCGCACCACCGCCTGCTCCACCAGGTCCTGCACGTAGACAAAGCCCCCCCAGACGTAGCGCAGGTCGCTGAAGGGGTCAGCTGCGGGGCCTGGGTCCCAAAACCTGGGGGCAGAGCACAGTGCTGGGAGCAGGGATCCCCCACCACGGGCACAGGCTGCTCGTGAGGCCATGGAGACCAGCGGGACGGGTGTCCCCCAACCTGTCCTTGATCTTGTTGGTCCTCGTGACATCGTCGATGTCCATGCGGATCTTGTAGTGGACATGGGGGGGCAGCGCAGGGGCCGTGGCGTTGATGGGAGGCTGGAAGACCACAGCTGCCCAAAACTGCTGCTCCTCCAGCAGCTCCAGGGCCCGGGCGACCAGCTGCTCCTCGGTGGCCACCGCCTCAATCTTGTCCAGGCAGATGCACTGCGGGAGGGCAGGCAGGGCTCAGCAGGCACGGAGGGACAGGCAGGGCAGGCAGGGCTCAGCAGGCACGGAGGGACAGGCAGGGCAGGCAGGGCTCAGCCGATGCAGGGGCCCAGCCTGCCCACAATGGAAGGACACTCACCTCCATGAACTGCGACAGGGTGCTCAGGACCGTGTCCACATCAGCGTACACCTGGTGCCAGGTGAGCCCTGGCCCGGCTGCCGGCCCCGCCAGGAACATGGCCAGTTCTGGCAGCTTCCAGGAGGTGCCATTGAGGAACCCATCCAGGAGCCGGGCTGTGCCCGGGGCCAGCAGCAGCTCCTGCAAAGCACCAGGGTAGCAGGGGCCCCACCCTGCTCCAGTCGCATCCCACCCCACTCCTGTCCAGAAGCCCCAGCTGCCCCCCAGCACACCCCATCCTGCACCCCACGGCAGCCTGGTCCCCGATGGGGGGGTCTGGGGTCACACACCTGGAGCACCTGCATCTCCAGGCTGCTGTTGAGGATGGTGTAGATCCGGGGTCCCAGCTCCTGCCAGGCGCCCCCCACCTCCCCCAGCACTGCCAGCTCCCGGAAGGTCCGATTCACCTGGGTGAGAGGGATGAGGCAGGTCCTGGTTGAGACCCCCTCAGTTCCTCCCCCAGACCCCTCACAGACCCCACTCACCTCGGCCATGACGCTGTCGGGGCCGGGCCCGGGTGGCGTGTACAGGATCTTGCCCACGAAGAGGGGCTTGATGCCCCTCCAGAAGATCTGTGAGAAGGGGTTGGACTCCAGGCTGAGGAGCAGCTCCCGGCAGAAGGGACCTGAGGGAGGGAGAGCTGAGCCCTTGCCACCAGCCCCCATCCCTGTCCCTGCTGCCCCCCCTGCCCCTGGCCAAGCTCTCCACAGCCCCCTGCAGCCCCTGCTCACTGCTGCTGCCCGAGGCCACCGATCTCCGCTCCGAGCTGTTGCGGTCCAGGAAGGCTTTGACGTCGTTGTCCTCGTACCAGTTGAGGGAGGGGATCCTGAGCCCCCCGCCCTCGGGGTGACCGCAGGCGATGCGTGACAGGGCTGTGAATGCTCCTGCACTGGGGGTGCTGCTGTTGGGGGCCCTCAGTTCCTCAAGCTCCCGCCGCAGCTCAGCCAGGCTGGTCATGGAGGAGATCTGGGAGAGCGGGATGGGGAGTGGAGTGGGGTGGCAGGGACGGGGCACCCAGGGACAGTGTGGGGGTGCGTAGGGGGCAGGGGAAGCGGGGGGTACCTCCTCCATCAGGGATGCTGCATCCCGCAGGAAGGTGCCCAAGGCTTCCACGGTGCCAGCAATTCCACCCACATCTGAGCTCAGCTGTTCCTACAAGGGGACATGGGAAGGGAGTCACAGCCACTCTGGACGGGCCAGGAGTCTCTGCCCTGTCGCCTTCCAGCACCCAGCACCCGGCCAGGCTGGGAGCTCACCGCCACGAGCCGTGGGAAGTCCAACTGGGAGAGGAAGGAGCCCTCCATGGCACGGAGTTGGGGGCCAGGCAGGGCACAGAGCCCTCGCTGCAGGCGCTGGGTGGAAGCGGCGTCGCCCCCCGCCAGGAATCCCCCCAGCTCCGAGGCATTGCAGACCAGGGCCTTCAGTGGCAGGCGAATGCCCGCCAGGGAGAACTGGAGGGAGAGGGCAGTCATGATGCAGTCACTGGCACCGTGGGCACTGGGAGAGGGCACCGGGAGAGGGCACCGGGAGAGGGCACCGCACTGACACTCACAATGCGGGGGCTGAGCCGAGCCCCCATCAGCTCATCCACCAGCGCCGGGGCCAGAGACGTGTTGGTCCGCAGGAACCGTGAGAAGGTCTCGTCCTCTCTCAGGTATTCCCTCACTGGCAGGGCTGGAGGGGCAGGGGTCAGCCAAGGGTCTCACTTCCCGGGCACCCCCCACTCCCGGTGCTCACCCTCCCGCTGGTTCCCGCTCTCCCGGAGCCGGCGCAGGGCAGGCAGGAGCCGGGCAAAGCTGTGCAGGAGTCGCTGCCCGTCAGAGCGGAGCAGGACCTGCCGGGCTTCGGACAGGAGGCGGGAGAGGCTGTGGGACACGGGGTGGGCAGTGAGACTCCGGCCCAGCCCTGCTCTGCCCCACAGCCCCCAGCCCCTCCGCTCACATGGAGCCGTCGAAGTTGCCCACCACGCCGGGGGCCTCTCCCGCCGTGGGGTGTCGGAAGCAGGGGTTGTTCATGTTGCAGATGATGCCCTGGAGCCAGGACAGGGTCCCTGCCGAAGGCAGTGCCTTGTTGGGGAAGTGGCCTGCGGGAGAGGGAGGCAGGTCCAGGGGGCAGCATGGGATCCCCAGGAACCCCCACACACACCAGCGAGTCCCCATGGTCTGATCACCTCCTGTGTTTGTCTCCCCTGGTGCCACTCCACAGGGCTCCCATACAGGGCACACAGGGGGGTCCCAGGAGGCACAGGGGGTCATTACCAGCCAGAGGGTGGTCCAGCAGGGAACACTCACACTCATGCTGCTTGAAGGGTGGGTGAGATCGTCGCACCGAGATCAGGATGAGGAAGAGGAAGAGGGGCCACAGGATCTCGATGGCCAGCTGGATCTGGGGGAGACCCACAGTTGGGGGGGATCTCTGTCCCCATCATTGCCCAGAGCTCTGCCTGCCCCTGTGCCAGGAGCCAGCGGCTCAGGGTGCCCCACACCCCAGTCACCCACTCACCCGCTGCCGCCGGCGGTAGGTGAAGTTCTTCCAGAGCAGCAGCCCCAGCTGGGTGCCCCAGCTGGCCATGGCGGGGGCACGGGCCCTGCTCGGCTCCGGCTGCGGGGGAGAGCAGGGGGTTCAGCCCCAAGCTGGGGGCGACTGTGTGGCCCTCACTTCCCTCTGGGTCAGGGCTTATCACACCCCGGGCAAAGTGCGGGGCACAGGGCTGAGCCCCGGGGCTGGCAGGAGCTGGATGGCATTCCTGCAGAAAAGCTCCTTTCCGGAGCTAATACCTCAAATTCCATTCTTTCCTGAACCAAAAGCAGCGGAATTGGGCACGAGCTCTGTCCAGGAGCCACGAGCAGGATTCGCAGCCCAGCACGGGGTGTGGCTCCAAGCCCTGCCGACCTGGGCAGCCCGGGGGAGGCAGGGACCTGCCCGTGCCCCAGTTTTCCCATGGGAGGTGTGTGGGTGGGTGTTTCTGTGAGACCCTCAGCACCCCAGGAGGGGAATTGCGTTGGTGCAGTGGGCTCGAGGCGCGAGCTTCCACACCCGGGTCCAGCGGGTACCTCTCGAGCTGTGCTGGGACCCCAGAGCTTCAGTTCTGACCCTTCCCAGCACCAGCCCGGTTTCTGTCAGCTCCTAGGAATTCACTCACCCCTGGAGAAGGGCCAGCAGCCCCCGGGCAGGACAGCAAAGCGCTGCCAAGGCGGCTCCGTGCCCAGCCCGTTGGCGGCGGCGGCACGACCCAACCCGCAGCGTTCCGCCCGGTGCACCCACCCACGCCCAGGAGAACCGAGCTCCGGGGCGGCTCCCCGGTCACCGCGAGGCCGGGACGCTCCGGCCCCCCCTTGCTGCTCGTTTTCCCTCGGAGCCGGCGAAGCCGTGCACTCACCCGCCGCCCCCGGGGCTAAGCCGGGTCCCGGGCACAGCCGGGATAAGCGGGCACCGGGCAGCGGGATTAGGATCCCGGCTGGGAAATCCGCCTAATCGGCCTGAGTGAGGGTCGGGGCCAGGATTCCTCCGGGGGTGCACCAGGGCAGATGGGGTGACACGAGGGAACAGGGACGGCTGCCGGAGTGAGGGTGTCTGGGGGTCCCCATCCGCTGGAACCGGAGGTGCTGCGGCACTTTTCGGGACAAAACAGCCACAGAACCCCGGGATCCTCCCAGGGGGATTCGCGCGGGAATCTGCTCACTCATCCCACGCGGACCAACACGCCGCATCGCTGCAACTGAGAGGACCGGCGGACCCCCCGCCCGCGGCAGCCCACGGCCCGGCATCCCCGGCCCCGGCGCCCCTCGACCCGGCATCGCCCGGCCCCGGCGCCCCTCGACCCGCTTCCGCCGCACGGAGCCCCGCTCTGGAAGGGTTGCAGAGTCACCGGGAGGCGGACGGGCCAGGGGAACGCGGGGGCAGCCCGGAGGACACACGGACAGCCCAGAATAGGTCATGGGAACAGCTCGAGGGGACGATGAGGAACAGCCCACGGGGGAGATGGGGACAGCTCGGGGGTACGATGGGGGCACGGGGACAGCCCCGGGGGGGCGGGGAGGTGCGGACAGTCCCGGGAGAACACTGCACGGCCGAGAGCAGCAGCCGGGACACAGCCCCTCCTTTCCCCCCCGCAGCCCCCGGCCCGGGACCCCCGTTACCTGCGGCCCCTTTAAGAGACCCCGCGGCTCCGCCGGGCGCGCGCAGGCCCCGCCCCTCCCGGCGCTACAAAGTATCCGCGGGCGTGACGTCACGGAAGGCTCTTAAAGGGGCCGCTCAGGCGGGGGGGGGGCTCGGGGCGGGGCTCGGAGCGGGAGCCCCGCCCGGACCCTCTGCCCCGCCCCGCCCCGCCCCGCCCCGCCCCGCCCCGCCCCGCCCCGCCCCGCCCCGCGGCTCTCCGAAACGCAGCATTTCCCCCCGAAAGGTGGGTCCCTGCCCGGACAGGCACGGCACGTCCGGTCCCGTCGGCACCGGTAATCCCACATCTATCAACCCCACGTCCGTTTAACCCAGCAGCCCGTTCCCGGCTCCCACTCGGCCCACCGGGACGCGCAGCCTCCCGCCCCACCATCCCGGCACTCCGGGGGTCTCACCCAGGTCTGCAGCAGTTCCCACTCCCCAGGCAGGCGGGGACCCGCCTGAGCCCTGACAAGGCGCCTGCACCAGAGACCAGCTCCTGCTTATGTTGAAAGAGTTTGTTTTTAAAAATAAAATGTTTCGGTCTGAGAGCATCTCCGTTAAAAACCGCACGGGAGGGGAAAGTCAAGGGGCACCGGCTGCACTCGGGCATTGCCATCAGAGCCAGCTTTGGCTCCAGCCTGGGCGATTGGATTGCTGCGGAGGTGCAGCAGTGCCGGGTGTGCCGGGTGTGCCAGCTCCCAGCCCTGCCCTGCAGCCAACACCATCATCTCAGAATCTTGGTCCCAACGACTTCTGCAAAAAAGGCATTTCCAGCATCTAGAGATTACATGAGAGTGCAAACACGCGTGCACACATTCACTGACTCACACACTCAATCCCGAGGCCCCACAGTGCCCTGGGCTCCCCCCACACCACGTCCCACCGACCCCAGCCCCTCTCCTCCATGGGGCTGAGCCAGGTCCTGCCAGCACAGCAACGAGCGGCAGCACTGGGTGCAGCACAGAGAGCTGCCCCCCACTCCTTGCTGAGGGATCCGGGGGTGTTGCAGGGGCACATGGTGGGCGCTGGGTGTGTGAGAGGTGACACTGTCCACTCCCCGGTGCTGGAGCATCCACCGCCTTCCCGCTGCCCTGGGACCTGGGGGCTCCCATGGGAACTGGCCAGGCTCCTCTCTAGAAACAGGGTCTTTATTTCCTTGCTCGGAAAAATAGATTAATTTCCAAAGTTAAAAAAGAGTTTAAAAAGAAGGAATGACGGAAGTGAAGGCTGGAATGTGGCTGGCAGTGTGGCTGTACACGAGATGGTGCGGACGGGGCTGGTGCCGTCCCGCTCAGTAGCTCTCCTCCTCCTCACAGTAGTAGTGGTACCCAGGGGGGTCCCCGCCCAGGTCACCGGCAGCGTTGGCCACCTCGCCCTGGCTGCCCTGTGGGCAGTACTTGGGGTCATAGATCTGGCGGCCGAGGCCAAAGACCTGCCCGCTCTGGTTGGCGCCCTGGTTGGAGCCCATCTGCAGTGACATGGAGGAGTTGTCGCACTTCTCTGTCCCCATCTTGGCATCGTAGATGTGTCTCCTGGTGCCGGGAGCTGTCATGCCCACCTGGGAGGGAAAACAGGATGGAGCAGGGCTCAGCTGTGGTCCCCCCACACCCTCCCAGCCCAGCACAGGCGCTCACCTGGCTGGCACACTTGTTGGTGCCCATCTGCAGGCTGATGGTGGAGTGGTCCATGGGCGGCAGGATCTGGTTCTTGGGGTCGTAGAGGTGCCTCCGGGTGCCGTAGGCCGTCATGCCGGACTGGCTGGCGCACTTGTTCGTGCCCATCTGACAAAGGGGTCTGGTGAGGAGCATGTGCTGCCCCACACATGCCCCTTCTCCCCTCTCCCCATCGCCCCCAGCCCAGGGGGCACAGCCAGAATTCCCCAACCCACCCCAGGCTCACGGCCACTGAGTGCCGGACATGGAGCCACGATGGTCCCAGATCCCAAGAACACCTGAGGCACCTCGAGCCTCAGGTTCTTCCAGCTGTGCTTGGAGCCATGACAGTGCTGAGGATTTGACAGAACTGGGCACCCCTCTCCCAGTCCCCCACCCCTGGGACTCCACAGGACAACCCACCTGCAGCCCAATCACACACTGCCCAGCCTTCATCTTGGCCTCATCAAAATTCCTCTGCTGCTTCTCTGAGTACTTCACACCGATGTCCACTCCGCTCTGCAGCCCCTTCGTCTTGGCCTGCCAGGAGTGGTGGTGAGGAGGGAGGGGGGTCCCAGTCCCCCCATCCTCTTCCTGGACAGGGGGAGCCACGGGGTCCCACGGGCACCACCCCAGGCTGGGGGTCCCCGCAGGACAGTGCCCCTTCCCAAGCTGCTCGTCCCCCTGTGCTCACCATTCCCGCCAGCGCCAGCAGTGACACCTGCACCTGGGTCAGGTTCCCGCTCTCAAAAAGGTCGTTGGCTTCGAAGAGGTCCACGGGGTTCATGCCGTAGCTGGCCATGGCCTTGATGAAGTTGGAGAGGTTCTCGAGCTGCAGGGAGGGGGAGAGGGATGAGCCCCGGTGGGTGACCGCAGAGGGACAGTGGGTGGGTGGCAGCAGGGCTGCACTTACCTGGTGCCAGTTCTGAGCTGAGCGGTTGATCTTCCTCACCGAGTTGGGCTGCAGCTTGTTCATGAGCCTGGAGGGAGGCAGGGGGATGTGGGGCTGCAGGGCATGGGCCCCTTTCAGGAGGATCCAGCCCAGGCCTCCCCCATGTGATGCAATTCCTTGCCCAGGTCCCTGTTGGTCCTCAGGGCTCTCCACAGACAGAGACCCTTTGGGGGTGACCCAGCAGGTCCCACTGGTGCAGATCCAGCCCACCCTTTCCACCCCAAAGGCTGGCAGGGGTCCCCTGGAGGGCTGGTGTTCCCCGTCCCCACCCAATCCGGGACTCACTCGCAGAGGATCACCCCGTCCTTCAGCCCCTTCTGGAAATCAGGCCCGATCTGCTGCCCCGTGACGCTCTCGATCCACGTCCGCAGCTCAACCTCCTTCTGCGGGTCATACTTCTGGGCAAGCTGGAGGGGGTGGGTGAGGGCAGCTCAGGCACAGCCCTGTGTGCACCCCAAACCCCTCATGGGAACAGTTCCCCCCTCCCCAGGATGGGAATGGGGACAGGAGGATGATGCTGCCATCAGACACGGCAGCTTCTGAACCATTCCAAAAGGATGAGGAGGAACTGCCTGTGGGGGCCAGGGAGAAGTGCCCCCTCCACGGGTCTGTCCCTCCCTGTCCCCTGGAGCCTGCGGGAGCCCAGCTCCAATCCCCAGGGGTCTGGCCACGAGCTGCTCTCCCTTCCGGCAAAGCCCAACAGCCGCCGCAGATTCCTGGTCACCGCGGCTATGCCAGGAATGTGGACGCCTCCTCCCAAATGGAGACCAGCTGCCAGGGCCGGCAGCATCTCCGCCATCGGCATCTTGCCTCGGCCCTGGCCCATGAGGCAAGAGAAAGGCATCCTGTCCTGAGGTGGAAAGAGCCTGGAAGCCCCGAGTGCTGTCCTGCCCCGGCCCCGTCCCTCCGATGCTCAGCCAGCACCCAGAGGTGGCCTCAGGGCACCCACCGACCTCTCGCCCATCCAGTCCTCTCCTGCTCCCGTTATGTGGGGGGGCCATGAGTCCCCTCCTCCTGGACAAGGGGAGACACTGGAATGGACACAGTCCAGCCCTGCTGTGTGGTGGGGAGATGCTCTGGCCTCAAAGGGGAACTTGACTGATGCAGGACCTTGGGTCACACACCACGTGTGTCCCGGCCAGGGGGATTCCACAGTCCCACCAGATGATTTTCTGGAGCACGGGCAGCTGCAGACAGTTCTTCCCTCCCCATGGCCAATGTGAGGGTTTCCCAGGGCACAGGAGCAGGCAGAGGGGACCAGCCCCAGAGAGATCCCACCACGGTCCACTTTGCAAGGGATTGCACAGACTGGGAGCACGGCGCTGGTTTAACTGGTTCCCAGTTGGTGATGTCACCTCCAGCAGACACACTGGGGCAGTCAGACTGGCTCATGTCTTGCTGAATCAACCCAAAGCACCAAGAGCACATGGTGGGGAGGCTCCAGCGCGTGTCATCCGTTCAGCGCCAGGGCAGCCCAGCCCCAGGCAGGCCGGGGCCCGTCCGCTCCTTATGAAACGTAAATCCCCTGCAAGGATGGGTAAGGAGCCACAGCCACCACATCCCTGCAGCCACAAGCCCACCACCACTTGGCCCTCCTTCTGCCTGCCCTGGCCCCATCCAGGCAGCTCCTGTGTCCCCGGGCAGCACAGGCCACCAGCCCTGGGGTGACCACAGCTCAGTCTCTGCTCGCCCGGGGTTGGGCACAGCCCAGCACCTCGGCCACTGCTGGTGCCACCTACAGCCTGGGGCAGCTGTGTCCCCCCGGGGCAGCTGTGTCCCCCCGGCCCAGCAGGACCCCTGTGAACTGTCGAGGAGGCAGGAGGGTGCTGGCAGCTGCCTGCACCCCGCGGCACACAGCTCCCTCCTCGGGGTGCAAACAGACCGCCCAGAGGCTCCCGTTCCCCTTTTCCCTTCCGGTCCCGGGCAGAGTCACCGGGGTCACCAGCCCCATTCCCAGCGAAGGCCGCGGAGCATCCGCGGGGGATGTGCAACTGTGGGGAAGCAGAAAGTGAAGCTCCGTGGAGCTGGCCCCGAGCCGCGGGGTTTGCCGGGAGCAATAGCGGCCACTGCACGGGAGAGGCAGCCGGTGCCCGGGACCTCTCCCAGCCCCGGTCCCCCCAAGACACTTCCCCGGGACCCTGCCAGCAGGTTCAGGGTACCGCGAGACCGGGAGCCCAGCTCTGGCATCCCCACCCCTCAGAGACCCCGGTACATCGGGACCCTCAGTTCCGCATTCTCTCGGGAACCCCCGGCTCTCCATCCTCGCGGGAACCCCCGACTTCTCCACTCTCCGTCCCCGGTGGCACCGGGCCCCCTCCAGCTCCGCATTCCAGGGGCGCACCAGGACCCTCTGGTTCTCCAGAACCCCGGGATGAAACCGGGACCCCCAGCGGCACCGGGATGCCCGGCTCTCCCAGACCTCCAGGAGCACCGGCAGCCGCAGCGCCTGCAGGCCCCGGTAATCCCCAGCCCCCGACTTGCCCCCATCCGGTGGTCCCGGTCCCCCCGGTTCCCGCCGAGGCTCACCCGGTTCTTGACCTCGGCGGAGAGGCCGTAGGACGGGCCCTTGTTGAACTGGGAGCTGCTCATGGCGGGGCGCGGAGCCGGTACCGGAGCGGGGCACGGGCAGCGGAGCCGGTACCGGAGCGGGGCCGGGCGGGGCGGGGGCGGGGCCGGGCCCGGCCCCCCCGCGCTGATTGGACGGGGCCGAAATGCCCAAATAAGGGCAGGAGCGGCCGGATCGTGGTGTGGCTCCGAACCCCAACACTGGGACCCGGGGGGACCCCGGGAGAACCGGGGGGCGCCAGGGGGCATCGGGAGCCCGGGGAAGGCCGAGACCGGGGCTGGAGCCGTCCCGGGCACACGGGTCCACCCACGCACCCACCCACGGGCACACCCACGCACCCACGGGCACACCCACGCACCCACGGGCACACGCGTGTGCATCGCCTTACACACTCGCGTGCACGGGTGTGCGCGCCCCGACCCCGGGCACGCGTTGTGCACACACACACACACACACGCAACCCCGACCCGCGGGCGCTCCCCTGCACACGCACACTCGGTCACTCACGCACACACTCACGCGCGCACCTCTCTGCCCGCACCCACGGTCACGCGCGCACGCGGGGCACACGAACGCGTTCCTCCGCCCCCGCACCCCCCGCGCCTCCACCCACCCACCCGCGCCGCAGTCCCGCTCCCCTCGCCCCGACCCCCCCGTGCCCGTGTCCCCCCCGGGGTCGGCAGGTGGCCCACGCGAGACGGACCGGCCAGGACCGCGGGGGGGTCCCGGGAAAAAGCGGAGTGTCTTTCCCGTCTCGCGGGGCCGGCAGTCGGCCAGGGCAGCCCATGGGCAGCGGCCGGGGGTCCCCACGCAGCACTCGGAGGGGGCCCGTCCCATCCTGTCCCTCTCCAGGGGTTTATTGGCCGCCTCTCCTGTTTTCCCGTTGTGGGGTCCCATTGCCCCGCGGGTGGGGGAGTCACGGGGGCGAGGGGCAAGGCAGTGACTCCGGGGGGCCGGTCCCGGCACCGCCACCGAGCCCACGAAGGGGCAGAGCCGGGAGCGTCCCACGGGTGGGAGCCCAGAGCCCCCCATCCCATTCACCCCCACACCCGGGGCCTCCAGCGGGATGGACAGAGGGACACCTCCAAACAGGGTAAACCTCCCAGTGGGTGGGGGTCCCACAGGGGCCAGCACCGGTCCCGCAGAGTGGGGCTCAGCCCCCACCCCTCTCTAAGCCCTGGGCTGCAGCACTGAAACCCCCCAAAGCCCCCAACGAGCCCACCCTCCCCAGGAGTGCCGGCGTCCACCTGCCCCTCCACGACCCCGCAGGGCAGCCAGGGTGCCCCTGCCCCCGGCCTCGCGCCTGGGTGCGCGTTCGGCTTTTCCTGTTTCAGGTCGGGCTGCGAAGCCGATGAGGAAACGAGGCGGCGTCACACGCGCCCTCCTGACACTGCGCCCCGCGAATGTGGCCGGCGCCGTGAGCAGCCGGCACGGCCGCCGGGCCAAACGAGGGGCTGAGGGCAGCGGCTCGGCCCCCGGGAACCATGTTCTCCCGGAAGAAACGGGAGCTCATTAAAACCCCCTCCATCTCCAAGAAGAGCCGGGCGGGAAGCCCCGTCCCACAGACCCCGCCGGTGAGTGTCCCCCGGTGTCTCTGGCAGGGCGGGGGCCATGGGTCCCTGGGGGTTTTGGGGCAACAGCACCCACAGAGCTGCTGGGAAGAGCCACAGAGTGGCAATGGGGACCTGGATACGTCCAGGAGGTCTGCGAGGAGGAGAAAGAAGACGAGGAAGGACCCAGCTCACTGGGCTGGGGGGACATTTTGCCCCAGATGAGGGGGACAGAGCAGCCGCCGAGGGAGGCGGAAGGGTTGGAAGGGACAGGGAGGAAATGCGGGGCTGTGTGCGAGGGTTTGGGGAGGACAGAGAGATTCCCAAACCTCCCTGGGGACACCGGGCTCAGGCAGCTCAGCTCTGCCATGTATTTATTTATTGACGTGCGGACCCCCCGGTGCCGGAGGGGCCGGGAGGAAGCGCCTCACCTCCGTGGGGCCGGACGGCGGCCGGGGCTCCCCGTGGCACCCCGTGGCACCCCGTGGCACCCCGTGGCACCCCGCACCGCCCCGCACCGCCCGCACCGCGCCTGCGCCCCAGCCCGGGTGCGTGGGGCGAGACGGGGCTGGCACGATGCGGCCGTCGGGGCTCCGGAGCCCACCCGCGGCTCCTTAGCGGGGGGCAGCCGCCCCCGCCCCCGTCCCGACCCCCCGGAGAGGGGCCTATGGGTGGCGGCCGGCGGGATGCTCGGCCGGGCCGCGGGCAGGAACAGCTACAGCCCCTGGGCGGCGGCGGGCAGAGCCCACCCGCCCCAGCGCTCCCTGGACTCGCTGCCCTGCGCGCCCGCCGTGCGACTGACGGTACGGCCGGGGCACCCCGGGGGGAGGGCCGGGGGGTACCGGGGCCGCTGCACCCCGGGGGGAACGGGGACAGGGCCGGGCTGGCCCCAGGCGTTTTGGGGTGGGGCCCTTTGGGTGCCCTTGCAGCCCCGTGGTGGTCTGGCCCCCCCGTGGGGCTGAGCTCCCCTCTGCCCTCGCCCACGGAAGCCTCGTGCTCTCGGCACTCCGTGTCTGCCAAAGACGCTTCCGGCAGCGCCCGGCCCGGGATGCTGAGACCCCGCACACTCGTGTCACACCTGGGTGCCTGGGGGTCCCTGATAGAAGCTGCTGAGTGGGCTGGGGGCTGCAGGGTCCCCTCCCCGTGCTCACAGACCCTTGCTGGGTGCGTGATCCCCAAGCCATGCACGGTCCTGGACAGTGCTGGTACCAACCCCTCCCTCGGGGTAATATTGCCCCTGGAAACTGGGGGCTTCCTCCATCTGTAAAATACTTACCAAACCCCCAACAGTGGCCTGGGAGGTGTCCCTGTCCCTGCCCCCTCCCCCAGCATGGGACCAGCTGAAAAAGAGGAAGGGACGTGTGGGCTGGATCCTGCTGCTGTTTGGCTGTGCTGAGGTCCCCAGTCCACTGGGATGGGCAGTCCCAGGATGGTGGGTGCTGGGGTGGACAAGCAGTGTCACCCACATGATCACTGTGTGCCCCCATGACGAACACAGAGCCAGAGGGACTGGTGGGGGATGGCCAGGCAAGTGCCCAGGCCCTGCCCAGGCCTGGCCCAGACCCTCCCTGCTCTGTCTTTGCCCTGTGGGGTCCCAAGACTGTCTCCAAGGTCCCCAAAGGGGATGCCTGACTGGGGAAACTGAGGCATGGTGCAGCTGCAGGGTCTGGCACCAGCCCCTGAAGACACCACCCCATCCCCCAAGCTGGTGGTGTGGCGAGTCCTGGCTGCTGCCCTCTCCCTGCCCAAGCACGGTCCCCACCACGCTGGCTGTGCCCTCACACTCATCCCCGCTCCCCAGGACCTCTCCCGCAAGGATTGCCTGGAGGCACCAGGCTCCAGCCTGGGGGACCTGCCCGCGGCCAGCGCCAAGCTCAGCACCAGCCCCAGCACCGTGGGCACCCTGAAGCGCCCCACCAGCCTCAGCCGCCATGCCAGTGCCGCCAGCTTCCCCCTGCCCGCGGCCCCCCGCACCATGGCCAAGGGACACAAGACCCCCACGTCCTACAGCCCCATGGAGGGCGGGGAGGGTCCCTTCATCGACCCCGAGGACATCTCCCAGCTGCTGGCGGACGTCGCCCGCTTCGCCGACGCCCTGGAGAAGCTGCGGGACGTGGTGCTGCGCGATGGTGAGTGCCTGGGTGCCCACCCAGTGCCAAACACCCGTGTCACAGCGCTGCAGGGCACCCCAGGGACAGACCCCCCCGTGGGTGGGAGCTCTCTGCTTGGGCCAGAGGCCGCCAGGACCCGCAGGGGGCCGTGAGGCTGCGGGCAGAGGTGGTGGGTGGGTGGTGGGTGAGTGGCTGCCGGAGCTCAGGGCCGGGATAACGCGGCTTCCTGCCGCGAGCTATTTTCATCCGCCCGTTTTCCTGTTTACAGTGCAGCGGTGCCAGCCGCCTGCCAGGGCCCCCTGAGCCCTGCAGGGTGCTGGGCATGGCCCCCCGAGCCCCCAGCCCACCAGGGTGGCCGTCAGGACGGGGCTGGGTGGTCTGTGGGCCCACGAGCGCCTGTCCCTGCCCAAGGGGGCACAGGAGATGCGTCGATCCCATGGCGTAGGGGGCACATGACACTGTTCTCAGCCCTGGTTTTGCAGAAACCCCTTCCAGACCCCGAGCTGGGGGCTGGGTTGGGCAGGGGGCTTTGCCTGGCTGGGCAGTGAGTGCCAGTCCCCCATCCCAGCACCTCCCTGCACAAGGCTCCTCACCCCCTAACCAGGCTGCCAGTGCCCAGCCCTGTCCCGTGCTGACCAGGCCAGACCCTCAGGCTGGCAGCTGGAGCCCATGGAGGGAGGGGACAGTCCTGGGGAAGGACCTGCAGGATGCAGTGAGCCAGGCTGGCATGATGGCAGGACAGACCTGCCACATCCCTCCCATCTGGGAGCGTCCATCCGGGAGGAGGGAGGGAAGGAAACGAGGAGGAAATTCCCAAACTGCTTTCAAGGGGAAAAGTTACTACTGCGGAAAAAACGCCTCAAAGGTTGGGCTTCCCCCCCGCCACCACCGGGCTGGGCAGGAGACACACGGCCAGGGCTGTGGGGAGGTGCTGGACAGGCCATGCCTGGCTCGGGAAGCCCCAAGGCCAAAGGGAGGGGCTGCATGGTCTGGGAGATGGCAGGACCCTGCCTGGCATGTGGCTGGGAGGTAAATGGGACAGGGACGTGGGACAGGATCACAGGACAGGGATGCAGGGCAGGGACACGGGGCAGGGACACAGGACAGGGACACAGGGCTCAGCCCCCTCTCTTGCAGACCCCAAGGAGCCCCAGCGGCCGCTGGCCCACGAGTGCTTGGGCGAAACCCTGCGCATCCTGCGCCAGGTCATCAACAAGTACCCCCTGCTCAACACCCTGGAGACCCTGACAGCTGCTGGGACCCTCATCTCCAAAGTCAAGGGTGAGACAGGGGCTGGGAGCTCTGTCCCACTCCCCTCTTGCCCCGTGTCAGGGTGCGGGGCTGGGGAGCCCATGGGGGGGTTTGCCAGGAGCGGAGCTGCCCCATGGGCTGGCAGAGAAGGCAAAAGCATCAGCTGCTTCTTGCCGTGGTGCAGCTTTAAGGACGATATAGTGTCAGAAATGACAGATCCTGCCTGGGGGTTTCCAGGCACGGCCACAGGAAAAACACTGAAATAATTAGATCCTGCTCCTGGCAGCCCCTCGTGTTTACAGAGCGGGGTCTGGGAGGCCAGGCCCTGGCTGGGCACCACCTCCCTCTGCTGTCATCCACGGGGAGGGGGTGACTGCACCGACCACAGCACCACCTCCTGCGTCAGCCGCCGCTTCCTGGACACCCAACAGCAACCGCAGGGGACAGGAAGGCTCACGGGGGGTGGCGAGAGGGCTGCTGGGGGCTGGCCCCACGTGGGGACGGGAGGGAGTGCACTGGGGGCAGACCCCAGCCCCTCACTGCAACGGGGGGCTCAGTTCCCCCCGAGGAGCAGACCCAGGGGCTGCCCAGGAGCCCTCCCTGGCTGCTGCTTACCCGTGCCGTGGGTGTCTGCTGAGCACTGTCTGCGCCGGTTCCCTCTGCCACCGGCGGTTCCTCTTTTGGCCAAGAGCCCTCCTGGAGGAGTCCATCCTGCTCAGAGCAGGGTCTGGAGGAGCCATGAGGCAGGGAAGGCAGTGGAACAGGTCCAGCAGTGCTTTTCCAGCAGCCCTGAGTAACGGGAATAAACAGAAACATGAGCCAAGGGATGCTGGCAGGGAAGTCAGTCCTGGGAGAAAGCGGGGGGATGCTGTGTTGGAGGAATCCATCATCCATAGGGATGATCCTCCCCACTGCTCCCTCAGCTTGCCCCAGCCCCACCCCAGCCCCACAGCTCCCCTGATACCACCGTGAGCCAGCGGGTCCTTCTGCTGAGAGAGGGACAGGTACACAGTGACAGGGCTCCCACATTTCCTCTTCTCCAGGGTTCCACTATGAATCCAACAACGAGGCGGACAAGCGGGAGTTCGAGAAGGCCGTGGAGACCATCGCTGTGTCCTTCAGCAGCACGTAAGGGATTGTGGGCAGCTGCCTCCACAGCCGGTCCGTGGGTGCTGCTGGGTGACAGCCCGTGTCACTGTCCCTGTGCTGTCTCCTCTCCCCACAGGGTGTCCGAGTTCCTCATGGGGGAGGTGGACAGCAGCACCCTCCTCTCCATCCCTCCCAGCGACCAGAACCAGGTGAGCCATGGGGCTCTGGCTGCTCCCCCAGCTCTGATGGGAGCCCAGAGCAGGGTGTTTCTCCAGAGACATTCCCATGAGCTCCTGGGCACAGCCTGGGCACAGCCTGGGCACAGCCTGGGCACAGCCTGGGCACAGCCAACTTCCAGCAACAGCTGAAAGGCTCCGGCAGCTCCGGGTTCCAGCCTCCCCTCCATCTGCTTGGCTGACCAGCCCCTTTTCTTTCCAAATCCTCAAAGAGTATGGAGAGCCTCTACGGGGGGATCCCAGGGCCTGGAGGAGACAGTGTGCCTGTGGGCGTGGAGAGCTACAACGCGGGTAAGCAGGACGAGGGTGGGTGCAGGGTTTGGGGTGGGGGGGCCTGGCTGAGCAGGAACCGGCGCCTTCCCTGTCGTCGCTGTGATCCTGAGCCACACTTGGCTCCTCGGCTGGGAAGAGGCAGCAGAGCTGTGGCACCGGGGTCGGCAGGACCGGCACAGCACGGGGCGGGCTCGGAGCTGGGGAGGTTTGCACTGGAAGCTCACGGGGTCTCCCCTGCAGCCCGTCCTGCGGCCGAGGAAGTGGACGTGATGCTGCAGCGCTGCGAGGGGGGGGTGGACGCTGCACTCCAGTACGCCAAAACCATCTCCAAGTACATGAAGGACCTGATCTCGTACCTGGAGAAAAGGACCACGCTGGGTGAGCAGGGGGATGGCGGGTGGGTCCCTCTGGAGCAGGGCTGAGCCCCGGGGCAGGTCGAGGTCCCTACAGGAGTCTGGGGGGAGACCAACACTGCCAGGGAAGTGGGAACTTCACTCTTCAAGTTCCTGATTTATCTTTCAAAAGAAGATTGGGTTCCTCCAGGGAATTCCCAGTGTCTCGTGTGCCTTTTCACTTCCAAACTTTTTCTTCCAGAGATGGAGTTTGCTAAAGGGCTCCAGAAAATGGCAAACAGCTGCAAGCAAACCATGAGCCAGGAGGTAAGTCCCCATGTCCCTAAAGCCCCCAGAGCTGGGCTGGATTGAGAGTCAGCAGCCCTGAGGAGCCCATCCCACATGCCCCAGCTCCAGAGCCCAGGAGAACATGCAGGCAGCTCTCCAGAGCTCTGCCTGGAAAAATTCAGGATGAGGCTTTTACCAGCAGCCACCAGCCCCATCACACCTCTGACTCTTCCTCCCCAAAGGACGTGACTCCTTGGGCAGGTGCTGGGGCTCAGGGTGGTGTGTTTTCCCATTTCCCAGACCAACATGCCTTTCCTGTCCATCTACCTGCTGGCCCTGGAGCAGGACATGGAGCATGGGACGTCGGTTCTGCAGGCAGCCAACACCCTGCAGCACCAAACCTTCCTCCAGGTGAGGGGTTGAAGGGTCCTCCCGGGGCTGGTGGTCCTGGCATTGCAGAGGTGGCTCTTCCTTAGCTCAGTCCAGAGGGAACCTGCGTCTGGCACTTCCCAGGCTGCAGATTTTCATCCCTGGCACAAACCAGTGCCTGTGACCTGGCCATGCTGGCAGCAACAGTGACCAGCACAGGGCACTTCTCCTTGCAAAGCCTTGGCAAGGGCAGAGCAGAGCACTCAGCTCAGGGCATCACGGGGCTGTTCCTCCCAATCCAGCCGCTGATGGTGAGACGCCTCGAGCACGAGAAGCGGAGGAAGGAGATCAAGGAGCAGTGGCACCGGGCACAGAGGAAACTGGTGAGTGACTGGGTTTGTGTCGCAGCCTGGAGCACCCCGGGCACGTGCCCCTCTAAGGATGCTGGACCCCCTGCCCCCCTCTGGCAGTGTCGGGTGCTTGGGTGCCTCTGCTGTGCTGGGGGACCCCGGGCAGCCCACGGGAGCTGGTGACTCCCTGGCTGGGTTCCGTCCTCACCCGGGTCACGGCTCACCCTGGCAGCAAGAGGCCGAGGGGAACCTGCGCAAGGCCAAGCAGACGTACATGCAGCGCAGCGAGGAGCACGACAAGGCCAAGTACGTGGCGGTGAAAGCGGAGGAGGAGCAGCAGAACACGACCAGCAGCATCACCACCAAAACCCTGGACAAGAAGAGGCGGCTGGAAGAGGAGGCCAAGAACAAGGTAAGAAGGTGACAGCTCTGGAGGCGCCTCCTTGCTCCTGCTGTCCCTGCACAGGAGCCGCCCTGAACCACGTGGAGTGACCTGAGCTCCCCTGGATCCTTGAGCATGGCATGGGAGTGCCCGGAGGAACATGGTCCGAGGGGCTGTTCTCTGTGTTCTCCTCACCTCTGAGCTGTCCTCATCTCTCCCTCTCCCGACTCCAGGCAGAGGAGGCCATGGCCACGTATCGCACCTGCGTGGCCGATGCCAACACACAGAAGCAGGAGCTGGAGGACACCAAGGTGAACTCGCTGCGGCAGATCCACGAGGTGATCAAACAGAGCGACCAGGTCATCAAGTCGGTGAGTGGGGCTGGACTGGGGTGTCCCCAGGGCAGGAGGTGGATGTGCTCTGCTCCGGAGGGTTCGGAGTGGCCTCCCAGCAGAGCCATCAGGGGCCCAGGTGGGTGCAGAGCTCCGCTCTCCCTCGTGCTCAGAAAAACCGAGGCTCAAGGCTGCAGAACAAGTGCTGCTCCGTGCTCCTGATTGCCCACCTGACCTGGAGCCCCTGGTTCCTCTGCTCCTGATCGCCCACCTAACCTGGAGCGTCTTTTCCCTCTCCTGCTGTACCTCAGCTCACAGGGCTCACGCCGGTCTCTCTCCACGTCTCTTTTAGGCCACCATCTCCTTCTACCAGACCATGCACATGCAGACGGCGCCGCTGCCCGTGAACTTCCAGACGCTGTGTGAGAGCAGCAAGCTGTACGACCCGGGCCAGCAGTACGCGTCCCACGTGCGGCAGCTGCAGCGCGGGGACGAGCCCGACGTGCAGTACGACTTCGAGCCCTACGTGTCTCACAACGCCTGGTGAGGGGGGACAGGGGAGCCATCCCCGGGCAATGCTCCAGCTCGGCCGCGTCCCCCGCGCCATCTCCCGCTCCCGTGGCTGCCCACGCGCTCCTGCAGGAGCCAGGGTGCTTTCAGCATTCCTGAAGGCAGCTCCTGCTGGGAATGCTGGAGTTGGACCAGCTCGGAATTCCCCTCACGTCCTTCGGTGGATGAGACGGGCTGTCGAGTATTTAAGAGAGAACTCTGCATCCCAAGACTGGTGGAGGGCAGCCGTGGATAAGGTTTCCGAGTGTCCTTCCTTCCTTCCCATCCACGTTCCCTTTTCCCCTCCAGGTCCCCCTTTTCTCGGACACGGAAGGGCAGCTTCAACGCCAGCGAGTTCCCCACGAGTGCCGAGGGGGCCGGGGCCGGCTCTGAAGGAGGGGCAGGAGCCAAGGAGGCTCCGAGTGGGGCCGAGGCGGCCGAGCGGAGAGGTGAGCCTGGAGCAGCAGGACGGGCCGGGAGCCTCCCAGGCGGAATTCCCTGAAGGACACTAAACCAGATCTGTGGCGCTTCGCTCCCTAAGAGACCATCATCCATCTGCCCATCCCCTTTTCCTTGCTGGGTGTCACTGGAGGCACCAAACCCCAGCGGCCCCTTCACCAGCAGCTTCCCCCAGACATCCCAGTTTCTCCCAGCATCCACACTGTTCTCCCACTGTTCCCTCCCGAACACAGACAGCAATCCCAATGGACCGTGTGTTCTCTCTGCAGGTGGGAGGGGACACCAGGTCCATAAATCCTGGCCAACCACTGTTGCTGATGCTGAAAGCAGCCTGGATTCCAGTGCAGGTAGATACGGGAACAGCTCAGGAGCCCCTCCCAGTACAGCCAGTCTAAATCCAGAGCACTCCAGTTAGGCTGGACCAACCCTTGTTTACCTGTTGGTGAATGGCTGTGCTGATCCCAATCTCTGATGGGATGGGATGAGTTTTCAGAGGAGAAGCAGCTTTGCCACTGATTCACCAGTTTGTGGTTTTCCTTGGACAGGTGAATTCAGCCACAAGCTCCAGCGGCTCTCGTCCAACGGCACCGTGTCCTCCAGTGAGGAGCTGGAGGAGAAGGATGAGACCACCACCCCCTTTGAGCAGAGTAGGTGACAGTGTGGGAGGTGACAGTGCTGCTGCTGCACCACCCCTCCAGCAGGAGTCCCTGAGGGCCGCTTTTCCCAAATCCAGTAGTTCCAGAGGCAAACCCACCAGTTGCTGGGGATTCCTGACGGTGTTCCTGGTGGCACTGCCTTTCCCAAGGGATGAGCCCTGCTCAGACCAGGGACAGTGACCGCCCTGCTCAAGCTGTGCCTGACCTCACATTTCCTTTTGCTCTGCCCACAGGCATCAATGGGATCAGCCCGGAGCTGGCAGCTCCCACGGGGCCCTTCCGGAACGTTGGCTTGTCCAAGGCTGCCCAGACCCATCGGCTGAGGAAGCTCCGTGCCCCTTCCAAGTGTCGGGAGTGCAACAGCTACGTGTACTTCCAGGGAGCTGAGTGTGAGGAGGTGAGCTGGGAGAAGTGGGAAGAGAGCTGGGGGTGGAGCCCACCTGAGCCCAGCTCTGACCATGTTCAGGAGGCCATTCCTCCTCTGGGGAGGGTTCCAGGTGCTTTCCATTGGTCCTGCAGTATCTCCAAAGCATTTTTCCTGGCTCCCAGCATGCTCTGAGTGATGCCTGGTGTTTCTCTGTAGCTGCCCTCCCACCTCCACATCTTCCCCTCTCTCTCCTAGTGCTACCTGGCCTGCCACAAGAAGTGCCTGGAGACCTTGGCCATCCAGTGTGGGCACAAGAAGCTCCAAGGGAAGCTGCAGCTCTTTGGGCAGGACTTCACAGAGGCATCTCGGGGCAGCCCGGACGGGATCCCCTTCATTGTCAAGAAGTGCATTTTGGAGATCGAGAAGCGGGCTCTGAAAACCAAGGTGAGTCACACTCTCCTCTCTCCTCCTCCTCCTCAGCTGGCTCAGCCCTTGGAAAGATCCCCTGGAAAACCAACGGGCTCAGTTTTGGATTTCTGCAGGGCAGGGAGCCAGGGAGTTCATCCCAGGGATGAACTTGGCCCAAATACCCCAAACTCTGCCCGTGGAAATTCAGCTTTCCTGCCTCCTGCTCTCCTGTGAAGCAGGAATGGCTGAGCTGGAAAAGAGATATCCCAGAATGACTTCCTGGAGGGATTTCCCACCTCAAAAGGAGAGGGTGGGAGCACAGGGCTCACTGTCCCATGCAAACATGAAGAGGAACATCTCCCCTCGCCTCAGCTCCACTTTTCTCTCTTTCCCAGGGCATCTATCGAGTTAACGGCGTCAAGACCCGCGTGGAGAAGCTCTGCCAGGCCTTTGAGAATGGGAAGGAGCTGGTGGAGCTGTCCCAGGCCTCCCCCCACGACATCAGCAACGTCCTGAAGCTCTACCTGAGACAGGTAAGGTGCTGCTGGTACCTCCTGCGGTGGGAGGGACGGGAGGTGGCAGAGGAACCAACCTGGCAGCAGGAATTCCACACAAGGCAGGCTCCATAACCAGGGGGGGGTGCAGAGGGGCCCCTCCCAGCAGGATCAGGTTGGCTGTGGAGTTGGGGCCACAGTGACCCCCCAGCTCAGCCCCCACTGAGTCAGAGCCGGGAACAGCAACTGCAGCACGAACCCTCCGCCCTGCAGCTGGGAACTGGGCACCCCAAAAGGGGAAGGGAGCCAGCAAAGGTCACCCTGCACAGGCTGAGTCACGGCCCCCTGGGCTGGGCTCTGCCCCTGGGGCTGCCCTGGGCCGGGCTCAGGGGGGTCTCTGCCCCTCGGGTCCCCCATGGCAGTCCTGCCCCAGGCACCCCCTCCCTGCACCCAAACTGTCGGTGCAAACAGCATCACCCACATCCTCCCACAGTCACCACAAGGCAGGGGAAGCTGCTTCTCCCTCTCAGGCAGCCGGGGATTAACTCTTTTTGTGCTGCCTTTCTCTGTTACATCGGGGGGGAGCCACGTCCCTGGGCTCCTGCACACCAGGAGCAAAGGTTCTGATTTGCCTCTGTGGTTTCTCCAAAGACAAGTGGAGTGGAACAAGAGGGGTAACTCAGTCCTGAGCCCTGACCTGCTGCCTCGCTGCAGACAAATGGGTTAAAGTCCCTCTGTAAAGGGCTGGCTGGAGGGAACCACCTCTGCTGTGAGGCAGCCTGTCCCCAGAACATCCGTTTAAACCACCCTGAAAACATCACCAGCCATGTGGAACACCCAGCAGTCAACAGCAGCTCCGGCTGCTTCACACAAACTTCAAAGCAGAGCTTCCCCCACCACAGCCCCGCCTTCACCCCAGGCTGTGCCCTTCGCATCCTGTGCCCTTCACATCCTGCCTTTCCCACCCAAAACAACCCATCCCTGTCCTCTTCCCAGCCACCTTCTGTCCGCTGGGGAACCTGCTGCTGGGCCCACCCCACCCAGAGCTTTTCCAGGCAAAAAAAGGGAATCACTGCACCTCGACCCAGCAAGGAGCAGCCACAGGTGGATCAAAGGCTGCTTTTGGCTTGAACTTCACAAGTGCTCCTTGGCCAGGACTAATGAGGCTGGATTGACACGCTCCAGGAGATGGATAAATAAACATCACCTGGGGGTAGAGGGTTTGCAGCACTGGGAGTCACAGACTCGTGGAATCCTGGAATGGAAGGGATGATAAAGCTCCTCTCGTTCCACCTCCTGCCCATGGGGGCACTTGAGGGATGTTTCCTCACCGAAAGGCCCCAGGTGTCCCCAGCTCAGCAGCTCAGGACAGGTCTGGGTCTGGCAGAGGTGGGAGCTCCTGGGACCATCTCCCCTCTTCTCTCTGCAGCTGCCAGAGCCCCTGATGCCCTTCCGGCTGTACAACCAGCTGATGGGGCTGGCCAAGGAGAGCCTGCAGGGCGGGGAGGCCAAGGGCCGGGGCGGGAGGGGCGGCCCCGAGCTGGTGGACAGAGGAGCCGACACCGACCGGGTGGTGCTGAGCCTGGTGCTGAAGCTGAGGGAGCTGCTGAAGGAGCTTCCCTACGAGAACATGGCCACGCTCCAGTACCTCCTGCAGCACCTGAGGAGGTGAGAGGGGCAGGGACAGAGCCCCTGTGGGTGCTGGGAACCTTCCCTTTCTTCCCTGGGGCAGGGAGGTGTGTGCAGCTTCCTGGGGAAGCAACTGCAGCTGCTTCTCTCCCTCTCATGAGGCTCATGTGCTCCAGCCCAGCACTTCCCCCAGCCCTGCCCAGCCACCCTTCTCCCTCCTTGCTATCACAAGTTCCTCCTCCTCCTCCTCCTCCCCAGGATCATGGAAGTGGAACAGGACAACAAGATGACCTCAGGCAACCTGGGCATCGTCTTTGGGCCAACACTGATGCGTCCCAGGCCCACGGACGCCACGATTTCCTTGTCCTCACTGGTGGATTATCCCCACCAAGCTCGTATCATCGAGGCCCTCATCATCTTCTACCCCACCATCTTCGAGCACAAGGAGGTGGCGGCGCTGGCCGAGCCCGGCAGGCGCAGCTCAGGCGCCACAGAGGAGGTAGGAATCTCGGGAGGGGACATTCCACGATGTCCTCTGGAGCCAAGCGAATGAGAACTCCTCTCCTCCGTGCCCTCACCACCATCCCTCTCCCTCCCAGCCCACGGCTGCCCCCAGCACTGTCCCCTACCTGGACCTGCCTTCGGAGAAGGGGAGTTTGGCTTTCAGCGCCGACTCACTCGCAGGTCAGTGAAGGGCACGGGGGGCTCCTGGTGGGTGCGGGTCCCTCGGGAGGCACGGGGGTCACACAGCCCCTTCCCCTGCCCCGGGGACCCCGGGTTGGCTGCACGAAGCTCCTGCGGGTGCCGGGCGGGAGCGTGGACGAGGCTCCTCCGTCCCGCAGAGTCCGGCGACCGCTCCGTGGACTCTGACTCGGAGCTGGAGGACGCTGGGGAGCCACGGACCCACCTGAGCAAACAGGGCAGCGAGACCAGCACGGACGAGGCTCAGTTCTGCGACGAGGGGAGCGAGGGGCCGCGGAGCCGCAGCTGCAGCGCGGGCCAGTCGGACACCGAGGGCTCCGGGCCCCGCTGCTGCAGCCCCGGGGACGAGCAGAGCGACGCGGAGGAGCCCCCCGAGAGCCGCGTCCCTGCTGCCCCCAGGGACAGCACGAGCCAGCACAGCACCCCTGGGGGTGCCAGGGGCCGTGAGCTGCAGCCCCGGCTCATCTGAGCCACCAGACAGAACCACTGTGGGCACTGGGACGGGCAAAGGGGCAAATCCCAGAGACTGCCCAGACACAGAAACCTGGGAGGTGGAGGGGTGGGAGGGATGCTCAGAGCTGCAGGGGCCAGGGGGGTTTGGTGTGTCAGCTGCAGGCGAGTCCTGGCTGGTTCCTGGCTGGAGCTTTCACACAAACCCCCTGAGCCCCCTGGCAGGGGAACGGGGGCACAGCCTGCCAGGACCTGGCTCAGCCCGGCAGCCGTGAAGCACCAGCTCCAGGAGACAGGGGCAGACCCTCCTTGTGTGCTTGTTGAGGACTGGGAAGGAACCCAGGGCTGTGCTGTGCCATCTGCCAGGTCTGGGGATGTTCCTCACTGGCACTGACTGTACCTGGCACCTGGAGCCCAGGATGGATTTCCTGCCCCAAAGCCACCAGGGCTCCCCTGGTACCAGCTGACGGCGTCTGTGTTGCTGCTTGGATCGATGGGCATTTGGATCAATGGGCATTTCTCTCCCTGGCAGGAGCCACGCCAAGAGCAGCCGCAGGCTGTGGTCGGGCTCGGTGGCAGGTTGGCCTGGCTGCAGGGTCCTGAGCACTGCTGAGCTCTCAGGGCGTTGGTTTTACAGTCATTTGGTCTCCAAAGAGCTGCAAGTCCAGGACCAACCCTCTGCTCTTGGAGCTGGGCATGGAGCAGGTCCCCATGGAGAGGTGCTTCTTCCTCCTTTCTCAAGGCCACCACATCCCAAATCCATCCCCAGCCCTGGCCAGTATAATCTTGAGCTTCCTTTTCTGTAAAGAGATGAATCAACCCTTCAACACGACTCCACTACCTCTGCTGGCAAAAGGACTAAAGCCAAAGTGGGTATTTTTTTAAAGCTACGAGACTTTTCTGCACTGAGGCACAGAGAGACAAGTAGATTTTTAGCTGGGAATGAGCTGAGAGCCATCTCCTCCCGTTGCCCTGCCTGTGGGACACAGGGGTGGTGCTGGGGTGTCTCAGGCACCTCAGTACTGCAGGTGATGGACGGGAGGTCTGAGCCCCCCGGGGCTGATGGAGACACATCTCAGCAAAGGTACAGAACCCCAGGTGAACTCACAGGGAACTGGTTTGGGACTGAGCCAGGGAAGAGCCGGAGACCCCCCCGGGAGCTGTTGCTGCCCCGCAGCTCTTCCACAGGACGGTTGGGATTTTCCAGCAGGCCATTCCCAGGGCACAGGGGGGGCTGGGAGTGCTGCTGCCACGGCGGTACCGTGTGTGTGTGTGAGGGTGGGTGAGGATGATGAGGGTGGGTGTGAGTGAGGGAAGGGCGAAGGCTGCGCTTGAGCTTCCAGGGCCACAGCTCCCTCCTGGCTGTGTCCCCTCGGTGTCTGTCCTGCTGCTGCTCAGCACTGTCACGTCCTCGCTGGGGTCACATGGACATGCTTCCAAAAAACCAATAAAATCCGTGTGTTCCAACCCCTGTTTGTCCTGGAGATCAGAGTCTTCCAGATTCCCCTGGCTGTGGGAGGCCAAGCACTGCAAACACAAATGTTCTGGCAGGAAAACTGATGTTTAAAACCCCTCAGAGACCTGGGATGGATTAAAACAAGCGTGACTAGGGGTGATGAGCGACTCTCCATTGTGGGATCCAAACACCACGGTCCCAAACCAGGGCCAGAGGGCAGGAGATCAGGGAAGGAACAAGCTAAGTCTGAACTGCAGCATCCAAAGGGCCCAGGGCAGCAGGTGAGAGCTCTGCAGGGCTCAGCCACGATGCAGAGTCCCAGCAGGAAGAGAATCCAAACATAATGAAAAATATGGGTCTCAAGGCCTTGCCCCAGGGAGATGCTGAGTAACACCAGAGCACTGAGGGTACAAACCTTTATTACAAACCAGAGCCCATAAAACAGGGAAGCAAAGGCCTTTCCCACTCACTTCAGGACTCCACGGCTGAGTCCTGGATGGGACTGAGGGGTTACAGCGAAGTCCAAGCTGGAAAACGAGGAGGGAGGCCCAGTGCCAGGACTGCAGAGAGGCAGCAGGGGAAGAGGATTTCCTTGGCCATCTCTGGAAGGGCAGGAAGCTCCGAGTGCCTGTAAACTGCTGGTGGGAGGGGAGACTGGGAGGTGTCACACAACTCCTCACACCCTGAAGAGAGAGAACTGGGGATGTGGATGACCTCCCCCCTCAGCCAAGCCCACCGAGCACACAGAGGGCACAGGACCCTGAGATGAGCTCAGGGGCTCAGAGCACGGTGCTAATAATGCCACAGCCGTGGGTTTGATCCCTGTATGGCCCATTCACCTAAGAGCTGGACTCCATGACCCTTGTGGGTCCCTTCCAGCTCACAACCTTGTGATTCTGTGAGCAGGTGGCAGGGGAGCCTCCTCTGCTCTGCCCTAACAGCTCCCTCCACAAGCCACTCAAAGCTCTGAGACATTTCCTTGGAAGCAGCTGCCTCACATTGACCCTGGAATACCCCGTCCAGCCCCCAGCACTGCCCAGAGCCCCCCCAGCCCTGGGGTTCCCTGGGCCTTACCCACGCTGGGGTTACTGCACCAGCCTGTAGGTGATGTACCGTCCTGCTGTCTCGCTGGGCCTGATGATCTTCACCACCTGCAGGGCCCCCAGAGCTCAGGACAGGGACACCCCTCCCTGCTCCCAGAGCTCTGAAACACCACCAAGGACCATCCTCTCCCTGGCACAGGGAGCTGCTGGCCCAGCCTGTTCCTCTCACCTGGCCGCGCTTTATCCCAAAGTACCGGGCCACGGGGTCCCCAGCCTGGATCCTGGGCAGCTGGTTCTCCCTCAGTTTGCTGTGCTGGGAGTCAAGGAGGAGCTCTGGATACGCTCATGGAACAGAAAAGAACCGTGGCAGGAATGGGGGGTTCAGCCCAAGGTTTCATCACACCTGAGTAGGAGGGAGGGACATGCACAGGGAACCAGAGGACCATCAAAGGACCATTAAAGGGCCATCAAAGGATACTATCGGGCCAGTAGCTCTGTCACCTCCTCCTTGGTCATGACAACGTGCTCTGGGACCAGCTGCAAACACAGGAGAGGCCGAGATGAGCCAGGGACAGGGACCAGCCCCTCACAGGGCTGGAGACAACCCCCCACCCCACTCACCTCGTGCTCAGTGATGTTGATCAGAAGCTCCTGCTGCAGGAACTGCTCCAGGATGTATTTGGGAGCCATGTCCACCAGGGACTGGAAGGGAAAGGCCAGTCAGAGGGAGCTGGGACAGCCCTGGCAGTGCCCAGAGCCACACCCGGGGTCAGCCTGTGCTCACATGGACACAGCCAGGCTGGGAATGAGCACATGGATCTCCTGGCCCCTGGAAAATACCCCCTTTTCCTTCCCCCACTTCTCAGCTGCTCATGGGCCCTCGGCTGTGCTGCTGCCACCAGGACCAGCTGCTCTGGGTAAAGACACTTTGAGGCTGAGGAAGAGCCTGTGCCAAAGCACAACAGGCTTTAGTGAAAGCCTTTCCCTGTAAGGGAATGCTGGGCTTTTATTCACCTAAAACAGCGCTGAGAAGGAGACAGGGAAAGCCTCCAGCGCCCACCAGAACTTTGCGAGTGGGACACGGCCCCGTCCCCACGCACCTGCTTGGCCGAGGGGGTCATTCCCTGCTGCACCACGATCAGGGCCCGGGTGATGTTCTCCTCCTGCATGCGCTGGCAGTACATCTTGATCGTCTTGATCCCCACCTTGGGCTCCTCTGCGGAAGGAGCCACACCCGGGGTCACCGAGAGCCCCAAAGCCCCTCCCCGCCAGGGCCCCGCCCGGGCCGCGCCGCTCACCGGGGAAGAAGACGAACATCTGGTCGGTGGGGTCGTCGTTGTGAGCCACCAGCACGGTCAGGTCGGTGCGGCGGGGGCGGCCCTCGCTGGGCTTGTCCCCGAACTGCGCCTTGAACTCCTCCAGCGTCTGGTCCAGCTCGTCCTGGGTCACCAGGTACCCGCGGTCGTGGCAGAGCTGCGGGAGCAGCGCCGGGCTCAGGGCTCTGCCGCCGCCCCCGCGCCGGTCCCGTCCCCGGCCCGTCCCGCCCCTCGGCTCCCGCCGCCCCCGGACCTGCATGATGGTCTTGCGGATCTTCCACAGCCGGTACGTCTCCTCCTCGTCGTCCATGCTGCCCGCTCAGGCCCCCGCGGGCTGCCCGCGCTGCCGCCTGCCCCGCGCGCACACAGGCGGCGCCTGGGCGGTCATGGGGGCCTCGGCCGCGGCGCCTTCTGGGAGATGTGGTCCGCCACGGGCCGCCCCCACCGCGGGGACCGGGGGTACCGGGGAGAACGGGAGTATCTCCGCCGCCGGTGGGGCGGGTCCCTGGATCTCTACGGCCCGGCCCGGGAGGGAGGGAGGGAACGGCCGGCCGCGGGGCGGAGCGGGGCGGGGGGGGGCGCGGCCCGCAGCATCTGACACACCCCCGCCCCGCAGCATCTGACACACCCCCGCCCCGCGTGGTCTCGCCCGATAAGCACCCCCACGGCCATCCCGCCCGCCCCGCGCTGCTATTGGTTCAGCTGTCTATCTATCACCCGGCCGAGCCGGCTCCGCGCGCGCTGATTGGCCGCGGCGGCGCGGGGGGGCGGTGCCTGCGCGCGATGCGCTGGGGCCGGGCGGTGCGGGCCGCGCTGCGAGGCGGGAGCGCGGCGGCGGCGGCGCTGCTGCGGGGCCCGGTGCGGAGCATGGTGAGTGCGCGGGGCCGGCGGGGGCTGCTCCCGGGGCCCCCCCGGGGCCGGCGGGGCGGGGGCGCGGACGCGGACGGGGCTCCCCGTGGGCTCCCCGCTGACCCCTGCCCCGCAGTGCGCCCAGGCGGACGACTGGCGCTCGGCCAGGGCCATCTACGACTTCCACGCCCTCGACATCGATGGCAACGACGTGTCCCTGGAGAAGTACCGGTAGGAGGGCAGGGCCGGGGGCGCGGGGCCGGGGCGCTGAGCAGCAGCGGTTCTTGCGTAACCCGGGAGCCGCTGCCGCGCCCGGCGGGCGAGGGGCCTGTCCCCGCTCACCCGCCCCGTCCGCAGGGGCTGCGTCTGCATCATCACCAACGTCGCCTCCAAATGAGGGAAGACCGCGGTAAACTACACTCAGCTTGTTGACCTGCACGCCCGATACGCTGAGAGGGGTTTACGCATCCTGGGCTTTCCCTGCAACCAGTTCGGGAAGCAGGTGCGCGGGAGGGGCCGAGCGCTCCCCGGGAGCCTCAGGACTGCCCGGGAGCCCTCACGGTCCCGGTGTCGCCTCTCAGGAGCCCGGGGACAACGCTCAGATCAAGGCATTTGCTGAGAACTACGGGGTGAAGTTCGACATGTACAGCAAGATCGATGTGAACGGGGACGATGCCCACCCGCTCTGGAAGTGGATGAAGGAGCAGCCCAAAGGGAGGGGCACCCTGGGCAAGTGAGTGTGGCAGGGAGAGCTCGGCTCGGGGCCTGGCTGGGGCTGAGGAACCTGAGGAAAGGTTTTTCTGACCAAAACTCACTCCTTGTTTTTCTCTCCCAGTGCAATAAAATGGAACTTTACCAAGGTAGGACACAGCTGCCTCCTCTGGGCCGTGCTGGGCTCTGGGGAGCTGGGGGGGTCCCTGAGGCAGGGAGGGGAGGGGGGAGCCTCACACCGGGGCTCTGCTCTGTGCCTTTACCCTGGATTTCGGAGAGCATTCCCAGGGGCTCCTGTGCCTGGAGACTCCTGGGAGCCCCTACCCCGCCCCAGGGTGCAGTAATCAGCAGGCACACTCCCTGGGAGTCCAGCTGACCCCTGGACTCGCCCACGGGGTGTTGCTTCACTCCCCCAGTTCCTCATTAACCGGGAGGGCCAAGTGGTGAAGAGGTACAGCCCGATGGAGGATCCCTACGTAAGTGCCGGGGAGCAGCAGCGGTGCCGGGCGGGAGGAGGGGATGGACGGGGATGTTCTCGGGGCACAAACGCTCCCTGTTCCCCGCAGGTGATCGAGAAGGACCTCCCTGCCTACCTGTAGCTCCGCTCCGCTGTCCCCCCGCCCGCCCCGGCCCCGCTGCCCCCGGAGCCTCCTCCAGCCCCATGACGGGCTGCCCCCAAGCCAGGTCCTGGTGGGGCAGCCCCGACCCCGGCGTGCACCGCTGGACAGAGGCCCCGGGGCCGCGGCCGCCCCGGGCAGGAGCAGCCGGAGCCCCCTCGCAGTAACTGGAGTCCCCTCGCAATAAAGACCTTAGGAATGAGCCCCTGGTGTCGGGGGGAGGGAAGGAGCAGGGATGGGGCTGGAGCAGGGATGGGGCTGGAGCAGGGATGGGGCCGGGGCTGCTGCTCTGCTCCCGGTGAGAACCCGGAGCTTTGCTGGGAGCCAAGACCTTACGCAACTCCTGAGCTCCTGAGCAGGGATAATCCCCCGGGCTGAGGAGGAAGTGCACACAAATCCTGCGTGAGCCACGACCCTGAGGGGCTCCTTGGGAAAACGCAGAGCAGGGGAAGGTGAAGGTGCGTGTCCCCTCTGGGATCCCTCCTGTCCCCAAGAGCTCTCCCAGCTGGGCAGGGCAGCAGAGGGGATGGGTCCAGCAGTGGCACAAGCCCCATCCAGGAGCAATTTCTGCACAACAGAACCCAGTCGTGTTGGAACACAGTGAATTAACCTCCCACAGCCAAGACAGGTCTGACCACAGCAAGCAGGACCATCCTCCTCCTCCTCCTGCATGGGGCAGCCATGCAGGGACACTGAGTGGCTCTTCCCCAGGGCCTGGGGGGTGCTGGATCTCCCCTTCACATCTGCAGTCCCCACAGGGAGCCCCATCCTCAGCGGGGATGGGAGGGAGTGGGAAGAGCCCCGGGGTCTTCACTGGGGTCCCCCAAGTCTGCTTTCCCGTGCCTGCAGTCTGGCACCTCAGGGACGCTGGAGGACCCTACTTGGGGGCAGGGGGGCTGTTTTTGGGAGCTGCCCCCCAGCCTTGGCCCAGATCACTCCCTGGGGTTCACCCCATCCCACCTCCCGAGGGATAACTGGGCCGGCAGTGCCCGGGCGAGACATCCCGGCACCGCTGCAGCTCCCGGGGGAGGAACACGACAGACAGAGGCTCCTTTATCTGTGTTTGCCCAGCAAAGCCGGGCAGGAGCCACCTCATCCAAGGCCAGTACCCCGGCTGGAGCCACCAAGGATCCTCCTCTGCAAGGCCAGTGGCTTCTCCCAGGGAGAGGGGGAGGCTTGGGACAACAGCCCTCAGTGCCACCGAGATGACACCGGAGATACAAAGTCCAGCTGCCAGCAGGACCCTGACCCAGGGATTCCTGATCCAAGTCCCACTGGGATCTTGGGGCAGGTTGGACAGACAGACAGACAGACAGAGCTGGGACTTACAGAAATCTCACATGTGGCTTCGGTTCCATTTTTACTGAGCAGAATGAAAAATTATCCTTCTGAGGCAAGTAGAAAATTCAGGAATGATTAGTCCAAGGCACATATTCTAAAAAAATCTCTTTACATATGTACAACTCCATCAATTATAAATACACATAGAAACCAAAGGCAAACAACAAGCAGATTAAAAAGTGCCAACAAAAAGGTATCAGGGAAGAAAACAGGGACTCATTAAAAATACAATCAGTAGGACAACGGCAGAATAATTTAGTTAAAAGATAATGTTACATATTATTAACCCTGACAAAACACAGGATTGGGGCAGGGAAGGGATTCCTTGAAGGTGCTCTCTGTCTTCCCAGAGACCAGGGAGGGAGGATTGCATATATTTTAAGGTTAAGGTCAAAGCCACCAGGTAAGGCTCCGGTGATGGCGGAGGGTGCCCAGCGGGGAGTTCCCCCTCGTTATTCCTGAGTTTCAGCCTCTCTGAGCTGCGTTTTCCTGGCGTCTTTTTCCCTCCTTGCTGAGAATTCAGCCCCGAGCCAGATGCAGGAGGTGCAGCCGGGGCCTCTCTGCCATGGGGAGGGCTGGGACGTGCTTTAAATAGGGGAGGGTCTGGGGAGGGGCAGCCTGGCTCTGCCCGGCCCCGGGGACGCTGCTGCGGGCGACAGGAGCAGAGCTGGGGGAGAGCAGGAGCCCCCCGGGGCAGCAGCAGGGCATGGGGGGCTCCCCCCATCTTTGGTGATCACTTTGAGGTAAAGGAGGTTTCCTTGGGTGCAGTGAGATGTGCCCCTGACAGCAGGGACTGACTCCAGCCCAACGGGTGGTGGGAGGCAGGTGCCAGCTGGGGAGGGGGGAAGGACAGGGACCAGAGTAACCCCAAACTGAGCCACACGTGTGGCACCGGGGCAGGTCCGTGACCTCGGGGTGTCAGGGAAGGCAGCTCCTGCCTCGGGCACAGCACAACACTCCAGACACAGACCCAGAGCAACTCCCAACACCTCACAGAGCCCTGGGGGGACACGGCAGGTCCCAGCACTGCCCAGAGGAGGGGACACTGCCAGGCACTTGCAACGCTGACCTCTCAGGCACGGGGGACCCCAGCCCAGGCCTTCCTGGCTGGACCCCAGGGAAGGTCCCAGGTCCTTCCCTGGAAACATCCCAGTGCCACTTTTAGGAAACACCTCGATGAGTGACAGCAGAGAAAGGAAACCCATCAAAGGGAAGCTGGCAGAGGAGCAGCTCAGGGGAGGTGCTGGAGGTGGCCAAGGGCCATCTCTGTCCCAGGAGGAGGCAGCTGGTCCAGCTGTGGGACAGGGGGTGGGGCAGTGCTTGCAAAACAGCCTTTGCTCTTTGGTATCTGAGAGCGAGGTTGCAGCAGGAGCAGCCAAACTGTGCATCCCAGGCAGTGACACAGACACTGCACATCCTGAGCAGTGACACTGACCCTGCACACCCTGAGCAGTGACCCTGCACACCTTGAACAGTGACCCTGCACACCCTGGGCAGTGACTCTCACAGTGCACATCCCTGAGCAGTGACCCTGACACTGCACACCCTGAGCAGTGACTCCCAGGCTGCACACTCAGCACTCACCAGGGAGCTCTTCCCTTTCAGGGCCTGGGAGTGGCTGTTCCCAAGGTCAGCAGTGGCCAGGGCTGGGCTGCCCAGTCCCAGACCCTCGGGCCGGGGTCCATGGCCCAGCCAAGGACAGTGCAGGACCAGCAGGACAGCCAGGTGAAGGGACAACATGTGACAGCAGGAAACTGGCCAAAGCATGGCTGGTCACGGCGACCCGGCGAGGTTAAAGTGCAGGACAGGGGACACGTGGCCCTTCTGCTCCGGGGAATCCCGCTGGTCCTGGCCTGGCTGAGCTCTGACAGACTCGAGCTCTGTCACCGTGGGGGTGCATCCAGCTCCAGCCTCTCCCACGGAGCTCAGCAGCCCAAGGTTCCTTCCCAGGAAGGGGAAGGCAGTGCAGGCAGATTTGGGTCTCTCAGTACACCGGCTCAGCCCTACCCGAGGACAGCTGAGCTCAGCAGCTCCTGACTCTGCTGGGACAGCATTCCCTTGCCCTTCATCCCAGCCCTCCAGCACAGGCTGGGGCAGCCCAAACTGGGGGCCTGGGCTCCCACCCTTCCCTAATGGACCAGCACCAGTCACCAGGCAGCTCCGGAGCCCGGCTGTGGCCCCACAGAGCTGGGCTGGAGGGCTGGGCAAGGCCTGGCCTGGCTCGGACACTCAGTAGTCTGTGGGGGTGGGCAGAGGAGGGGGGTCTCCCCTCAGTCCCACACAGGCACTGACCTGTGAGCAGGACTGGACACAGCAGAGCCCCCCGGCCCAGCGGGACCCGCTCGGTTTCCCCCAGGCACATTCCACCCAAACCTGTTTCCTCCCTCCAAACCACAAAGGGGTCAGTCCAAACGGGCAGGACATTCAGGGCTCCTCAGCTCTCACCTGTGCCCCAGAGGACGCAGATCCACATTGGCCGAGCTCCGCTGGCATTCCCGGCTGGCACTCAGAACTCCAGGTGCGGCCCGCTGAACTGGATCACGCTCTGGCGCTCCTGGGGGAGCAGGTTCTCCTGGGGGAACGTCCTCAGCATGTCCTCCAGGATCTCTCTAAAATTGATACTCCCGTCTTGCTGGAGAAAATCCTCCTGTGGCTGCTGCAGGGGCGGCGGGGGGGGCGGCGCTGGGGGCTCGTGCCGTGAGGGGCCGGGGGCCACACCACCCTCCAGGCCAAAGCAAAAGGGCAACTGGTGCTGCTGGTGGGGCTGCAGGGGGGGCTCCGAGGGGAAGCACAGTGCTCCGGGCTCCGAGTTCATCACCACGTCGGGAATGCTGCTGCTGGGAGGGCTGCAGGTCAAGTCCAGGATCTCGTCCTGGCACAGGGAGGGCAAGGACAGCGGTAGCCTGGGCCCTGGCAGGAGGTGCAGGGGCAGGGAGAAGGGTGGGCCCTGCTCCCGGGCCTGGAGCAGCCGGCTGTGCTTCCGCTTCACGTCCTGGTCCATCTGCTTCAGCTCCTCCCGCACCCTGTGGACGCAGCTCTCCGGGATCTTTATCCCTGGGGGAGGAGCAGACATCAGTCCCCACAGCAGGGAAGGGATGGGGCGCTCTGGGGACAGAGGGAAGGGCAGCAGCACCGGGGGTGTTCACATGGGCACTGAGGGGCCAGGCCTGGCTCACACCCTCTGCCTGGACACATCGGGGTAACCCCAGCTCCCCTCCTTCCCGCGGGGTCACCTCAGCAGCGGGCGCTTCCAGGCCGGAACACGTCCCTTTTTAGGAAGGGAATCTTGGTGCTGGGCAGCTGGGCCCCTTCATCCCGCTCCCCCTCCCCTCCCCAGCACTTCACCCACCAACTTGCTTCTTCTTCTCCTTGGTTTTGAGGCGGACGATCTGCAGGTAGCTGCTGGCGGTGATGTCGGCCATGATGCCGGCGATCCTGCTCCACACGCGCAGCAGGGCCCCGCACAGCATGTAGTAGTGCCGCAGGCGCATGCCCTGGAAGCACTCCTTCCCCTCCTGGATCAGCTTGCAGCTCTTGTTCCTTCAGTTACCAGGGGAGAAAACCACCAGGATTAGCACAGGAGCACAGCGGCTTCTCCCCCTCGGCCTCCCCCAGTGCCACAGCCAGAGACCCCCCAGCACAGGCCCTGCCTGGGGAGGGAGGACGTGGCTCGACGACTTTAAGCTGAAAGAGGGGAGATTTAAAAGATGGGATATTGGGAAGAAACTCCTCCCTGTGAGGGTGGGGAGGCCCTGGCCCAGGTTTCCCAGAGAAGCTGTGGCTGCCCCATCCCTGGCAGTGCTCAAGGCCAGGTTGGAGAGGGCTTGGAGCAACCTGGGGTAGTGGAAGGTGTCCCTGCCATAGAACTGAATGGGCTTTATTTAAGGTGCCTTCCAAGCCAAACCACGCTGGGATTCTGTGGCAGGCTGGGGCTGCAGCTGCCTTACCACAGGGCGTGGTTACAGTTCTTCAAGGAGAAGTGGTAGCTGCTCTCCCAGTGCTCCTTGGCTTCCTCGGGCATCACCTGCAGCACAACACTCAGCATTAGGGATCTTCCACTGCCCAACACCCAGCGAAATCCGGGGCTGGGAGTCAGGACATGCCAGTGCTCCCACCATCCCTGCCCAACCACAACAGCACCCTGAGGAGCTGTGATGGGTTAGAGGGAATGTCCTTCCAACCTCCCACAGCCCACAGCCCCCCCAGCAGAGGCGGCAGCTCCCACCTACCCGCCGGTACTTCTTCTGCAGACTGTCCAGGCTCTCGGGCTGGCTTTGCTTCCCAATATTTGGCTTGTAGAGGATGAAGTTCTTCCCACGGCTCTGCTCTGCCAGCAGACAGGTGTATTTGCTGCCTCGCATCTGTGGGGTACAGCTGATGGTTACAGTCACAGCCTCTCTCCCCAAGCCCAGGTTTCTCTAAAGTAACCCCTTCCTTCCAGGATGGAGGTTCTTGGAGGTATCTTCCAGCCCTCGGGAAGAGGTCAGACATGGAGCCCGTAGAGCCATGGCAGATCTCCCACTGGAGCCACCCCTGAGCTGAGGTGCCACCCTGGCAGAGCCCAGGGACATACCTTGTAGGAGAGGTAGAACCCTTCGTTGGCTCCTGTCAGTTTGAGCGACTTCTCATAAGCTTCTTCCCACTTTAAGCCTCTGTCAACACTGATCTGAACAGGGACACACAGAGGGATTTGTAACTCCAGGGACAGGACAAGTGCATCACAAATCCCACCCTCAGCACAACCTTGGTGCTGCTGCAGCCTAGAGCCAGGCAGAGACAGGTGCCCACCTTGTAGAACACGACCTGCCCGTCCTGCGGGTGCCCCGGGGTCAGGAAGACCTCCTTGCTCTCCTCATAGATCTCATCCACTCCTGGCGCTAAATCTGTGGAAGGAGAAAAGGCTGCTCTAAGGAAAACCCACCCAAACCACCTCCTTGGGTCTCAGGATCTGTGCTGGGTGGGGAGGCTGCAGTGGGGAACCACCCTCAGTCAGCACAGGAGGAACAGGGAACCCTGGGGTGCAGGAGGCAGAGCTGTGGCCACCCCCTCTCCATACCAAGGATGCCCATGTCGTATTTGCCCTCCTTCTTGTCCTTCTCAATCAGATAGTCAAAGGTGTCAGAAAAATACTGGAAGAGCATGTTCTGCTTGTCCACCTCCAGGCCCAGGATGCGGTTCAGGAATTTGGTGATGGAGCAGTCTGCAAGAGCACAGCGGGTCAGGGAACATGGTGCAGCTGGGCACAGAATCCACCAGCCCCCCCAAAAGAGCCCCTCAACCAGCCCCACAATGTCCCTTCCAACAGCAGCACAGCCCAAGGGCTTTTCCTGGGGGCTGGGAGCAGCTTCAGGGCCATGGGATGTGTGGGGCCATGGGATCTGCAGCACAGGCTGCTCCCACAGGACCTTCCCTTCAAGACAAACATCCTGCCCAGCTGCCCAGCAAACCCCACAAGGCTGGGTGGGCCATGACACCCCTGCCCCTTCCATCTGCCCCCTGCTTTGGGCAGGAACAGCTCGACACGTACCCTTCTCCACCGAGACAGTGCCATACTTCATCTGACTGCAGCAGATCCCCACAGAGATGAGCCCTTGCTTCATTTCTGAAATGGCAGAAGACACTTGGTGTGCTTTGGGGTTAAGCCTCCCCTCAGCAGTCCTGTGGTGCTGCTTCCCCTCCAGCAGTGCCCGTTGTTTGGCAGCTCAGCCTCTCCCTGTGCCTGGCAGGGCGACATCGCCCCACTCACAGTGAGCTGCTCAGCCAGTGGCATTTTCCTCCCTCTGTTTCCTCTCTCTGACCTTCTCCTCAGCTCTTCCAGCGTCCCAAACCTGAGACTACCGTGGCCAGGAGAAACCCCGGGCTGGTGGTGTTCTTACCACGGAAAAAGTCGGCCTCCCGTCTCTCGTAGCTCTTGGGCACAGGAACTCTGTTCTCCATGTGGCTGAGGATCGTGGACAGGACCCTGTCCAGGGCTTTGGCCCCATACTGTGGGAGGAGACGAGAGTCACACGTGGGAGGAACTGACACCAGAGTCCTCCACCCAAGCCTGGCTCCCGTGCCCGTGGGAGCTGGAGCAGCAGGGAGCTGGGGGGAGCTGGGGGGAGCTGGGTGCTAGACTGGGCCCTGCCTGCAGGTGCCACCAGTGACCTTCCCGGCTCCAGATCCCACCAAGGGCTCTCCCAGCTCCTCCAGCCCCCTGGGCCATGCTGCCCCAGGGCAGCCCTGTCACCTTGTTCTCGAAGTTGTACTTGCTGAGGTCCCGGGACTCGGTGGCCCGTCGGTCCCCGTGAGTTAAGGCACCCTGGGAAGGCAGATGGAAGAAAACACGACTTTGAGCTGTTGCAAAACACCAGGGAAGGATGGCCAAAGGCCAAAGGAAGAGGCCAGGGTGGAAATGTGCCATGGGGAGGCAGTGTTCCTCAGGGATACTGAGACTTTACCAAAGGATTGGGGGATTTATCGGAAGTGAAGAAAATGAAACAAACTCATTATTCTATTAATTATTTCATTAGCTTTTTGGGAATAAAATGTATGCTCTGGTAATAGTGGGGGAATTCCAGCATCTGGAATTGGGTTCTGCTTCCCTGAAATTCCTCCCAACGCCTTGATTACGTATTCTTCCTCACTTCCTTTCCCAACTCCCAGGATGCTAAAAGCCTTCTGCATTCCACAACTGCAGTGCCTTCAGCCAGGGGTGACACAGTCCCCCAGTTACACTGGCCATGCCAGCATGGAATGTCCTCAGAGGGAACTGGAGCCGACAGCTGATCCCTGCTGTGGGCACTCACCAGGCTCTCCAGGCGTTTGGCCACGATGGATGCAAACCTCCTCTCCCCTGCCAGCTCTGAGATCAGGAACACGTACTCTGGAGCAGAGACCTGGTTCGACCGGTGCGTTCGGCCTACGGGGACACGAGAACAGGGCTGGAAGGGGAGCTTGGGACGGCCTGTCTGGAGCAGGAACGTAACCAGAAAAGCCAAATAACACCCATCCTGCTCACCCTGCAGAGTCCCTCCTCTGCCCCAGAGCTCAGGACTATAAGCCCGGCTCTGCCAAGTCTCAGCAGCAAGAGGGTGTGTGGCTGTGACTGTGGCTCTGTCCTTTTCCCACAGAGACAGCTCCTAAACGCACCTGCCTGGCTGTGGCAGAGCCCAGCTCAGGCAGCCACCACCCATCCCTCCCAGGGTGCCTGGGCTCCAGGGCCTGGCTGACACTCAGGGGCAGGGGGCAGTGCCCAGGGACACCCAGCCCTCACCGAACTGCTGGATGGCCCGGTCCGCGCTCCAGGGCAGCTCCAGGGTCATGTGGACCCGGCGCTTCTGGTTCTTCACCCGTCTGTCTGCTTGGAGGGAGATCCCTGAGCTGGAGGCCTCCGAGATTATCGCTACGAGCTACAGGAGAGACAAGTGAGAACAGGGTGAGGTTCCTGGACACGTGTAAAACTGCTTCAGGGAACAGGCCCGAGCACAACAGCAACCCCGGCGCACAGAGGGATCTGGGAATCCTCGCCAGCTTCCAGCAGGCCACACCAACAGAAAGCTGCTGGCCTGAGGCTGGCGGGGCACAGGGATGCACAGGACCCTCCCTCCCCTGCTCCCCTCGGCCCGACCCCGACTCACCTTGTCCCCGTTCATGAAGCGCTCCTTCTCCTTCAGGTTGACGTGGTCTATGGAGAGCCCCTGCTCCGCGCGGGACTCGAACACCACGGAGCCGTCGGGCCTGCGGACGACGCGGCCCTTCCGGCCCGTCATCTGCACGGGAGAGGGGCTGTGAGAGGGGACACCCACACGGCCCAGCCCGGCCATCCAGGCAGCCCTCAACAGCTTTTCCGCAGTGCCAGGGAGAGGGAACCCTCTGCCAGCAGGAACATTATTTTTTTTACAGAAGAAATTTTTCCCTGTGAGGGCGGTGAGGCCCCAGCCCAGGTTGCCCAGAGAAGCTGTGGCTGCCCCATCCCTGGAAGTGTTCAAGTCGAGGTTGGACAGGGCTGGGAGTAACCTGATCTAGCAGAAGGTGTCCCTGCCCAAGGAACATGACGAGCTTTAAGGTCCTTTACAACTCAAACCATTCCATGGTTCTACGTTGGCCCCTTTCCCTGTCACCCTGCCACCAAAATACACTCCTGATGATGGGGAGTACCTCAGCCACATTCTCTGGGCCCCCAAAGTAATCAATCAGTTCATCCAAGGTGTTGAGAGGTAGCTCTTTGCCCAGTGCTTGCACTTTTGCCAGGAGGTCCTGCTTCATCTTTTCCACGATCTCCAGCTCCCTCAGGCCATGCAGCTCTTTCTGGGAAGGCAGCATGTGAAAACTACCTGCAATGTAAACAACAAAAGCTGAGTTACCTGGTAACTGCAAATCAGAGAGGGGGGAGAAGTTGTCTCAGAGGGTTTCTGGGGGCACTCTCAATGGGCAAAGACACCATGACCTGCAGTAAATGCTGCTGAGCACAGAGTGAATTCCCTCTGGGCTTCCCCATTTTGGTGGAGGAAGGACAAAGGGGAAATCCCTCCTGCTCACTGATCACAGCAGGTAAATGTGGATCCACCTCCCAAACCCGAGTGTGACCATCAGGACAAAAACCAGCCAAGGTCCAAGGCTGTCCCAGGCCCGGAGGGGCTGCCATTCCCTGCAGGACCCAGTGCCCCAGTCCCAGTGCCCCAGTCCCAGTGCCCTCTGTCCCAGTGCCCCAGTCCCAGTGCCCCCGTCCCAGTGCCCCAGTCCCAGTGCCCTCTGTCCCAGTGCCCCAGTCCCAGTGCCCCAGTCCCAGTGCCCTCTGTCCCAGTGCCCCAGTCCCAGTGCCCCCATCCCAGTGCCCCAGTCCCGGTGCCCCAGTCCCAGTGCCCCAGTCCCAGTGCCCCCATCCCAGTGCCCTGCCCCCGTCCCATTGCCGTGCCCAAGTCCCCCCGGTGGCCCCAGGCCGGTGTCACCATCCCAGTGCCCCCAGCCCAGTGCCCCAGTCCCAGTGCCCCAGTCCCGGTGCCCCCGTCCCAGTGCCCCAGTCCCAGTGCCCCCGTCCCAGTGCCCCAGTCCCGGTGCCCCAGTCCGTCCCCGCTCACCCTCGGCGGCACAGCCGGTGTACGTTTGCTCCACGAAGATGACGTCGTCTGTCTCCACCAGGGACTCCGGGGAGGAGTTGATGTCGCTGGGCGAGTCGTCGGACTCGGTGCTGCTGTCGTCGCTGATCTTGATGACCCCTGGGTCACACAGGCCCCGCAGAGCCTTGGGCCACCGGCCCCGCGGCCGCCCTGCACGGAGAGCGAGCGGGTCACGGCCCCGGCCCCAGGGAGGCTCCAGCACAGGGCAGCAAGGGCCAGCTCAGAGAGAGGAGGAGGAATCCCAAAATAGCTGAGACTGCCCCAAATGACAGGCTGACCTCCAAAAACAGAGCCTCAGGGGTGGGGGGCAGTTAGGGAGGGAGGGAGGGAGAGCGGGAAAGAGAAAGGAAGAGAGAGAAAGGAAGAACAAGGCATTCCTGAGCAGGGCTGAAAGTTGGCTGCACATGTCAGGATGGACACTGAGCAGTGCCAGCTCCTCAGAGAAGTAATCCCAGGGGACTGCTTCCAGAGGAGTGGGCAGGACGTGGGAAGGTGCCAGTGTTTTGGGACATTGTTTGCCTCCAAGCACAGCAAGACGTGCCACTGCTACGTGAGAGGGTTCACAGACCAGCTCCACAACCTGCCAGTGCTGCTGCCCCCTCTTCCCCCTTTCTCACATCCCACTAGAGGAGAAATCCCAAAACTCTTCTTACCTGCAGCCACAGCCAATAACCTGCAGGGAAGTGATTGTTTTCCCCTGGACACATGCAGTGCCCTACGTAGGGCGTCATGGAGGAACCCTCTGGCTGCAGGAGGGTTTGGACACCAGCCAGGCCTTGTGCCATCTGCCCCCAGCCCAGGCTGAGGGGAGGGGGCACAGCCACGGGGCAGGGGCAGAGGGCAGGCCCTGCACTGGGACAGGGCAGTGGGGCAGAGGCAGGAAAAGGGTGGATGACCCAGACCTGCTGTCCACCAGACGAAGGAGCGACAGATGTGTGGGAGGGCAAACAGAAACCAAGGAGAGCAGCAAAAAGCACAGAGTGGGGAGAAGGGCAAGAGGCAGAGAACAAGTGAGTGGCTGGGGGGGAGCAGCAGGGCAGGAGGCAGGGGCTGGGCTGGGAGTGAGGGAGCTCTTACGTTTTCTTTTAATGCCAGTTCCTTTTTCTCTCTTTCTTTTGGTTGAAGGAAAGTGCTTCTGAATTAGTGATAGAAAGACGCCTCTGAAAGTAAGATGCAAAATTTATTCCAGCTACCAGGAACATGTGCTGGTTACCAAGTACCACGTGTGTATTTGAGAGAGCCCCACATTCCAGGGAAGAGAGGTCAATCCTGCCCCATGGCTGCCACCACGGGCTCAGCCAGCCCCGGATACGGGACAGCTCCTGGAGCCTGAGAGTGTGTCAAGGCTGCAGCACCTTTATATATCAACCAAGAGGGAGTTTTAAATGGGAAACACTACACTGGGAAGCTGCTACATCAAAAATCCAGTAAGTCCCAGTGTCCAGCCTCTCTCCATGCCCTGAGAGCACAGACCACCACCAGGCCATCCAACAAATGTGCTCCACCAAGTCCTCTGATTCCCTGGCTGTGGGCCTGCTTCCCACAAAACCAAGTGGCTGAACGTGGATCCGTAGTGGTTTCAGGTGAATGGAAAAAAAATCAGAAAAAATGAAAACCAAAGGTTTCTGTGGGCTGTTCTACAAATCAGAGAGCAAATGTTTAAATGCTGACTGTGTGGATGAACCCTCAGGGCAATGAGAAGGAGGTGCTGAACAAGCTCTGCTTGAGAAAAACCCAAAAAAACTCCGAAACCCCAAATGTTGCAAGTGACAGGTGAGAGGATGAACATGACAACTCCCCTGGGTGAGAAAAGGGAGCCTTGGGAACTGGGGAGGGAGCTCTAGGACCCTTAGTGTGAGGGGCTGAAGGGGACAGGGACCACGCTGCTCCCCCGAGGGACAGAGCTCTGTGACTGCAGTTCTGTGGCACCAAGAATGGCCCCTTGTCCCGTGTGCTGGGCTGACCCTGCCCAAAAGAACACTCGCTCTGGAGCCTCCCTGCCGTGCAATTCTGCTCATTTCCTGGCACTCGCCCTCCCTGTCTCCCTGCAGACAGAGCCCTGGGCTGGAATCCACTCACAGAACAATGTTTATTTTTAACCCCATTTCTCGGCATCTTTAACCAACTGCTCCTTCCCAGCACACTCCCCTCCAGAAATCCCCCGAAGTGCTGGAACACCAGGACACACATTTGGAGGCTGAGCAGATGCCAGGAGACACTCAGTGATCCGGCCAGGGCTGAGGAACACAGAGTTCCTGCCTTTGGGGCCAGGGACAGTCACACAGTGTGGGACCCCCTGGCTCCAGGGACCACACTGTCCTCTACACCTGAGTTCCATGACATGGAAACCAATCCAAGAGATCAAGAGACCAAATCACCCAAGCAGCTGCCAGACCTGCCCTGTGCACTGTCACCAAACTGTGGTTTGGGCTGGAGACAGCAGAGTCACACAGACCAACCCAAACCCCAGCACCAAGGGAGGAAAGCTCGGCCTAACCCAGACACGCATCAAAAGTCACTTCAGAAGAAAACAGCCCTGCACTACAGAGGAAACACACCCCAACCCCATGTCCCAGGCTCTTGTCACCCGTTGTGCAGGTTCAGTCACGTTCAGGGATGGGCTGGTGTTTTGGAAGCTGCAGGCAGGAGGGGAGGAGGAGCCTCACTCTGCTGAGCGGGCAGCACGAGTCCTGCTGCTGGCTCACTGCTGGCACAGCCAGCTCTCCTGTCAGCCGGGATGGCCACACAACCAGGACACTGGGCCTGTCCCATACACGAGCTCAAAGCCAACACTGCTCCTCGGACCACTCGTCCCTTGCCCTGCTCCAGTGATGCCACCTCACAGCATCATCACAGCCTTTGCCATTACAGAAGATTCTCTTGCTCATTCCTTTCGTGTCAACACCCTCATTTTCCAGAACCAGACACACGCAAACTAATCTGAGCTCCATTCCTGGCTCTCCTACACCTGCCAGTTCTTTTACGTGTGTAGAGAGTGGGATCAGGCTGTTCCTGCGAGTCTGGACCACAGCGGACTTCAAAATCCAGGATGTAGCTCATACAGTCCCACTGAAGACACAGTGCCCCATGGACCCCTCTGAGTGTCCTCTCCACGGTACAGGGGGAGGTGACGTCAAACTGCATTTCAAGAACAGCCAGTGCTCCGTGCAGGAGCTTTCCTCCCACTCCTCTGGCCTCCCACGCACCCCCAAAGGAAAACAGGGATTTTTAACTCACTCTGCAGCAGAGACAAAACGGTTGAGATGCCCATCATTCTCGTCCAGGACCTCCCTGGTGCGAGCCTCCCCCGTGGACTGCAGGCCGATGACGATGCACTGCGGGGACACGAGGGATGGCACAGGGAGGTGTCAGGGCAGGGGCACAGCTCCAGGCTCAAGAGGTATTTCCCAGACCCAGGTACTCCCCTTGAACCCTGTCCCAAATAAATCCATGCTGGGCCCATGGCAGGGCTCCTGATGAAGAACCATCTCTCAAATCTTTCAGCATCCAACAGCCCCCTGGGCTGACCCCAAAGAGAGTGACTCTGAGCACAGACCTGTGCTAGGGATCTTCTGCCTAAAATTTCCAAGGTGCACCCAGGTGGATGAAAGGACTGTGCTCAAGGTGAAGGGTCTGGTACCTCTTCTAGAATCCCAGGGTGGTTTGGGCTGGAAAGGACCTTAAAGCTCATCCAGTCCCAGCCCCTGCCATGGGCAGGGACACTTTGCACTAGCCCAGGTTGCTCCAAGCCCCATCCAACCCGGCCTTGGACACTTTCAGCTTGAATATGACCCAAAATCCCATCCCAGACCAGCCTGCCCACATCCCCCCCACACCAGCAGAGGGTAATGCCTCGGGAGAGGAGGCCACGTTAACTCCCCAGCATCATTCACTGGGAACGTTCTGCGAAACCCGGGCACGACCATCCCACGTGGGGTGGGGCTGGCGGGGCTGCCCCAGTACCTTGTCCCTGGCCAGCTCCTCCCGGGCCAGCTCCACGAGCCGCCGCACCTTGGCAGCGATGCACAGGTACTTGAAGAAGCGCTGGTGAGCCGACCAGAACTGACCCCACAGCGACTTCCGCGACTCCAGCCCCATGCAGTCGGCTGCCTGCTGGAACACCATCAGGGCCTCTGCCCACTGCGGGCGACAGCGAGAGGCACGAGTTAATACCCTCATCTCCACTGCCATTCCTGCCACGCAGGAGGTGATCAGAGCAGTCTGGGGGCTGATAATCTGCTTTAGGATCAGCGTTTATGTCGCTGTGTTGGGCTGAACGAACGCTCTGGTCATTCTCTGCATCAGCATGACAAAGCTCTGGTTTGCAAATATGGAACTTTCAAACAGAAGCAAAAAAGTATAAGGTGGTGGTTTTTTTACATCAGCTGACCATTGTGTACCCCTTTTCTTTCCAATGTTTGAGGTCATGGCCTCATTTAGGGTCCTCAAACCCTCCCACATACCAGTGGCCATGCCCAAAGCATGAGTGAACCTCAGCCTCCCACTACAAGGGGCCCAGCTCACCAGCTTGGCTGCCTTGTCATAGACAGCCTTGTACTGCTCGTCCAGCGGGATCTCCTCGATCCTGAAGGTCACTCCAGTGAAGCTGAGCTGCCGGGCAATGTACATCCCACTGACCTTCATGTCCATCGCCACGATCTCCATCGCCCCGACTCCCCTGGGAGAGGGTGGCAATTGTGGGACCCAGCAGTGACCCCAGCAGTGACCCTCAGCAGTGACCCCCAGCAGTGACCCCCAGCAGTGACCCTCAGCAGTGACCCAGCAGTGACCCCAGCAGTGACCCCAGCAGTGACCCAGCAGTGACCCCAGCAGTGACCCCAGCAGTGACCCTCAGCACTGACCCCCAGCTGCTGCCTCTGCAGCCCCAGCCCCTCCTCTGGCTCATGCACCCCCTTCCCACAGCTCCCCCTGCCCGGGGGGACAGGACTCACCTCTTCTCAATCGCGTGCAGGAACTCATCGAAGGCTCGGAACGGGGTTCCCTCCCCCCAGATCCCCAGGCGGCTCATGTAAATCATGTTTTTTGGCTCCGAGGCACCTGTTTGGACAGAATTCACTGTCAGCAAACCCACAGCACCTGGGAGCAGTTGTGACTCAAGTGAAGAGAACTCTGAAGAGGTTGTCATTTGCCATTGTGCCTTAGGACACCTTTCCAAATGTTGTCCTCCCTACACTGAGTGGGCAATGTCACCACACAGCTGGAACAGCTGGCCAGGAACAAGTTAAACTGGAGAGAAATTAGTCTGACCTGACAAAAATCTACAAGTAACATCAGTGATGGGGCTTGGGGCAGATCTTGGCACTCTGAGCTCCTCTCCAGCCTTGCAGCACCACTGACCTCTCCTCGCATAGCCTCGTGCTCTCAGCACACACACTCACACCTCAGAGTGGCCTCCAGGTCAGAGGAGACCTGCCACTCTTCACACCCACCCCCTGAGCAGAGCAGCTCACCTGTGGCACTGGCATAGACAACCCTTGCTTGAGGCAGCTTGTTCTGCAGGTCCAGCACTGCTTTGCCCATTTTGGTAGAGCTGGCATTTTTGGCTTTGTGGCATTCATCAAACACGATCTGCAGGGGAATGTCAGTTAAGGAGAAAGAATCTATTTTCATCCCGAGGATGGGAGCAGACAGAAAATACAGCCAAGCTGCCTTCATCCAACCCAACACCCAGTCCCAGTACGGACCCACTCCTTCCCCACACGTGGAATCTGCTGCCTTTGCCCAGTCCTCTGCTCCTCAGACCCCAAGTCATCTCCCCCTCCCTTTCCTTTCACCTCCAAGGTGTGTTTTGTCTTGTAATGCTGAGGGAGAGGAATGTGAAAAGGTTAATCCCAGCTGCTTCTTCCCCTCCTCCCCTTAACTGCATCCTGGGAGGAGGAGGAGATCCGAGTGTGGGGGATTCAGGTACTCACAGCACTAAAATACCTCCCGCAGGCACGGGGCTGCTCCCACAGCAGCTCCCTGTGACTTCAGATGGCCCCGAGCTCTTTGTTCCCTAGTGAAGCACAATCACAAGTGGCAGTCCCTCTCTCTCCAGTTTTTGACTGTCTGGGTTTTTTTTAAGGATACAACTCCATCAAAGTTTTCCCTGCACCAGTCCAAGATCTGTTTTAGGCGCGTCCTGTGCTGTCCCCCGGCCTGGCTTTCGCCGATCAGCGCCGAGTAGGTGGCAAAGAGGACTCCTTCTGAGGTAGCTGTGTCACCATATTTAATCTGCAGGAAGGAAGAACCAGAGCACACACACTCATCATCGCTGCCCCCAGCACGTCACAGCCCTGCCTGCCCACGGCCACGCCGGACACACACTCCTGATCCCAGAACAACCCCCAGTCTGAGCTCAGAACAGACAAAAAGCTGTCAGTAGCTGATGCCTTCGGCATTTCTGTTGGCACTGAGACAGGGTGATGACAGGGACTGTAAATGTCTGGAGAAGTGCCCCAGCCAATGTGTCAGCACATCTGGACGCCTGCAGTGAACTGTGGGGAACCCGCGAGGACCTCGATTTTCTGGCAAAAAAAGTGCTTCGTTTTTTTAAGCAACAGTTTAGAGTGTTTCACTGCTTTGAACCCTCCTGCCTGTTTCAATTCCTTCTAGAAAATCCTTTTCTCTTTGACCAGGTGAGATTGTTGCCTGTCCCACTGCCATGGGTCTCACCTGTAAAGAAATCCAAGGTTGGGGATAAACCCCTGGCCCCAAGCTGAAAAAAGTTCCATTTAAAGTCTTTTGGGGCTGAAAACAAAATCCCTTTCAGTCTCTCAGTGGAGGGCATTCAGAGGTGCCAAACACCTGTGGTTTCTATGGACTTTGTAAAAGCTGGTTGTTCAATACCATTAAAACCAGAGGAGAGGGTTTCAGTGAACTGGAAAACACTGGACAGAGACTCAAGCAGGCCACAAAGAGCCCTGTGAACAATCATCCCACAACTGCTGATGGTGCTTTTGAGAAACACTTCAGCCTCATCACTGAGTAACTGAAGAAAGCCTGAAAATCCTCTAATCTGCTCATCTGGGGGAAATGCCCACATGCTCCATGGGTGTGCCAGGGACCAGCCCGGGCACCTCTGTGCTCCCTGCATGCTCTGAGAAGTGGTTCCATGAACCAGCACTGGCAAAGGCCAGCCCAGAAGAGCAGAGCACATCTCACAGAGCTATTCCCTCCACGGGATTCCTCAGGAATGGTGAAGAAGGTTCCCATCCTGCTGTACTTGCACTTGCCTGGAGACACTTCCCACTCCCTGCAGGGAACAGCTCTGTGCTCCCCGTGCAGCTCCACAAGGTATAAAAACAGCTGGAGCCCCGAGTGGGAAGTGGGCTGGGAGGAGGGAACACAGGCAGCTCAGTGTCTGACACTGCCCCACGTGCCCAGGCAGAGCCTCCAACTGCTCCTGTGGGCTGAGTTCCAGGGCAGCCCTGCAGCTCCTCTCCTACCTTGTTCAGAGCATGCACAGGAATGTGGGAGGCCTCGATGTCCTTCAGGTCTCTCTCAGCATCGTACTTGAGATCATTGGAGACGCTGAACCTGTGAAGTGGGAGTGGGGTGGGTTATCTCCTCCTGGGGTTGGTTATCTCCCCCAGGCAGCTGGGGCTGGTTATGTCCCCCAGCAGTCAGGGCTGGGTATGTCCCCAGGCAGTGGAGGCTCACAGTGATTACCAGCTCTGACTAAAGCAGGAGGAGCCGTGCAGAGCTGTCACATCTCCACTGCCCACACAGCCCAACCTGAGATCTGACAGCTGCCCCTTGGCACAGGCTGTGTGTGATCTGCAGCAAAGCCCCACTCCTGGCTCTGCACCCAAGAAGCCCATCACACCCCTCCACGACTCCAGAGAGAGCGGGGCCAGACTGGTCCTTGCACCCCCAGGAGCACAAAACCTGCTCTTTCACAGTGACTCACTCTCCAGCCCTGCTGCAGGCAGAATATTCCCATTGCACAGGCAGCAACCAGGCAGTAAGAGGTGGAAACGACTTACCCAAGGCCACAGCATGACTCAACACTAAAGCCAACATCAGCACTAAGGAATTCCTTACTTCTAGATCCAAACTAACTCCGAGGTCTTACGGGAAAAGAGAGAAAAAAACCCAACAACTTACCACAGAGCTTTTTTCCTCCCTTTAAGATAATTTTCAAAGATGATGCCCGCAACGGTCCTGCCCTTTCCCACTCCGGCACCGTCCCCGATGAGGAACCCAGCTCGCTGCCCGTTGGGCAATAAAACTTCATGTTGCTGCAAAATCAAGAACAGAACTGGAAATTAAACTAGATTTGCCTTTGCTAACAGCTTTGATGTGAGCACTGCTTAACCCTTCCACACTCCCATCGATGCACGTGCACGTCCTGCTCGGACAAAGGACGGCAGGAAGGGTCAGGGGTCAGGGCCAAGCTCACGAGTGGCAGTTCATGGAAAAGGCCCCAAAATGTACAGCTCTCCACAACAAAAGTCCAGGGTTCTTGCCCCTTTGGGAAACAGATCCCACAGAACTCCCTGGCTTCAAATAATCCTTTGAAAGGCACTTAAAATGCCAAAGGAGTTTCACCACCTGAATTACAGTTATTTTAAACCACGTGAACACCTGTCCCTACCAGAGGCAGTTTTCTTGAGGGGTAGGAGATGGGCAAGGTGCAGGCAGTACCTGGCAGGCATAGATGATTGCTTCCAGCTGTAGTGCAGAGAGGGAGCCCTTGTCAGCCACGGAGCACGGCAGGGACAGGCTGTAGGTGATGTCAGGGGGGGGAACGCTGGACAGGGTACTCGTCTCAACCACCAGGTCAGGGTGGTGCTTCCCAATCTTGGCTAAATGACAACAGAACACAGGAAAGTCAAGGTCTTTACTCCCAGGGGCACCTCAGGAGCACTGCAGAGCTCAACAGGCCACAGCCCTGGTCACTGTAGAGTTTTCCCAGAAAACCACAAGCCTGGGAGGTGCCACAGCAAACATCAGATACTGCTCCCAGGAAATTAAGGGAGCAGTGAAATAGGCTGGTCCACAGTGGAGTGAACAGCACTTCCCATGGCAACACTCACACTTTGAAGGGATGTATTCTGCATAGGTCTCCGTTTGCCCCAACTCTTCCGTTTCTTCCTCCTCACCCTCATCCTCCTCCTCTGCAGGAGCCTGAGACTGGAGAGAAGCGTTGAGCCAATGTTAATGTTGAGCTATGGACACGTGCAGTGCTGTGCCCTGCCACAACCTGCCACTGAAACCATCCCCCAAACCCTCCAGACACAATCCATCTCATTACAGACTAAGGGCAACCACCTGCGGGGGCCAACCCCAGGGGCTGTAAGAGCTGCCTCGTCCTCACTGAATTGGGGAAGGATGTTTGCAGCACTTTTTGGATGGGCTGTGCCCTCCCCTGCCCTGAGTGAGGCACCTGGCACAGCTTTAAACCAGCGTGGTGCCAGCAGCACAGGGCAAAGTCCTGAGAGCCCAAAGTGTCCCCTTAACACAGTGAGGTTCCACCCCAGAAAATACAGCACACTTCTGCGAAAGGCAGGGATCTGTGTTTTCTTGTCTCATTCCCTCTGAAGGGAAAAGGGTCAGAACTGCTCCCCCCGCACTGGGATGTCACCAGGAGCCTGGTGTCCCATCCCACAGAGGCCACCCATCGCTCTCACCTGGTAGCTGATGAGGAGCGGGGTGTTGGGGACAGCAGGAACGTGGTCATGGGAGCTATTCAGGCCAGGGAATGGTGTGCTGGATGAGAACAGCTGGAACACAAAGGGTGCAGGTGAGGAAGAGCTCCAAACCCTCAGCCCTCCAACCCCAGCGAGCCCAGAAATACACCAACAAAGATCCTTGGACACGTGTGATCCCTGGCCCATCCAGCCTGCTGTGCCACTGCCAGTGAGGAGAGAGAGCTCCCAAGACACTCTGGGCTGGGGGGGCTCAGGCAAGGAGATCCTTTGTCTGCTCCCACACAAACAAATTCACCCTGGAATTTCCCGACAGCGAGCAAGGTCAGGCCAGCAGCTCGTGGCATCCAAAGCAATCAGCAACTCCAGGAGCAGCACTACTCCAAGTTTACAGCCTGTGCAGACTGCCAGGCTCACAGAGCCTCATGCTCCACCAGCAGCAGAGAAGGATGGGAAGATCTTAGGCATAAACACTCCTATTTTTAAATAAAATCAAAAAAATAAAAAGAAGAAGAAAGAAAAAACCCACCCTCCATTCCTGGAAGCCTGAGTCAGAATTACCAGAAGGAAGCTGGACGGAAGAGCTGCTTTTAGTGCCAGCAAATCTGGAGAGCAGGTGAAACATCCCCACCTACAAATCCCAGCTCAGAGTTTGGTCTCAGGCAGGAGGAAGGCCTGGAGCCACTGGAAGGGCAGGAGGTGTTCTTGCAGCTCCAGCAGTAGGAGGTGAATACAGGGCTGGTTTTGCATCACACAGTCCCCAAAGTACAAAGCTCTGCTATCCCGATCCAGCTTTGGCACTCAGCATTCCACCCCAGGAACTGCAGAGGATGCAACAGGAACCTTGCTTGCTCAGAGCATTTGAAAACCACCCACACAGGTGAGAATGTGCTGTGAGGGCCAGAGCAGGTGGGATCAGGAGCTGCAGTGAGAGATGGATGATCCACCTGTACTATTCCTGCCTTTCTCCACCCTCCCTCACCTCCCAGTTTGATTTTCTCCTCCCTCTGTTCCAAGGGCATCCCGAGAAGAGGAACACAGATCCGTGAGAACACGGGGCTGGAAGCAGGAGGGACAGTGATAATTGCACAATCACAGCCTCGGGCTTACTCCACTTTTTCCTCTCTGCATTATTCTCCATTTTGTCCCACCTCACCATGACTTCCCTGGGAAGGGAATCTCTTCTCTGGGTACTGAGCTGGGAGAAGGGTGAAGTGCTGTCAACAAGCTATAAAAAACTGCATGAGCAGCTCCAAAATTCCAGCCACAGGCTTCTGAAGCAAGTCTGTGCTTCCCAGCCTTAAAAACACTGGGAATGTGTGAGATGGATGAGAGAAAACACGATATGACAGGCACTATTTTTAAATGGTATTTCCCAGCTCCATTACAAAGGGAACTGTTTTGTCTGCTGCTCCTGCAAATATTTCACAGGGTGGCAGCTCTTCCCTAACTGCCCATTCCTGGCTGATAAACAGCCAAGGCACTGGATGCAGCTCCTCTCCTCGGGATAACAACTCTCCCCACGGGCACACGGAGGCAGCTCTATATCCAGCCCTTTCCTCCTCAGCCATAACACCCCACTCCAGACTCAGCACGGGGCACCTCAGTCCAGGGGCTCTCAGGGAGCTTGGAATGTTTATTTTTCAAGAGGACAAGGCACAAGGCTGTTCCTGTACCTGGGATCCACAGGTGGGTCTCCCACAGGACGCATCCAGCTTGGCCCCTGGGATGTCCCACACATCAGAACTGTGAGAGACTGATGTTCCTGCTCTGCCTGGATCTCTGAAACAGAAATTCTGGAAAAACTACAGTCCTGATAACCCAGCCCAGCGGGGGCAGAGCTGGCTGCACAGCCACAGCTGAGTGGTGTCCTGGATCACACGGATCAGGATGGATCAGGATGGATCTGCCCGGGTGTAACGTGACTGATGGCCCATTTGTACTGAAGCTTAGTGACTGCTCTGGCTGCTGGCTGCTGGCAAGCCAAAATTCCTGCAATTCTGTGGACAATTACACTGCGAGGATGTGGGAAGGGATAGGGAGAGATTATCCAAACTGCTGATATCATGTACCAACGTGCAGCTGCCAATGATGAGTCAGTTTGACAATCCTTTCACCCAGTGTCCTGGTCCAAAGTGCCCCCTCCATGCAAAAATGAAACCAAAATCTCCTGTCCAGGATGCACCTCCCTGACACCTCCTCAGGAAATATCACTCAGTTAAAAAACAGCCCAAAAAGCAACAACCCCGCCCAAACCCTCTCTGTCTCCAGAAAACACAGATAAGAAAACGTTTAAAATAGCTGGAGATTCCTTTCCAAAGGAAGTTGTTTATAAATGGAATTCCAAGGAGCTAATTGGCCTTATCTGAGTCCAAGTGCTCCACAGGACAAAAGGGGCGAGGGCAGGACGTGAGGAACAGCAGGGGAGAGGGACAGGGACAGGGATGGGGCCAAGGCTGGAGACACTGCTGTGCCCACAGAGTCAGTCTCACACTTGCACAATACTTATTTCTTCACACTGAATTTAGAACAGCTTTTCCCAGTAAGTTTTTGCTGGTCCTAGGTTTGCAGACTGTGTGTGATTGTCTCATGGCAACACAGCCAGAGACACTGGCTGCAAAATGCAGCCTCTGAGCACAGGAGAGCCTCAAAATGCAGCAATGACTATGGCACAGGCACCCCAGGTTGCCTCCTGGGGTATCCACAATGAGTGTTTTCCCTCATTCTTCCTAAGAGAGTGACCTACAAAGGAAACTGGAGCCGGGACCCGGATCCAGTGGATGGGGATGACGTGGCTCCAACAACCCCAGGAGGAGGTGGCTGCCCCTGGTGACCGTGTCAGCCCCCAGCTGAGGCAGAGCAGATGGCAGAGGGCTGGTGAATGTGCCCAGGACCACATGCTGCTGTGGGATGGCCAGGAGATCCCACGCCCCGGAAAACTCCGGGATGTAAAAGCTTGCAGGGACTTGGACTCACAAAGTAAACACAAACGGTGAGTCTAAAGTTGAGACAGTTTTTCAGTCATTGTTACTGAAATATTTGCCCTGGAGAACAAACAAAAGGTGCTGCTGCTGGGGGGGGGCAGTTAATGATCCATGTCAGGGTGGTTTTCCTGGAGCCCATCCCTTCAGCACTCCTGAGTGCCCTGTCCAGGTCACACTGGACCTGCTGAATGTTTTAGGGATACGTCCTCCTCGGGATGTACCTCCCTGCCACAGCTGCCAGGAGAAAGAGCTAGTGCCTGTGCTGCACTCTGGAAGAGTGTGTGAATCCCTCTGAGGGTGCCCAGATCCCATTCTGCTCCCAGGAGACCAAATATGTGTCACCACTTCACCCCTTCCCTCCTCCAGTGAATTTGGTAACAGCAGAACAGCGTCATCACACCTCAACCTCACCCCGAGGGAATTGGGTTGGTTTCTGAATTCCTTAAAAGCCCCACAGGATGAAGCCTGAGGTGCCTTCTGGGGAGGAGGAGGGAGGAGCAGCCCCTACCTCGATGGGGTTCTGCGGCGTGTTCACATCCCACAGTGTTGGCACGTGGCTGAGGCTGTCGGCGGGCAGGAAGTCCTTGGGATCCGCGATGTCCGACAGGGAATCCGCGGGGGACGAGAACAGGGAGTTGTTGGAGAGCTCATCGAGGTATGAAGAGTCCTGACATGGAGACACGACCACGGTTAGAGGAGGCAGGATGAGACCAGAGAGCTCCTTCCTCACTCAGCCAGCACGTTCTAATTTCTTGCTGTCGGATGAGCAGCCCCATCACTTCACGCTCCACAAAGCTCAGAGATCAACCTGAGCCTGGGGACACCCTCTGTGGTGCAGTTGGAAAACCTGTTTCTTGAAAAAGCAGGAAAAGCCCTGGCCAGGAGTGCAGGCACACAGTCAGGGCTGACTGGGGCTGTGCACATCCCTGCACACGGAGGAGTGGGAGAGAGGCGTCGGTTCCCTGCAGTTTGTGCCCGATTAAAGAGGCTGCTGAGGGGTGCAAAGGCCTCAGCCTGACTCCCTAAGGACCCCAGGATTTCATTCATGTGCAGAGGCCCACAGAGAACCAGCCACACCTGATCACAGCGTGGCTCTTTCACTGCAATTTCCAGCACGGCTCTGCCCGGAGCCCCCGGGAAACATCCCTCTCCTCCCTGCACACACGAGGCTCCCAGGAGTGCTGCTGTCACCTGGATTTGCATTTAGGTAAATCTGGGCAAATCTACCCATCCTCTTCCCAAGGGCCAGCCTCAGCCTGGACAAGGACTGTGCTCCAGGGACCAGGTTCTGCTCTTGCTCTTTTTCTGGTGCCTGGGCTGAGGGGGTTTGCAATTGTTTTATTTGGTGCCAGCCCAGTCATGCTGTTGCTTTGTCTCACACAGACTTTGGCTCAGAAAGAGCCTTCAGTCCCCTCCCTAACATCAACCTCTGGTCTGATTTCTATATTTCAGGTGGTAAGAACCAAGAGCTGATAAGCACTTCTTGCTCTACATCCTTGGCTGTGGCACAGATCCCTGCCCCTTCCCCGGCTCCATCCCATCACCTCAGCCCTCCTCCCATACCAAACACCACTTTCAAACTTTGTCAAAGCAGGAGAACTTTGTCTGCTGTTTATTGAAGATCAATGTACTTCCAGCACCAAGCTCCATCACTCAGGTCTGGCTGGAGACGAGCCTCTATCCCAGAGGGATGGGCAGACAGACCAGTAGGTCTGTCTTGGTGCCTCACAGACTCTGCCAACACCAGTGAGGTCTGTGGTTCCTCACAGGGGTCAGCTCTGTCAGCACAGCCCAGCCAGAGCAGCGTGATAACCCTCTGCCAGCAGAGCCAGGGGCTGGTACAGGAGGAATCGCTGCTCATTTCTAGTTAAGGGCCAGATTCCCACTCCAGGCAGAAAGGCAGCCAAAGGGTTTTAAGAGTCACTTAGCCCTGCCTGACATAAACCCTCGAGCAGCTGAGCCTGGCCGTGCTGTTCCTGAGAGCTTCAGGCCAAGAGCTGGGTCAGACATCCCCTAATTGCTATCCAAAGTTACAGTTTCAGTGTTTAAACCTCCAGGACACGTTCCCTTCCCCTCTTCCCAGGGATGTCTCCTGAAGCTGCTGTGTGCAGGCACTGGCAGCAGTGCACAGAGGCACTATAGGAGTGGCAGGTGTGATGTGGGGGGTTGGATTCCTCAAATACCAACCAGGGGACCCAGGAACTCCAGGAGCAAGGGCTGTCCATGGGTCTGGCAGAGCAGGGTGGCACCTCCTGCCAGCAGTGGGTGCTGCCATGTGCCCAACGGGCAGTGCTTCCTGTGCAGCTCTTGCTCTTGGTATTTCTGGGGCTATTTTAGGATTACCCAGAAACCAAGGTGTCTGCAGGGTGAATAGGCACCCAGATTTATCACCTCAGAATAAGGGGATCTCTGGGCTCCGTTTCACACTTGAGAAAGCAGAACAACACTCAGGTGAACATGGCCTTGGCCAGAGCGAGTGCCCTGTGCAGGATCCCCGGCTGGTCCCGTCACTGAGCCATGGTGAGACACCCCTGAGCAGGGTTTGTTCACCTGCAAGTGGCACTAACAGAGGTTGGGTCAGCAGGAAACATCTGCACATCGTGTTATGGCAGCAGGAGGCTGTGGGGCAGCCCAGAGTGGCCACTGCATGTCCGGTCCCAAGGCCAGGCAAGGGCTGGGCTGGAATAGCAGCAGGATCTGGGAAAGCCCTGTGACACCACCTGAGACACCCCAGCAAGTGTCCCCCACCTTCCCAAACCCAGCCCCTTCCACCCCCAGAGAAGGCTCCAGCCCCACCATTGCTCAGGGCACTGGGCTGAACTGGGAGAGGAAACCAGCCTCCAAGGCAGAGGGAGGACAATACCAGTCCTGGAAGTGATGCAGTGATCCCATCCTCTCCCAGCATTACAAGGCATTAGTCACCAACTTCCAGAGTCTCCCATTTGTCTTAACTAATTGCATTATCTAAAGAGTACTAAAGTTAATCACCTGCCAGGTTCCCCGCCCAAAGAACTTCCACCACCAGGCACTAAACTGGCCCTGCTTCTATCAAACCCAGAGTAATTGCTTAACAAAAGGCCACAAATAACCACAACCAGTACAAACCATGCCTGAACTAATCACTCCACTGCTTTATCTGGCCCAAACTGGAGCAGCTGCATTGATGTCCTGGGGTGGGGGGAAAGAAGGATCATCACCTCAACCAAGAGCTCAGGGTCAGGATCCTCAGGTGTCGGCGTTTGAAACAAGTTATTTTGTCCCTGTTTCAGACTGACTAACCAGAATTTTAAGGATTTCTCATTGGAATCATGAGGTTTTACAGTAACAGCACTTCTGCTGCAGTAGAAGTTGCATTTCTGCAACAGATGGAATTTGTCCTGCCAGGCAGGATTTTTACTTCAGATGTTTTTCCGCAACGGTTCTCTACAGAAATCTCATTCCTGGAATTTGGCATCTCCGTGGCCTCCTCTGGACTGGCCCCAGCAGGTCCAGGCCTGTCCTGGGCCGAGGACCCAGAGCTGGGGGCAGGGCTGCAGGTGGGTCTCGGAGCAGAGGATGAACTGATGCTGCTGTGGCACATGGTATTCCTGTCACTATCCCAAAACTGAGATTATCAAACCCAACAACTCACTCCCCAAAAAAGACTAGGAAAAAATCAGGGTAAACCAGCCCAAACACTCGACCTTTCTCCAAGCCCCTGGGAACAGCTCAGCTCCTTTGGTCAAAACAAAGTGTTAAAAATAATGATATAAATAAAAAAAAAAGAACAGGTGAAGTCTAAATACAGAAGGAATGAGCATCCTAAAAATATTTTTGGCCATCAGTAGAAATGTTTTATTTTCTCACAATCCAGACACTGAGGAAACAGTGTCTGCAGAGGAGCTCTGGATGACTGCACAGCACAGCACCCAGGCGAGAGGGGGTTTTATTAAAAACCAAAAAAACCATGTATATACCCAAATACACACCCACAACCACAGCCACGCTGTCAGCAAGGAGAGATCTGGCACCTCAGAAATCACAGATTAAGCACATTATGTTTCAGGAGCTGCAGACAATCACTATAAAACCTTTCAGCTGCCAAACCCCAGAAGTTTTCTAAATTCAGGGCGACAAACTGGCAATGGGGAGGGTTCAGCCCCGGCCGGTGCTCCCCTCGCTCCCTGCACCCAGCATCCGCTTCGGAAATAAAACCCCAAAGCCATCACACCCACACAAACACACAGCTCCTTCCCTCCAAATTCCACGCTCAGGGACCGAGTTCTGACTGACAGAACAGCGGCCAGCAAGGCAGGTTCCAGCAAAATATAAATCACACCTTCGGGACAATAAATGTGTTCCCGGTGCCCCACGCGGACAGACACCGTTCCCAAAACTCCGCTGCCGCTGCAGAACCGCCCGGGACACCCGCCCGGGGAGCAGCTGGGGCCGGCTGCCCGCAGCCAAGAGCACCGGGGATTCCGAGGAGCAGGAAAAAACCAGGAAAAATCAGGCATTACCTTGTAGAGAGACGGGAACTTTAGCCAGAAGTGCATTTGGGACATTTTAGAGCAGCATTCGGGGGGCTGTCGGCGGCAGCGGCAGGGGGAGGGTGCTCAGGGCAAAGTGAGGAAAGGTCCATTCACGGCCGGGGCTCATCGGGGGCTTTAAAACCCAACATTCAGCAGGCGGGAGGGAAAATGGAGGCAAAGGGCCCGGCAGAGCCGCTGTCCTGCGCCCGGAGATTTGCATAGAGTGTTTAGTCACGACGAGAGGGCTCTTACTTCCTCTAAGTCCAGGGCTGACTTTCAGGAAATGATGCCTGCTTGGTAAGTCAGTGAAATTACTGGCAGTGCGAGGAGAATTACTGTACGTGGTGTAATCCAACCACAGAGCTCAGTAAACAGCGCCGGGCTCCGCGCAGCCACAGGGCTCCGGGCTCCCTCCGCGCCCTGCCCGGCCACCGAGCCCAGCCCGTCCCCCGGCACAGCCCCTGCCCCGGGCTGGGGGTCCTGCCCTCCCGCCCTCCCCAGCTCGGGCTCAGACGAAGTGATCAAAGTGACAAAGCTCAGGAGTATTCCCACGTTGGTGTCCCCCCCAGAGCCATGTGCTCTCTTTGTCTTCAGTGCCTGCCCCACCCCAAATTGTGCCATTAGAAATCCAAAGGAGTGGCCATTCTCTTCCCTTTCCTCCCTAGATCACCGTTACTTCCCAGGGATGCTGCCGTCTCTTTCAAGGCTGTCCCTTTTAACTTTAACAGTTTTTGGTAACAGAAATAAGCAAAATTTCTGGTGGGGAAGTGAAGGTGGTACAAAAAGGGACACCTGAAAGGGATGTAAGCCTAAGAAAGTCTGCTCCCACGCCACCCGAGGCTGGAGGGGAAGGGAATCAGCCAGAGAACCCTTTGCCTGGCAGAAAATCCCTGAGAACTGTTTGCATTGGGTGCAAGAGGCTCCTGTTTGCTCTTCCCTGGTGTGCCAGCAGCAGCCCCGGGGCCAGGCTCTGCCCGCGGGGTCAGTCCCAGTTTCCCAGTTTGCCCAGCACACCCAGCAGCGCACAGACCCAGCGCTGGGGATGGCAGAGGAGCACTGACTGCTCCGAGCCTCTCTGTCCCTGCTCCTCCTGCTCCTTCCACACCCCCACGGCACAGGAGTGCAGCTCTCCCCGTCCTGCCCTCCAGCCGGCCCTTGCTGCTGCTGCCACTGCTGCTGGAGGTGCTCCTGGGGCCTCGTGCCGGGAACAGCTGGAAAATCCCACGTTATGAGGCACTTCCCTAAAAACAGAGCTTTGGAGTGACAGAAGCCAGCCAAGGCCCTGGAGGCCCATGAGAGAGGCAAGCAGAAAATGGGGTGCTCTCTGACCCTCCAGGGACGCAGACCAGAGCGAGGGAATTTTGCTTTATGCCATCGGATGAGGAGGAAGGACTGGTCCCTCCAAGGAAAACATGCTGGGTCCTAGAGCTGGAAAACCACCCACAGGACAGAAACCTGCAGCGAGGCTCCTTTCCAAGGGCAGAACCCTCTGCAGCACTGCAGTTCCACAGGGACTGTTACATCAACAGCCCTCAACAGTGAGGATCCACGTTCCATCCTGCAACACACCTCGTCCTGGAGGGTTTTTCCACAAGCAAATGGGAAAGAAAAACACCAGGGCAGGTGCTTTTAACAACACGTGCGGAGTGAAGATGCCAAATTCATTTCTGCAATGTCTTAATTAGCGACTCGCTGGTGACCTTGACTGAACCACCACCTCCTGCTATTCGTGCAACTTTTGGAAAAGCAGGTGGGTTATTTCCTCTTCCTTTTCTGTTAGCAAACAAATGGGGCAGCCAAGAGCCCTGCAGTGGCAGAGGAAGCGGGCACAGGACACAGATAACCAGGGCTGCTCACTGATCCTAGGGGACCACGGCGGTGTGACCACCATGGTGTGACCACCGATCACCACGGGCGAGACAAACACCCGGAACCGCCACTGCCACCCTCCCAGGGGAGCCCCCAGAACCCTGCTCCCCACAGCTCAGCCAGGGACACGTGTGCTCCCAGACAGGGACAGGACAGCAGGATTATTCCAGCACTCACATCTGACTTCCCCCCTTCCAGCCAAGCCCAGTGCACAGCCCAGGGAGTTGCTGTGCTGGGGAACCTTCAGCACCCCCTGACTCAGACCAACCCTGCTTTGAATTAAAGCATCTATTTTAAGCCATGTCCCCGTGGTCTGCTACTGGATTCTATTGCCATCGTTTGTAAGAGCACTGAGCGTTTCAGAGCGGCTTTTCCCGCTTTTGTTGGCTTTGGGAAGGGAGGAGGCAGGCACAGCCCCTGCCAAGAACCTCAGAAGGCAGATCTCCATCCCCTCCTGCCCACAGTGGACATCACTGCTTGGAGGCAGCAACACAGATGAAAACTATCAGGACTGGAATGGGGGGGGATGTCTGAGCCCTCCAGGCTCTTTTACCCCCTCCCCAGGGCCCGGCTGGCTCCTGCAACCCACAGCCAAGCACAACTGACAACAGATTACACCTCAGAAGCCAAATTCCTCTCCCTTAACCGCAGGTATCTCCACCTGAGACGGCCCCAAGAGCTCCTCCTGTACACAGAGGGGAAAGATTTACTCTCAAGGCACAGTCCATCCAACCAAAAGGAGACATTGCTTTGGAATAACATCAGCTGGTCTCCTCCTGCTGGGGATCAGCTCAGGGTGCCTAAATCAGAGCACCCCGAGTGCTCAGTCGGTGCACTGTGAGCAGTTACAACCACAGCCCTCACCTTCCTTACCCCAGGCCTGCAGGAAGTGTCAGGCATCTCACACAGAGGGTTTATAAAGTGTTACTACCTCAGCCCAAACCCCAACCCCGCAGTGCAAAGACAAAGACACGAGCATGTAAGGCCACTTGTTCTTCCAAGGCCTCCCAGCCAGGCAACTGCCTGCAAATGCATTTTAATGTCTGTGTTCCCTGCAGACATAACTCCAGGACAGCGACACAAGTTCCAGGATGTTTCTTATTCCAGGAAACTCTTCATTTCAGCCACAACCAAGTCTTCCATATAATTTAATAACTGTTACATTGATTTCTCCTAAATCACCACAGCTCTGTGTACCGAAGCACTTCTAAAAATTAATACTTTTTTTAAGAGCGGGGTAATTTCTCCTCCTGTTTTAACAAGGAAGATTAACAGGAGACTGCAAGGGGCTGGTGGTGAGGAGAGGGCTGGTTTATGATTAACATGCAGGGTCAGGAGCCCCCATCCAGCACAAACAGGGCTGTAGCTGCACCTTTACAGCGTTACTGCAGGTGACTCTGCCCAGGAGCAGCCAATTCCTCCTGCCCCACAGGAAAAAAATCCATCTGGCCTGACCTCCTTCCTCCAGCCCAGTAATTCATGTTTTAAGTAGCCCCGAGTTCCTGCCACAGGAGGTTCTGCAGAGCCCCTCACACCCCCACCGTGCCCCAGCGTCTCCTCCCCTGGAGCTGCTCCCTCTCCCACTCGCCCTCCCAGGTTTATTTCTCAGTGTTCCTCAGGGCAGATGAAGTCAGCAGAGGAGGTTTCTGTGTGTTCAGCAAAGTCCTGGAGCCACAAGTCACACGAAATTAAGCAAAGGGAACACAGACTATCAGCAACAGGCAGGGCCATCAGAGATAACAGGGGGCTCAGAGGAACTGGGCAGAGTCTGTGCTTTCAGTAATTAGAAACTGCCCAGAACAGTGAAGTTAAAGAAAAATCTGTGGTGGCCAAGAACACATGGCAGGTATCACATGGCAGGAATGCTCTCCTAGAGCAGTGTGCTCTGCCTTCACAAGGCTCTGGGGACAGACACAGCTCACGCCCCTGGGAGGGACAGCACAGGCCAGAGAATAAGTGAAGGCCTCGTGGGTTCAGTGCTTTCCTGTGGCAGTTAACAGCTCTGACAGGGTAAGCACTGACAGGGGAGAAGTGCCTTTGCAGAATTACTGCCCACGAGCGCTGGATCCCAAGTCAGCAGCACCTGAGCCTGGAGGAATAATCAGCAGGAAGGGAGGGAAGCAACAGAAACCGAATCCTGCTTCTCTCGGGACTGTGATTTCTAAGGACACGTGGGCAGTCAGTAGACTTTTCCATGAGGAGATGGCACCACGTGGTTGGGATGAGACTGTGGCTGAAGACAACAGTTCCCAAGACCAGAAACACTGTCAGACCCCAGCATGGCCTCCCAGAACTATTTGCTGAACCTCCGCTCAAGCCACTTGTTTATATAAAAAATGCCAATGGATCGGCAAGGATGAATCACCCAGGGGCAAGCCAGAACCCAAAAATACTGGGGAGGAAACAAGTTCGAGTTCACGTCAGGCTGTTCTGGCCGTGCAGAGAAGGACCTTCCCCGTTCACTGAGGTGAATGAGCCAACTGAAGAGAAATTCCCAGAGCCATCAGAAAACCTGGCAACTCCCACTCTCGGCATCCCCGGGTCAGCAAAGGCTCTGCACTCTGCAGGTGCAGCTGAGGGCCCCCAAAACAAAACACGGATAGATGGGGGGAGCAAATGCCAATGCTGGGGGGAAAAGGTGCCAGCCCTCCCACTCTCCAAACCCTCCCAGCACAGCCACCAACAGAAAGGGTTTGCTGCACAAATGCCTCAGAGTCATCAATCACTTGCTCTTTAGACCTATTAAATCCCTTTTCAGTATTCTGAAAAATCCCAGACTCTGGTATCCGTGTGTGGAGGCAGCACAAGTCCTCACACAAGCCCCTGATCCCCTTGTCTGCCCAGTGACCACGGACTGGAGCAGGAACCTGCAGCAGCACCTGCAGCAGAGCTCTCCTGTTCCCCCTTTGGCTCCACTGCTCTGTCTGGGCCAGCCGGGCCAGCACAGCATTCCATGGCACTGCCACTCCTACCGTGGCAGAGGCAAGCCTGGAAAAGTCAGGTACTTTCCTGTACAGCCACCTGGAAGGATGTAACCACCCAGCTGCTCCTGCACCCCCGGGATGGCATGCTGCAGCTTTCCAGGTGGAATGTTAATATTTAACAGTTTTGGCATCTGGGACAGTGAGAAATCAGTGAAGTGGAAAACAATGTAGGAGCAAGGGATGGAAAAACTCCAGGATGCTCCTGGATGTCTCCAGACTGATGGCACTGCCTCCAGTTCACGGCCTGCTGCCCCACCAGAGCCAGGCTCCAATTCTGGCTCCCACGAGCAAACAGCAGCTCTGTTCCTGGTGGGAGAGCACGTGGCACCACGGCACAGGACCCCAGGGAAGGAGCTGGTCTGGCTGCGTGAGATTCAGAGAAGGGCACTTTGCTGTGTCCAGACTTGGGGCAGAACACCTGCAGGCACATTGCCATAGGTGCAGTCCCCCTGCAGAAAGAGTCCAAGCAAAAGCCAACTGCCTAAAACCACCTCGCTCCCATCCATGGCTTCCTCTCCCAAAGGATGAGTGGCACGAGAATTATTTCTGGAAATCGTTTGAGGTCCTTCACACCTGGTTTGTCTCAGAGCCTCCTGCTCTTTTCCCACCCAGCCAACACAAAGCACCTCCTTTCCACAAAGAATCTCCAAAAATCTGCTCCCCCAGGCTGGCTGAGATCAATTTGTGTGATGCAGCAGGGAAGGAAGCTGACTGACCGCTGAGATACTAGAAAATACATAACTTAAAGAAATAATTAAGCCCTTTTCCCGTTAAACCCATCAGCCAAACTCCACCAGACCTGGAGGTGAGACCTATGGTGGGGACCTCTCTCCCCTTCCCATTGCAGGCCAGTAAATGGTCTCACAAGTTGATGAGATCACTTTTCTGCCTCGTTCCTCCCACAATTAATTCTGCAGGAGGCAAAGATCAATGCTATTATGATTCAATTATTTATCTGGTTTAATCCAGTCAGAAGACCCTGATCAGCAGCTCCTGGTGGCTGCCCAGACCTGCTGTGCCAGGCAGGTCCCTGATGTAAGGCACGAGGAGCTGGAGAGAGGGGACCACAGCAGTGGCCACCTCAAAAGGCACAAATCCTCAGCACCTGCACATCCAAACCTGCAGAAATCAGAGCCCCAAAGAGGGTTAAAGCCTCTCTTTAGCCACACCGAGAAACCAAAAGCACCCTGAGGGGGAATCAATGCATACCCAGGCAGGCACCAATGTCCATATTAATTCCTAGAAAGGACAGAGTCAGTCCCTTCCTTATTGCAGATCAGCTGTCATATCAACTACTTCCAGTATTTACTGACTAAGCTGACCATACCATGTTGCCAAAAGCCAGCACAACCTTCCAAACCCTCCATGCAAAGAGCTCCTTCCCACCCAGAGAGCTCCCCGAGGTGAGGGGGCCGCTGGGTCCCCAGAGGTGCCGAGTGACCCGGGGTCACTGCTCACTCCTCCCACACTCAGCTCTGCAAAGACTGACCTGGCTCCACTCTCGGAATGCTGGGCACTGAGCTGATGTAATCCCCAAATATTCACTATTCAGGAATCCACCAGTGCAACCAGTGAGGAAGCACGTGCAGCACACAGGAGCAAAGAGCGTTTGGGGAGGGAAATGACTGAAGAGTCTCAAACGTGTTCAACTCACCCTGCAGGACCCTCCTGCAGCCAGGACCCCCCAGCACTGCCGGTGCTTATGGCAAACATCACTTTAAAAGAGGCCCCTTCTCCCCCAGAGGCATCATGAACTCTGCACTTACCTGAGGAAAATCCCCATTTTTTGGTAAGAAGTCAGCGGGGTCCACAGTTGCATAGTTTGTATCCAAGAAATGTGGTCTGCTGATGGAATCCATATAAAAATCCTGAGGGAGGTTAAAATATTGCCTGTAAGGAAATGGGAGAAGCAGTTACTCCCTGTCAGTCCCCAGCACTTCACAGGTCACTTCAGCCTTCAGCAGTGGTGAAGCTGCAGCTCTGGGATGTCACATACAGGAGGTGGATATTATTATGGATATTATCCAGAAAAGAGTTCTAGGCAAAATAATATATCTCCCAGTTTTATCCCACTTCCCAAACTTGGCAGGAAGAAAGTAAGAAAGCTGTACTAAAAATATAATTCTTGGTAATTTGTGTAAATCAGGAAGGATTTAATAGATAAAAATGGTCTGCAGGACTAATTAATATTTCAGTCCTGACAACAAAGCAGAATGGAGCCCCTGGGATGTCCCAGTGCTGAGTGTGATGGGTGTGATGGCACCTGCCAGTCACACCATGTAGGGGCACACATCAAGGTGCAGGGAAACATCACTCCTGAATGCCAGTTTGGGCCATAAACCCCCCAAAACCAGCCCCACAAACCAGGGGCTGACAGGGAAAGACCCCCTGGCACACCTGGACAGACCCCAAAGGCAGATCAGAATGGAAGGGCTGGGGACAGGGAACCCCAGACAGAACTGTTACCCCGAGAGAGGAACTGGGGACGTGACCAATGTGAGTTCCAAGAAAAGATCTCTGCTGAACTAACAGGGGAACAAAGCAAAGGTCTTGCCTGCTCCTGCTGGGCAGGGCCATGCCAGCTTCCTCCTGCTCCCTGTGCCCAGCACCCGCTTCCCCTGGGCAGCCACAGGCAAAAACTGCTGCAGAGCAGCCAATTCCCTTCCTCCTGGCCTCTGCTCCACACCACCTCCTGGTTTTGCTCTTACAGACACAAGCCCCTTCCCTCTCCTGCAGGAGCAAGGAATGTGCTTTGTAATCCTTCCCGTAAGTTCCTGCCCTCCTTGGGCAATCACGGAGCGCTCACCCCACCAGCTGCTTTCCTCTTGTGGGAGCTGCAGTTCTCCCTCACACCAGTCACAGAACCCCTGGCCAGAGACTTGAAGGAGGGAGAAACAGAGCTTAAACAGAACTCCTGCCCAGGAGCTGGGAATGAGGAGCTGCCAAAGGACTATTAAGCAATTAAGGTGCCATGTGTAGCCAGCAGCTCATTAACTCGCCCGCTGAACATTTACATGTGGATTTATGTGCAAACACAGTTATCTCCTCTGCTAAATATATTTTTCCTGCTCGTTTTCCATCATTAAAGGTAATATCCTGAAAAACCAACAGCTCCCTACTCCTCCTTTCCTTTTTTCCTTCTTTTCCGTGCTGCCACAGCTCTACCTGCTGCAGAGAGCCCACGTGAGCACACCTGCACATCACAGCCCCCACAGTCCAGCCCCGACTCTCAGCTCCTCCTAATCCATCCAGGCAAATTAAAATCTGGGCAGAAATTCTGGGAATGAATGTATTTCCACACAGGAAAAGGCTGGTTTAAATGGCTTTCAAGTCGAGGCCGCTGCGGTCTCGCCGTCTCTCACACGAGGACAGAGCTTGGCCAGCGCCAAGGAACTAACCAGGGAATGGGAAAACTACTTTTACTGGAAAAGTGAACACCCCCTCCTGTTTCCCTGGCACTTCATGGCCTGGGCAAGGGTCAGTCCAGGTAACGGAGAGGAGCCCAAGGCGTCCCAACCTGCCCTGCTGCGCAATGACCAGCCCTGCTTGGTATTTTCCTTCCCTTAACGTTGGTTTTCCAAGCTGCCCATGTGAGATGCACTTTGTTCCCACAGCCTGCAGTGAGAGCCCACAGCAGCTCCAGGCACCGCTCTGAGATCCTCCTGGGAAAGCCACCAAGTCCTTTCCTCCCTTTGGACCTGGCCTTTCCCTCCCCTCGAGTCAGGAATTAAAGCTGTTACTCTCAGGGCTGGCACAGAGCCACCGACGAGGTCGCTCAAATTGAACTGGGAAACAAGAGCTTGAGCTGGAACAATCAGGTCTGTGACCCTGGCACAGCAAAGGTGTGAGCACAGCCCTGCAGAAAACTGCCCTGTCCACCCCTGCTCAGCCTCTCCAGGGTTTACTTCCTGGCAAACTGCTCTATGGAAGCAGCTTCCTTCAAAGGCCAAGGGTGTTCACTGGACAACCACAAACCATTCCAGAAAGGAAATCTGTGCTGGTTTAATCACAGCAGCCCCACAATGCTCCGTTGCAATTCCGCTGCATTCCAGCTGCTCATCCACGATCCAATGCACCCAAAGCTCTTCTGGGCCCACGCTGCCTCTTCACTGAGACCTCCTGTGTGTGTTTGGGTCGGGTTCCATCCTCTGTCCTCCACTCAGAGACACAAACTCCACATCTCAGGCCAGTGGGAGACCAGGGAGAGCTGAGAGGCCACAGGCTGACTCAGCACCAGCCCAGCACTCTCCTTCCCCATCAGACACCAACCCAATTTCAGAGCCTGCTTTACTGTTCCAGCAAGCAAGACTCCACACAGAGGTAGAAAAGGGCATGGAAACGGCAAGAAAAGGGGTCGTGTGTTTTGGCAGCTGGGGAGAAAGCTTTGCTGCAGGTTTGAGGAACACCTTTCTGCAGCTGTGTGACACCTCGTCCAACAGCACAACTGGGCTGCCCCAGATCCCCCCGGCCAGGGACGTGCTGAGCCTCCAGCTGCAAGGGAAGCCCAGCTCTGCAGGGATAACTTCCTTAAAATTAACTGAGCTGCAGCTCTTCGGGGCCCTGAACCTCAGTGGTTCTTTTAGGGAGGTTTAATACACTGTTGACATTAGTCAGGTTAAGAAAATCTGAACCAGAGAGGCCACATTTGGGGTCTTCTAAAGAAATTCCCCACCATGAAAGCAAACTCTCAAAAAGAAACAGGAAAAACCTGCTTCAGGATAAAGGTGTTGCTATGAGAATAAGCCCTGTCCAAACACAGCCGCTTGCAAATGAGATTTCTCTGCAAGGATTCTGAAGAGAAACATGCACCACCTCTAATGGCAGCTGCATTTTTCTGTGTCACAGCATGGGCTACAATTACAACAGCCTTTAAAATCCCATTTTTCAATTATTCCATCCCTTTCAGGATTCCTACCTGTAACCCCCTAACCCTAAATCCACCTAAAACAGAGTCAGTGCAGTTTTCAAGTACAGAAAGCACAGACTTTTTTTCATGTGAAAGGCAGATATGGAAAATCTCACCTGAAAGGTGATTTTTACAGTTCTCAGGCTATGAAGAACAGGACACTAAAGGTGCAGCCTTGGCTAAATCGCTCCCTAGCAAACAATGACTACAATGAGCCACATTTCCAGAAGTAACTCCAGCAAAGCAAGCCCAGGTTTGTGTCAGGCACAGGCATGTCCTTGCAGGATCGGGCTGTGATGTTCCCAGCGGCGCTGACACCGAGCAGGAAGAGAGAGAGGGGCAAAACCAGAACAAATGGTCAAGGAGAAAAACCCAACACAATAGACAAACACAATCTAATCTTGTGGTTCGATGCAGCAAAACAGAAATTCTGTTACAGCTCTCCGGAGGATTCACAACGTGCAGTTTACGGGAATCCTGCTCAAAAAGCACAGCCCCTTCCAATCAGCCCCGGCTGGCCGAGAGCAAAGGGCCCGAGCGGAGCTGGGAGCTCCTCTCCTGCTCTCCTGTGGGGAGGAGCTGGCACAGCTCAGCTCCCTCAGCACCTGTGGGGCAGCTTCTTGGGACCCTCCTGTCGGGAAGTGCCCCGTCCATCCCCCCAGCACTGCCAGGAGACACCCGGAGCACCAGGACCAGCCCAGGGACACAACACACCTCACCCCCCCAAAGAGGGGCTGATCCTCACTGACAGCCCTCCTGGAACTCACACCCTCACAGGGAGGGATCTCTGCTTTTCCATGAAGATGCCAAAATCCCTTTAAACTAAATCCCCACTTTAATTCCAGGCACCTGGAGCACAGTTATGAGCTCATGATACGAGTTCTGCTTCTTTCACTTTTCGTTCCTCCCACCTCTGACCTAGATAAAGAACACATCCTGTGTATCCATGCCACTCCCTGGATTCACAGAGACCAAAGAACAGCCCTGGATCAGCCTCCAAACCTTCTGCCCCACAAACAGCATCTCCCAGCCCCAACAGAGTCCCCATCCAAGTCACTGGCACAAGGCCAGTTTATGCTGTCCAAACATCTGTCATATCCCACCTTCTGATCCAGGATGGAGTTTCATCATAAAGGGGGGAAAGAGAAAACAATGTTTATTGTTATGCAAAAATCCCTCCAAAAATGCTGCTTTGGGCAGGTAGTCTAGAAACAGTTTTGCTCTGGATCCAGCAAGCCCGTGGCTGACACCCTTCCCATCAGAGCCACTGCTACTGCCCCGAGGTACCGAACCCACCGCGCTGCCCAGCGCTGAGCTGTGCTGCCCACGGGCACCTGCAGCTCAGAGTCAGGCACAGCTTCTCACGGGAGCCCACACAGGTCACCTCACACCTCGTGGGGTGAGGTCACCCAGGAACATCAGTCAGAGCCAGAGCAGAGTCACGACCCCGATGAACTCTGGGCTGAGCACGTTTTTTCAGTGCAGACGTGACACGGTGGTTGGTGTCAGTCACTTCCAGCGACATGGCAAAGAATTTTAACTTCACCCAAAATCTGCCACCTGGCACAGGTAACATCTTCCTCCATGTCTGTACGAAGGCAGAGACTGCCCAGTGTGTTTCCTCTGCCAGATCATGCTCGTGGGGTGTTTTTAAAATTCCATTAGTGTAACAAATCCAAGCTAAAGCAAGACTGTTCCCCTTTTACTGCAGCCTCCAGGTTTACCAGAAATCAAAGGTTTTCTCTTGTTTTTTAAAACAAAAAGCTGTTTGCTGCTGTTTCCAAGCTGCAACAGTGTATGAAATGCCACAAGATCGGTGAGTGATGCAATTATTTCCCCATCAGATCATGAAATAAAGTAAACAAGGAAAACAGTAAAGAAACAGTTGAATCACGGGATGTGCAAGAGCAGAGGGGATTAGACAAAGGAGAACAGCACTCACTGGTTTTCACTTGGGAAGGACGAGGTTGGGAAAGAGGCAGAGTAGCAGCTACTCCATGGATTGGTGGCCAGCATGGAATTCTGCAAGGAGAAACCACAACAGTCAGAGCAGCAGAGGCCTGGCACCGTCACCTGTGGCTGCAGATCCAAAGGCAGGCTCGTGGCTTCCCTCCCTCAGTGCTTTCCAGAGCCAGAGGTGGCTCCTCATCTCTTGAGCAGGAGACATCCAGTGCTACTCTCCATTTCCAGCTTTGGGACCCACTTCCCTGTCACTGTCCCCAGAAGGTCACTGGGGTCAATCCTCTGCTTCAGCCCTTCCACTCATTCAGGACACTCCAATGGGACAAGAGGAAATGGCCTCAAGCTGTGCCAGGAGAGGGTCAGGTTGGACATCAGGAGGGAATTCTGCATGGAAAGGGTGCTCAGGCATTGGCAGGGGCTGCCCAGGGAGGTGGTGGAGTCCCCAGCCCTGGAGGTGTCCAAGGAACAACTGGGCATGGCACTGAGAGCTCTGGGCTGTGGGACAAGGTGGGCATCGGGCACAGGGTGGACTTGATGACCTTGGAGGTCTTTCCAATCTCAATGATTCCATGATTCCATGATTCAGTCTCTGTGGGAAGCCAGCACTAACCCAGTAACCTGAAATTGGCTGACAGAGCTCACACCCAAAAACATCCTTCTGTGCCTTTTGCCTTCCCACTTCCCCGAACAGTCTCCAACGTTAACGGGAAGCTTTTAGCTCAGCTCCTACCAATGAAATCAGGGAGAGAACACAGTATCTCCTTACTCAGCTCCAGAGCAGCCTTTCATCTGCACTTTGTGTGCCCAAAGCACTGAAACCTTGTGCTTGAAGCAACAGGCACTTGGGCCTCGCTGGAACCTCTGCTGTTCCTGCATGTGACACACTCCAGAGTTAGAAAGAGAAAACTGCAGGAACACGTCAGCTATTTTGGGACCAGGGTTTGCTTTTTGCCCTGTTGGACAAAGGCATCAGGGACCTGGTCTGGTTTTAGCAGCTGCATCAGGACAAACACAACTTATTTATCCCTGCTGCTCTGGAAACAGGCACAGCTGGACCCAGGCACGGGTTCACACGTCTCGGAGAGACGAGCAGGGGGAGGAACAAGGTCTGCAATCCTGGGTACCCTCTTCAGTCCTTCACCAGGGAGCTGGCACCCAGCAGCTTTCAGAGAGTCCTTGTTTTAAGCACAGCCCTGCTTCTCCCTCCCCACTTCAAGGCCAGCAGACAGCCTCACCTCAACCCCTCCATGGATCCTGCACGGCCCTGGACAGCTGCCTGGAAAGTCTGGGAAACCGCTGCTGTCACCACGCCCCAGGACTCCCAGGATGTGCCCAGGCCCTCCCGGGGCCAGCCTCCCCTCCCCAGGAGCTGTGGCCTCACCTCCATGTCCGGCAGGGCGAGCTGGGGGCGGAGGCCGGGGATGCTGCACAGGGCATCGCCCGGCTGCTGGTGCTGCGGGAAGCTGTTCCCCCCGTCCATGGCGGGGTGAGCTGAGGGCATCAGCCCGTGTCCTGCCGCATGGAGCCCTCGGGCCGGGCGGGACAGGCTCTGCTGGGAGTGCTGGGAGGGTCTTTATCTGTGCTCTTCACCCTGCACCATGTCCTGGGCTGGGAAAGAAAGGCACGAAAGAGGAGGTTTAGGTTTCACGAAAGAGGAGGGGGGAAAAAAGAGACTCGTAAGCCCAAACATAGCTGAGAGATGGGCAAACAGCCACCAGCCTCTTCAGAAAAGAGGTTTTTCTGGGAAACAGAGCTCTCCACTACCACCACACCTGGAATTCACCCAGACAGGAACTGAGACACACACACCTCTCCTGCCTTTCACGCTGCAGGAGCCCGGCAGGTCCCCACGACTCCCGGATCGCTGCACACACACCTGAGCTCAGCCAGAGGAATTTCCTCGTCTGATGTACAAAAAGACTCTGCACTTGTGTGCTAACTCAAGGCAATCAATTCTCCCAAACTGCCTGTTTTCCCAAAAATATGCTCCCATCCCAGGGACACCACAGCGAGCCAGGAGCGAGCCCTCATCCCCCACCCCACAGCACACTGAGGCCTCCCGAACCCCCCAGCAGATGTTCCTGTGCACCAACACTTCCCACAGCAGCCAAACCCCACAGCACACTGCTACACTTTCTAGATTAATAGTATTTATGTTACAAATCCCAGAACTTATCAGCTCCTGGCACTTTCCCTCTTGCAGGACCTCGGGCTCACCCCTGCCCCCCCAGGATCACTGTCCTGGCAGGATTAACCCCACGGGAAGGCGCTGCCTCTGCCGCAGCTGCTCAGTCAAAACCTCCCAACGATTACTTTTGTTCACTAAACTGTCCATAATCCCAAAGGAAACCAATTTCCCATTGGATTTAATGGATTAAAAAAAAAAAAAGAGACGGTGAAAGCAACCTATACAACCGGAGGAGCAGAGAAAAGCAACTGTGATGTCTTTACTTCCACTGGATCTTTCTTTTCCTTCTTTCTGCCTTCCCTGACCCTGTTCCTCCCCAGAAGCCAAGGAAATCAAAGTGGCCAACACCTTCTGATGGAGAATCCAGCCACACACACCACCTACAGAGCACAGACCGAAGCTGTAATTTGAAAGAGCCACCTTTGATCACTTGGGAAACACTGTTTGCTCAAGGAGTATTTTTGAAAAGCCATTTCTGAGTCAGAGGCCCTTCAAAAATAAGTGACCTTCCAGCGAACAAAATGATTGCTGCCTTTGCAATGGAAAGTTAAATTAAAGGGACTCTTTCTTCCCTTCTGTGGTGCCACAGCTGTGCCAGCAGTGCCCCGTGGGCAGGGCTCACGTGGGGCCTGCAGAGCCCGTGGGGACCAGCCAGGACCCCCAGGCCTGGACACTGATCCCATGGTGGGAATTGCAGGCAAAGCCCCCACGCTCTGGGGACCTTCTGGGGGAAGAGCAGAGCCCCAGGGTCACGTCCTGCCTATCAAATGCTGTGTAGAGCTCCCAATGGCATTGTGTGGGGGTTTTTTTGGAGGGGAAGGTGTCCCTTTTCCTTTTTTTAAATACTCCCTTTAACTCCTGCTCAGCTGCTCCCAAGCATGGGAGGTGTGCTGATCCCAGGGTCAATGTCACCAACTGGTCCAGAGGAACTGATGTCCTCCAGTGCCTGTAAAACCCCGTGACTCTTCCTTACACCAGACTTCAGGGGCTTTGCTGCTTTTCTTTTTTTTTTTTTCCCTATTTGTAACAGCTTTTGATAGGAAATCAGCAGCAATGATTCCCGTAAGAGCCATAACAAATATACAGCTTTACTTACACATCCAAAGGAGCTCAGGAGGGGTGAAATCAATATCAGAATCTCTCCGTTCCTGCTCTACATTAGCTCATGTCTCACACCACCAGATCTCACTCGTGGACTCTGCAGAGCAGAGCCTGTCCCTAAAACAGCACCAGTTCCTTAGGAAAACTCCTGTACAAAAGATCATACCCCACTGGCAAAAGGAAGGAAAACTGCTTAGCAAAAACACTGGAATGCCCTGGGCCTTGGTCTATGGGGGGGCTCTAGTACAACTCCAAAATACTGGCAAGCATTGAGAACAGTGGGAAGCAAGAGGCACCAAGAGTTTGCAGCTCTACTCCTGGCACCCTTCCAGCCACATCTCAGTCCTGGAGGATGCTGAGGGTATTCCTTGTCCAAGGAAAATGGCACCAGCACGTGCTGGATGTGCCCAAACCCAACGTGCACCGGCCAAAGCCTCGTGCTGCACAGTGAGCTCCTGGGACAGCAGAGACACCAAGCTCCTGGGTGCTGTCCCAGCTCTCACTCTGAGCTCACGCTCCAGTGCCAGGGGCTGCTGTCTGGCTTACACACACAGATTCCAAGAAAAATTTAAATTAAAACTCACTAAATCCGGTGTCAGAGACCTGTGTGAGCCCGAGGATGGCAGGAGAACAGAGAAGTGGGAACAGCCCTTGGTTTGTGCCTGTCCCACCATCCCCCAGGCAGCCACGTCACGGAAAACCATGAAAACTGGCGAGCTCCAAAGTGCTTCCACTTCCACCTCCCACCCTGCTGCCCTGACAACAAACCCTGATAACATGGAGGCCCACACACGAGGGAACAGCTACAGCAAACTTCTCGAGTGCTGTCCCCCCAGTTCTCTCACCAAACACACTCACCAAAGCAGCAAACCCCGGAGATGAGGCTCCCGGGAAGGGCACAGTGTTTGGAGAGGGCTGGGAGAGGAGAGCCGGGCCCACAGAGCAGCACCTGCAGCACACGGAGACGGTTCCCAACTCCAGAGGCTCCAGTCACGTTTTCCTGAGAGCAGCACCACAGAACAGCCCCGACCCCCGGATCAGAGGGATGGCCCAAAAATCCCACCGGAGCCGCTCCTTCCCGGCCGAGCAGCCCAGTCTGAAAGTGAAAGCAGCTCCTGCAGTGCGTGTGGAACCCCTGAGCGATTCCATCCTATCACCGGAGCACTTTCAATATTCCTAACAGTTTGCTTAAAGGTGTGCTGTCAGCCCAGGCACTAAAGGGCAGCTCCAGCCTGGAATTCCTGTGGAATGAATCACACCTAGAGGTTATGGAGCATGAATTATCAACTTGTAACAGCTTGGGCTTTTTAGACATTTCTCAGACCAGCACTGCAGCAGAGAAATTCCAACGGGAAACACAGCAAGAACTGCTCTGCAATAACCAGGATGGACAGAGCTGGGGGTGAGGGCTCAGGTCACAGATATCTGTGATCAGGAGCGGTGAAAACCACCCAGTAAATGCAACCAGCACTTCCTCCTGTTGTGTTCCAGCCTTTGTTGGTGTATTTTAAATGGTCTCTGTTAAAGGAAGACAGCCAGGAACCCACAGGCAGCCCCAGAGCAGCCGGAGCTAAACCTGCCCATGGTGAATTATCATGGGCTGAGAACAAAAACACCTCAGAAACACGATCCAGCTCCTCCTCCTGCTCACGGAGCAGTTCCTCTCGCCCTGCCGACCCCCACGGAGCAGAGGGAGAGCCCCAGGCCCTGCTCCAGCCACTGCTGAGCCAGCCACTCGGGCACCCACCGGAGCTGCAGCTGGAGGGAATCGGGCAGGACACAATGGGAATGTAACAGCCCGAAGAAATGGGAACTCAACACTTCAGAACCCTAAACAGTCATTTTACATCTCAAGCACCCAGGCATCTTCAAGTTCCTCTTTCATGTTTCTCCTTGCCATACTTTTGGCAAGTTTAGACCAAACAGGCAGACAGGAATAGGAGTCAGTCCTGTCACCAGTGCAAAGGACAACATCAGACTGGGACACACTGACTGTGTGAGGAAAACTGAATCACTCCAGGGCATCCCAAGCCAGCAGTTGGAGCCACCCTGATGTCCTGAATGCTCTGGGCATGGAAAAGGCTCCTGGGACACTGGCACTGCAGCCTCAGAGCTGCTCCGTGTGGCCATGGCACTGTCAGGGTCCCTGATTCTTTACACTTTCAATCTTTTTCAATTCTTTACAGTTTCAAACCCTCTGCACTGCACCCGAGCAGGTCCCGACGTTCTGCTTCACACGCAGCCACTTGTGGTGGAAAAACCACTCCGGGACATCAAAGCCAACTTCCCTGTGGATCAGAGGCACATAAACACCACTTCCAACCCGCCAGCCTCCAGGCAGGCTCCGCGTGCACCTGCTCTGGGAGAGGAACGTGTTCACCTCGATCACACCTACACATGTGCAGACCTCGACCCTGTTACCAAAACAGACCGAAGAGTTTTGAGTTTTAAGCTGAAGAATGTTTCAGGGGACTATAAACCTGATTAGGCCTGGAAGGCTTTCCTGAGACTGTCACAGTGACAAGTCACAGCACGGTTTTCTCCCGTGCAGAAAACTCCCAGCAGTGTTTCAGTGAGACTCATTTGGGTTTGTGGCTTCAGGAACAGGCTTATTTTAGGAAAATGAGGGTGTAAACATCCAACAAACAGACCCCCATCAAGTAAAGAGCAGGGGCAGAGATAATGCAGCTCAGGCTTCCAGAGGCTCCAGCTGGCAGCCTAAAGAGCTCTGCAAAGGCTGGCACTGCTGCACAGAACACACAATCCTCCTGAACCCACAGCAACAGCACTGGCACGTCACTGTCCACTTAAACATTCCCACCACCAGCTGCCCTGATTCAGCCATCCCCACACAGCTCAGGACGAGCTCAACACTCAGATAATACAAGAACAGTGCGCAGCAGGAACAGCCCCACACAGGCACAGCCCTCCAAACTCACCCCAGAGCAGAAAACCCTTCGGGGGTTTGGATCCCCCGGCTTTGGGATGGCAGCACAGAACCTGCAGGACCTGCCCTTTCATTTTAATTGTAACCGGGTCCCGCTGAGGGGGAGCCGCAGCTCTCAGGCCGATATTTGGGGTTACCCCGAGGAGGGAGCGTGTTTTAGACCTGGCACCAGTATTTAATGAGCTGAAGCCCCCAGCTCGTGGTCTGTCAGCGCTGGCTCTGCTGTTGCAGAGACTTCGGCTCGGGCCGTCAGCAGGACCTGATGGATTCAGGCTTTCAGATGGGATACTGGGAAGGGAATTCTTGGCTGGGAAGGGTTGGGGAGGCCCTGGCACAGGTCGCCCAGAGAAGCTGTGGCTGCCCCACCCCTGGAAGCGTCCGAGGCCAGGTTGGAGCCACCTGGGCTAAAAGTGGATGGGCAGGGGGTGGAAATGGGATGAGTTTTAAGCTCCGAGGCTCCAGCGGGCCCGGTTCGGGGCCGAGGGGGCCGGGGGGAGGACGGGCCCCCCCGTCCGGGGGGGCCCGTCCCCCCCCGGCCCCCTCAGCCCCGAATTGGGCCCGTTCTGGGGGGACCGGGCCGGGAGCGGCGTCGGGCGGAGGGGAAGGACCCGCGGGGGGTGCGGGCGGCCCTTACCTGTGTGCGGGGGCTCCGGCGGGTCCCGGGGGGCTCAGGGTGGGGTCTCGGGTGGATCAGGAGGGTTCGGGGGGGGGGGGGGTCAGGCTCCCGCCCCGCCGCCGCCGCCGCCGCCGCCCGGCGCCATGTCCGACACGGACTTCCGGGAGGAAGGGGCGGCGAGAAACCGGGAACCGGGAACTCGGGACGGGGCACTGGGGGGGAGACGGGGAATGGGAGCGGGGAACTGGGGGAGACAGGGAACGGGGCACTGAGGGAGACTGGGAACGGGAACCGGGAAGGGGAATGGCACCGGGCACTGGGGAAGACAGGGAACGGGGAACTGGGGGAGACCGGGAACGGCACCGGGAACGGGGCATTAGGAGAGACAGGGAACGGGAACCGAGAAGGGCCCCGGGACTGAGAATGGCACCGGGAACCGGGAACGGAGCACTGGGGAAGACAGGGAACGGGAACAAGGAATTGGGGGAGACCTGGAACGGCACCGGGAACGGGGCATTAGGGGAGACAGGGAACGGGAACCGAGAAGGGCCCCGGGACTGAGAATGGCACCGGGAACTGGCCACTGGGGAAGACTGGGACCGGGAACTGCAGGAGACCGGGACTGGGAACCGGGAACGGCACGGGGCACTGGGGGGGGGACGGGGACCGGGAGAGCAGGAAAACCGGGACCAGGGGAACCGAGAACGGCACCGGGGGGGTACCGGGACCGGGAGAACCGGGCCGGGCCAGCAGACGGGAATTACCTGCCGGGCCTTTGGGAACAGCGAGGCCCCGGGACGGTCCGTTACACCTCTCAGGCTTCATTCATTCATTCGCACAGAGTAATTAATCGAGGCGCTCCTGCCACACTTCCCAACGCATCCTTCCTCCAGAGCTTAACCCCGAGCGTCCCGGCTCCGTTCAACCCCGTCCCTGTGCTCTGAGTCCTGGAGCCGTGTCCCCACGGGCCAGCCCCTGTCCATGTCCCCTCCAGGCCACCTGATCCGAGAGCAACTGCCACAGTCTACGGAACCGAAGGGTCTGAAAGCGCCCCCAGCTCTTTATTTGATGTGATACAAACACAAATAAATGAACACAGTGAGAGAACACGCAGGGGTCCCTCAAACACCGAACCAGCCTCCCCCCAGAGCCACCAGCCCCGCATTTCCCTCTCTGGGATCACCTCCTCCTCCCAGCCCAGCCTGCATCCCGGTTTACACGGGAACCCCCGAGGAGGGGATGGAGCAGCAGTGACGCTCCTCTGGGGTGGTGGCACTCGGAGCACTGGGGCTGCCCTGTGCCTGCACTGGTGGGCAGTGTGGGGACATGGCTGAGTGTGTCCCAGCGTGTTGGCCCTCGTATAGGTGTGATGTCCCTGGGAAACGGCCTGGCTTCCCCAGGAACAGCTCCCCCGGGCAGCTGGGCCCTGGGGGGCACCTGCTCTCAGGGAAAATGGGGTCAAAAATGAGAGTTTTGAGGCCCTGATCTCGGAGCAGGTCTGGCCGTGTCAGGGCGTGCCCGGCCGTTGTCACCCGCAGCCAGTTTCTGTTTTTTTCCCAGAGCCTGGAAATCCCCTGACTTTCCGAGGGGGGGTGTTCCCGGCGGGCAGGGCCGGCCTGGGCCAGGCCGCGGTCCGGTCTCCATGACACCCCCGTGCCCTTCGCCCTTTGCCCTTCGCCTCCTGCCGCGAGCGCTGACGGACAGCTCCCGAGGCCAATCACAGCGCTCCGTCGCCGCCAACTCCGCCTCTCATGCTGACGGACATCTCCTACAACCTATCACAGAGCCTCGCCGCGGAAAGCCCCGCCTAAACTAATGACGGACAGCCATCTTGGCCCATCACAGTGCTTCGTCTCCCGGTTGGACACGCAACGAGCCAACCGGAAGCGCATCCGCGCCGCCGGCCCCGCCCCGTCCCTCTGAGGCCGGGGCCAATCAGCGTTCGAGCACGCGCGGGCGGGGCCGGCGGCGTGGCCAATGGGGACGCGCGGCGGGGCGGCGCGAGGCGCGCGGGGCGGGGGGGCGGCGGGGGCGGGCGGGGACAAGATGGCGGCGGCGGCGGCGGCGGCGCGCGCGCGGCGGGGCGGGCGGTAACGGGGCGGCGGGACCGCGACAGGGCCCGGGACAGGGCGGGGGCGGCGGCCGAGGGGCGGCCCCTGAGCTCCACGGGGGAGGCGCAGGCGCGGCGGGGCGGAGCGCGGCGCCAGGGCCCGACCCGGTTCGCCGGCCCGGCGGCGGGGAGGGGGGACTCGGCCGCCCGCCCCCCTCCCCCGACTCACCGTCCGGGGCGGCGGGAGCGGCCGGGGCCGCCCGCAGGGGGAGGGCCCGGAGGTCACCGAGCCCCTCCCGGCCCGGGCGCTGATTCGGTCGCACCAAAAGTGTCCCGGCCCCGTCCCCCCTCGCTGCCCCCCCGGCGTGTCCCCCCCGCCCCGCCGAGCCCCGCGGGAGGGACCGCCCGGGCCCGCCGGGCATCGCCCCCCTGACTCCCCGCGAGGGACCGGGCAGAGGGTCCCCCGGCCCCCCGGGCGGGTTTGTTGTCCTGCGCCGCTGACCCCCGGCAGAGGCGGTGACACATCATGTGCCAGGCGCAATCCCGGTGGATGAAGGATGCCCCCGGGAGCTCTCGGTAGGCACCGAAGGCCTCAAACTTTTGTAGGCGAAAGCGAAGAAGTGAGAATTGTCTGGGAAAGCTCCTTCAAGGAAACTTGGTTCCAGCTCCCCAACGGCTGAAACACCCCCCAGCCCGTGCTCCCGGGACACACCTTCCTCAGCCCGGCCGGGAAGGATGAGCTCCTAGGGATGGAAAGCCACGAGAGGGACTGGGAGTTGGTCTGGTTCCACGGGGTGGCCTGACGGCCCGAGGATGACCTAACTGGGCCCAGTCAAGGCCAGGTGACTGGGAAAAGCCCCGGCAACGGGACCGGGCCGGAGGCAAAGCGAGTCCCAAACTGAGCGTGTCCCATCACACATTTATGTTCTTTTTCAAAGACGTTCTGGAGCCAGGCCGGGATCTTTGGGCATCCAACTGACCTGGAAGCAGCTCTTAGGTTTGGTTTTCTTTTTTTTTTTTTTTCCCTTCTCTTTTTTTTGGTTGTTTTTTAATTCACGTTTGTACAATCTTCTGGATATCTTCCTTTTTTTTTTTTGTGTTTTTCTTCCTCGAGAAGGAGTAAAAAGGGAGTGTTGGAAACTTAACATTAAACAGGATTAAAGCCCTAAGCGCTTAAGGGGAAAACAGGTTAAGGAACTTAATCCAGGATGGATCTGCAGGAGCCCCAGCAGCTGGGAATGTTTGCGGAGGGCGAGCTGATGTCGGTGGGGATGGACACGTTCATCCACCGCATCGACTCCACCGAGGTCATTTACCAGCCCCGGCGCAAACGGGCCAAGCTCATCGGCAAGTACCTCATGGGAGACCTGCTGGGGGAGGGCTCCTACGGCAAAGTCAAGGAGATGCTGGACTCGGAGACCCTGTGCAGGAGGGCTGTGAAGATCCTGAAGAAGAAGAAGCTGCGCCGGATCCCCAACGGGGAGGCCAACGTGAAAAAGTGAGTGGACGCTTCTGGGGATGGGGGGCTCGGCTTGGTGCTTGTTCTGCAGCTGAGCTCCTGGGTAGCCTCAGCTGACAGCGTGGCTCTCTGATGGGGAAGGGCTTCCTGAGCCGTGGCTTCCTGCTCTGGAAGTGCTTCCTAAGCCATAAGTGTTCAGGAATCTTCCTACTGAACAGCGCCCAGCGCTCTGGGTGAGGCTGGCACAGGGAAAGGGGCGGGTTCCTGCGGGCCAGGACTGTCTGGAACACAGCACTTTGGTGTTGCTTAATGGATTAAATAGTGTTTCCTAAAGCAATCCCTCTCTAAGGTCTCGCCTTGCCCAGGTGCTGCTGCCTGGGAAGGGTGAGGGGGCACAAACACACCTGCTGTGGTCACAGTTATTGCATCCAGGTGTGTGTGGCCCTGGAGCTCTCGGGTGGCAGTTCCTGCTCCCACCCCTGTGGAAGGTGCCTGGAACAGGATCCAATGTATGGGGCACCCCATGGGCACAGGAAGTTTTGGGTTTTTCCCTTGGTTTCATTTCTGAGGCGTCTGGGACACGTTCAAGGCTCTCCCCAGCTGATTTCTGACGCTGTAGAACAGGGCCGAGGGTTGTTGACCTCTCTGGTGTCAGAGACTCCAGAGTTGTGCTCAGGAAGCTCCGACACCCCGGTTACTCCGGGCACAAGGACCTTGTGGAAGGCAGCCCTGGGAGGGGCCGGGGCCGTGGGGCTGCTGAGGGAACTTTCCCTTCCAGGACCTCGCAGCAGCTGCGTCCCAGCCCTGCCAGGAGCTGCTTATCTGCCATGCAGGAGCCTCTGCAGCCCAAACAACCCGGCCAGGGTTTATCTGGGCTGGGAGGGAGGGCTGTGAGAGCTCCAGGAGCCTCTTGTGCCGCTCAGCTGAGGGTGAGCCCTGCCCTGGCAGAGTCCCGTGTCTGTCTCACCCAGGGTTGAGTTTCCCAGTTCAGCTGTGGGATATTTCACATCCTGTCCCAGCACTGCTGTCAGGGAGCTCTCACTTTGCCTTCCAACCTTCCTTGACAGCCTTGGCTGTGGAACAGTCACATCCCAGGGCCGGGACCTCCCTGTCCCTCCCTTCCTGGCTCAGGTTCAGGATCAGAGTGAACTTCGTTAATGTGTAATAGAATGTTTCTTGTTTTTCTGGTGGAGGCTGAGTGCCCCTGTCCCTCCATGGGCACATCCAGAGCTGCCATGAGGAACAGGGAGATCGCTTCCTCCTTGGGGAAACTTTTAATGTAAATTAGATAAAAAAACTTGCCCACACCAGGAGAGTTCCCTGCTCTGAGCCATGGGAACGCTCCTGTGTCCTGAGGTGAACTCCGTGGAAGTTTTATTCATGCCCAGAGCGGGGCTGTGAGTGTCAGGGGGGTCATTAAGGGGGTTATTAAGCAGACTAGCCAAGCCCCTCCCTGGTTTGCTGTGGATGTTTTCTGGCTCAGCCCCACCTGCTCCAGAACACCAAGGCAGATTTTAGGTGTTGTGTTGTACCCAGGGTTGACTTTAGTTCGAGTTCCTGTTTCTGTCCCCTCATGCTTTCCTCTCTGCCCAGCCATTTGTGATCTTTATCTACTGCTTCAGTGGGGAATTTTAAGGTAAACTCTTGTATTTTTGGGCCCCTGGGCCTGTGGCACTCTGAGCTTGTCAGACCCTTCAGCTCAGGAAGTGAAAGCTGTGAAACTTGGGTTGTTGGACAGAGGGGATTGAGTTACTGTGGTGGGCTTGTGCCTCTGCTCCCTCACAGAGCTGTGGAGGACTGGGCAGGTCTGAGCCAGGCCTTGGGCACCTGCAGATGTGGGGCTGGAGTTGGGACATCAGTGCCATCCCTGGGTCACTCTGTGGGTCACTCCCTGCTCATATCCCAGACCAAAGCCTCATCCCACACGTGCAGCCCCCTGTCCCAGCCCTGTCTCCTGATGTTCTGGAGACCCAGAAATTATGACTAAAATGTTTTTGGGACTTAGATCAAATTGAATGATTTTTCTCTACCCTAGAATACTCCAGTTTTGCTCCGGAAAAATGAGTCCTGAAGGAATGTCCTAGTCCTGGGGAGGATGTTGAGGGTTTAAACTTGTAAGACACACGTTTCCTTAAATCCACTGAGGGAATCTTCGTTTCTCTTCAGTTGCTTTAGGTGAAGTGAGGTGGCTCAGTCAGGCAGACAGTGCTGGGGCTGATCCCTGCAAAACAGGAGTTTAGTGGGATTGCTGAAAAGAGGAAGGCAAACCTGGCAGGCTGTGTGTGCAGCAGCAGAGGTTTAATAACGCTGTGTGCTAATAACCTCACACGTTAATTAATGTTTGGGGCTCTGGGGGATCCCAAGTGCCCTGTGCTGTACTCACCACCTCGGCACTGCTCCGGCTGGAATCCCTGCTCCCTCCACGGTGCTGTGACAGTTTGTTCCTGGGGTCTGCAGGAACCGAGCTGGAACCTCCCAGCAGGGACAGCTCTGCTGGGCACGGACTTGCTGGAAGCCCCAGAGGTGTGGGCTCAGGTGGGGCCTGCAGCTGGGGGGGCTCAGGTGGGGCTGCAGCTGCTGCTCCTCCTGTCCCTCCTCCCCGGACATGGGGGCCCTTCGGAGCCGCCTGGCTCAGGGGGATCCTCTGCTGGGCTGGGTGTTTGCTTGGCTGTTCCCAGAAACCCTGGGAGCTGTAATCCATGGAAGAGCACAGGTAGCTGTGTTGTGATGGATATAGAGCCTGGAATGCCAGACATCCCTGCAGGAATATGGACAGAGCCCTGGGACTAGGAAAGAGAAAAAGCAGCACCAAGGTCCTCCCGTCCAGTCCTGAGGCAGGGCCTGCTCTTAAGCTTTTAGGACTTTATTGGAGGAACCTCGTGAACCAAAGGAAGGGAATGAATCTTTTGGCTGTGTGGCTGGGTTTTATTTAAGCAGGAATGGCTGTGAGACCAGGAACAAGCTGTAGGAAGAACACTGGATCTTGGTGGAGATGTCCAGGAAGGAACTTCTTTCCAGGCTGTCCTTGGCAACTTCCAGAATGGTGTGGCAATGGAGCAAGTAGGCAGCTTTGCTATATACAGTTCTGAGCAGCTACAGCCCCCAGTTATTTGCCAGAGCAGGTACATTGCAGGGGATAAGCCTTAATCTACCAGGATGAGCTTAATGGATCTGACAGAGCTCCAGTTAGAAGGTCTTTTCCCTCCTGGTCTTCTTCCGAGGAGGTTGCACTTGGAAGCAGGCCCTGCCCTCTGGCAGTCTGTCTGGTCACACACTTGCAGTGGGCTGGGCTGGGGTTTTGGTGTTAGTTTTGGGGAAAAAAACCAACTTTAGGCCCGTTCTGAGGAGGTGAGTTCCCCTGCTCGTGGGGTTTGCAAAGCAAAATGGGATCGGAGGTGACTGGCTGGCTGTCCCTGCTCCTCAGGCATTCCAGAGTGCAAGAGGAGCTAAAAATAGAAGTAATCTTTCCTCTGGGAAAAGGGCTGCTTGGCCTCTGCCCCGGGGGGGGGGCACTGCCCTGGCATTTTGGATGGGTTCATAAAGTCCTCTGGGGGGGGAATCATTGCAGAAATATGAGATATTTTTTCAGTCTGTTGAAGGTGGAAGGAATTAGTGTTTGTGCTTCTGAGCTGTATTGCAGGGATCGAGCTGTTGGGATCAGGATTTTAAATGTGTCCCTGATATTGGCAGCTTGCTTTGCCTTAAAGCAGTTGTGTTTGAGTGTGTGTGCTCTCCTCCCTCCCAGCATCCCAGTTGGATCCCTCTCCCCCTGTGCTGCAGGATCTCCTCACCCCACACAAGCACTGGCTGCAGTTCTTGTGCTGGTTTAATCCACTTCAGCCCTTTGGTTGTTCCTATAATTAGACCTGTCTGCTGTGCCCACTGAACACTGGGGAGCTGTCCCGTGGTGTCCTGGGTCTCTGCTCAGCTCTCGGTGGCCTTTTTAAATCCAGAGTTGAGAAAGGAAGAGTCCCTGGGCTAAACTTTGTTAGTGAAGTGATTCCTACTGCTCAAGTATCCTTAAAAGATCCTGAAGGATTCTCCTTGCACTCCTGCGTTGGAGGAGCCTTTCCAAGGAGCAGTTCCTGGTTGTTACTCAGATGTGAGGCACCAGCCAGGCTTTGTGCTGACCCAGCTTGTTGTTGGAGCTGTGAATGGTGAGGGGCTTTGGGCTGGCTTTGGGCTGGGGCTCTCGCTTCCAAAGCTGTGCTTGGAATTCCTTGTAGTGCTGCTTCCGAGAGCTGGAGCTGATGAAGTGTGACCACACTGCTCAAAGCACTGGCCAAATGGCACAGGAAGGGAGGTGGGAAGGAGAGTTTGTGGAGTTTAGCACAAGTTTATGTGGAGTTTAGCACAGCTCAGCGTGGAGCAGCAGCGGGACCTGCAGTGCCAGACACGGACAGAACCACCCTGACCTGACTGTCCTGATCCACCTGTTTCTCCACAGCTGGCAGCCAGTGGGATTTCACAGGCTGAGTTTAATGCAAAAGAGACTAAAATGTGGTTTGGGGCAGGTGCAAAATCCCAGGAGACAAAGATCAGACGAGCTGACATAGGAGGGGCTGTTCTCCGAGCCAAGGGAAGGTGTTTGTGCTGTTTTAGGTTATTCCCCACAAACAGAGGATTCGGTTCAGGTCTCTGAACCATTCAGTCGAGTTAAGTTTGGGCTAGATTTTGGGAGAAATGGAGTGGGAAATTAGCTTCTTAAACATGACTTTTTTCCTTGTCTCTTCCTGCAGGGAAATCCAGCTCCTGCGGCGATTACGGCACAAAAACGTCATCCAGCTGGTCGATGTGTTGTACAACGAGGAGAAGCAGAAAATATATCCTTTTTTTACAGGGCTGTTAATCAGGTTTGAATTCCCACTGCTCCCTGCTGCAGTTCTGCTTTTTGGGAAGGTCCTTTTGGATGCTTCTTAAGCTTGAATTTTTGCAATTAAATTGCTTCCACTGGTATGAACCATCCTGCCTGCTGGGAGACTTTCCCCAGGAACACAAATTCCCAGACACACTGGTTGAGGCAGTTTTATGCCTCACCTTACTGGATATGGGGTGACTGTGCCACGCTGAGAGCACTTTGCCTGGAACCAGCGTGGAAGTTCCTGGAGCTGATCTGTTGTAGCACATGTTATAAATGGTTGCTTTTATATTTGGCAGTGTTTTCTAAATACTGCCTTATTAGAGCACTCCAGAAAAGGGGTAATTTAATTGTGTGCGTTAATTAGATCAAACGCTCTGCCACCAGATCATTAGGATAAAGCAGTGTGACAACTTCTGCTTGTGCCCGTGGCCTCGACAGACAGGGGGGACAGCGAGTCAATTACCGGGAGAGAGAGATGCCTTTAATTAGGGAGAAGGGAGGAGGCAGCGAGGGGAAAAGGAGCCCGAGAGAGACATCGTGTGTCGGAACCAGGTGATGACAACCCAGAACTGTCACTGGGAAATGGGGTCTCTCTGGGGACGTTCCTGTCTGGACTCTCCAAGCAGTGCTGGTCCACGAAGAACATGTTGGTTTTCAGTACCTTCCCCTTGCAAGTACAGGTTGACTTTGCCATTTTTGTCTGTATCTGCTCCTCCACTCTCTGAGTTTGCTCCTCCCAGTGCTGGTGACATTGGAAATTGGGGCTGTGGAGGGAAGGATTCTGTTCCCACCTGAGTGCCCTGTTGCTGCTGGAAGTGCATTGCAGGCTTCAGCTGTGTTTGTCATAGAATCAGAGACTGCTTTGGGTTGAAAGGGACCCCAAAGCCACTTCAGGGTATTTCCCTGTTTCTGTCATTCCTGTGAGGTCTCCAGTTTGGCTCCTGTGGAGTTCCTGTCCTGTCCCAGGCCCGTTGCTGGAGCTGCAGTGGGTCATTCCAGAAGGGTTTTCTCGTGGGTGCCTCCCCCTCCTGTGGGAGCTGGAGGGAGGTCCCTCAGCAGCTGGGGAGTGCAGCCCCTCGGGCTTTGGCTCTCTGGGATGGGGCTTTGCCCTCACACAGCACCTCCTGAGGGGTGTTCAGCCTTGGAGCTTCCTTAACTCTGCCTCCACGTATATGGTGATGGAGTACTGTGTGTGTGGGATGCAGGAGATGCTGGACAGTGTCCCAGAAAAGAGGTTTCCAGTGTTTCAGGCTCACGGGTAAGTTTGGTTCCTCTCACCACTGTGCTCTCTTGAGCTGGAGAGCTCTGCTCAGGCTGCACATGAAAGCAAACCTGGCTTTGTGCAGTGATTTAATCTTTTACACCCATGCAAAAAGTGAAAAGCTCTTGAAGTGGTGGCAGGGATTGTCCTTAGATTTTTGGGAAGGAAGACCATGTTTCTGTTGATTTTTCTGTTGCTTTTGTTTAACTCCCTGAGCTGCCCAACAGCCCTTCCTGGCCCTCGTCCTCCTGCAGTGCCCAGGGGTGCAAAGGGGGCAGTCTCCTGCCCTGCCTAAATGGAGGCCAAGCCACAGTTCAGCATCAGAAGAGAGATTAAAGGCCTTGGGATGGATTAGGGATTGGCAATATCCAGCATGATCTCTTAGCCTGGTTAGTTAGCAGACAGGATAAGCTGGAGCCCCTTTCACTCTGCAAGCAAAGAGACCTGAAAATTCTGGGAATAGAAGATAGTCATGATCAAACCAGGGCAGAGCAGCAAACTTGTGGCAACCGCATAATTTTCTGGTCGTATTGTCATTTTGTTTAAGAGATCTCTGGGATTACAGACAGCCTAAGTGAAATTCAGGCACACTAATACTATTTCTGAGTATTATGAGATGAAACACTTGCCTGCTGCCAGGCTGTGCTGCAGTGCTGGTGACAGCCCAGAGCCTCTGACCGTGAGCACAGCAAAAAGCTCCTTTCTACTGGCTAAAAGTGTTTGATTTTTCCCTCTGCCTCTCTCTGCAGGTACTTTTGTCAGCTTATAGATGGCTTAGAATACTTGCACAGCCAAGGGATTGTCCACAAGGATATCAAACCGGGGAACCTCCTGCTAACAACCAATGGGACACTAAAAATATCCGATTTAGGCGTAGCAGAGGTATGTGAGAAGTGCAGCAGTGGGACATTCCAGATTGAGGTCACCTCTGTGGTGTCATTGATTTATTGTGCTTTTAGGCTTTTGTTCTGTTGCGCTCGCAGAGCGCTCTGAGTGACTCTGAATATTTATTGCAATTGGCAAAGCACTTTTGTTGGTAACAGCACGAAACCTCCACTCAGGAAGCAGAGAGAGGAAGACATCAATCTTGGACGAGCCCAAAAGTGGGGGCAAATGGGGATAAGCTACATAACCTTACCCTGCTTTTTGCACGGAGTCTGTCCCAGGTGGGAGAGGTGCAGGGCTCGTCGCTGGGGTGTGTGGTTGCTGTGGTGGCATGTTCTCATCATCTGTAGATGTTCAGTAGAGGAGTTTTCCGCTTTTGTTTCCCAGGTGGAACTTTTCCAAGGCTCAGTTTGTTTTCCTTGGAAGTCTGACCCTGGTCTCTCCTGCAGGCATTGCATCCGTTTGCGGAGGACGACACGTGCAGGACGAGCCAAGGGTCGCCAGCATTCCAGCCCCCAGAAATTGCCAATGGCCTTGACACCTTTTCAGGCTTTAAAGTCGACATCTGGTCCGCGGGGGTGACGCTGTGAGTGCCCAGAGCCCCAGGAGCTGGAGAACAAATGACACCCCCAGGGAGCTCAGGGCTGCCACTGCTGCTCTTGTGTGCTGGGGGAGCAGGGAGGGGAGTGCTGGTCCCTCCTGGGGGGGTTTTATGCTCCCCAAAGTACCTGTTATTCTGCAGAAGGTCATCTTTTCTCTCTGTGAGTGACTCTGCAGCTGTTGCTCAGCACCCAGAGGCACAGCTGCTGCAACAACAGAAACCACAAGTATTTATTTTAAAGTTTCTGCTGTCCCAGCTGTCAGGGAGGTGTCCTGGTGGTTTTGGCTTGTGTGAATGAAGAGCTGTGATGAAGGAAGGCTAAGTTTAAAGAGGCATTCCACATACTGTCAAATATTCCTCTTTTAGTTCCCTCTTGGCTCCTTTTGGTTTACATAGCCATGTAAGAAATGAGTACCTGTGTGCTGCTTCTTATCCAGCTTCTCCTTCTGCCTCCACAGATACAACATCACAACGGGTCTGTACCCTTTTGAAGGGGATAATATCTATAAATTATTTGAAAACATCGGGAAAGGCGACTACACAATTCCAGAGGATTGTGGTCCTCCACTCTCGGACTTATTGAGAGGTGAGTCTCCCAGGTGGCTCCAAAGGGTGACATTTATAGATGCAACAACTGCTCAGCTTGCACAGTGCCAGGCAGAGCTTCCTTCCAAGTGTCCTGTGGAGATGCAGGATCCTGTTGGACAGGGAGGTTGTGCTTACAGCCTCTGAAGGATCTTCAACACTGGTGTTTTCCTGAGATCCACTAACCCCTGCACGGCTCTTGCAGTCCTTGGTTCTTGCATTATGTTTCTTGTGCTCTGAGAAGCTTTTACACCTAAAGACAAATTGAAATTTAAATTTAAAATGGCATTGTAGCATTGATGCAGGTTTTGCCAGTGAGAACACTCAGATGCCTTGTCCAGGCTTTCCCTGAAGTGAAACACTGAGTACTCAGGGTCTGCTGTCCTTCCTCATCAGCCTCTGCTCTGGATTTATTTGTCTCAGTCCCATTTGTCCTCCTTCCCCCCAGATTCAGAGCTGCAGGATATTGGAGCAAAGTGACAGGTTTCACTTTCACAGCAGGGCTGGGGTAGGACCCAGAATAGCACTTTCTGGGGAGAAGGTTGAGGTTTTTCTTGGTTTTTTTTCTTACTGTCCCTTACTGCAGCAGTTTGAGGTTTAGTGCTGAACAGTGTCCACCTGTGAAAGCTGAGTGGTCACTCAGGGCAGCAGTTTTGTGCCCGGCAGGCAGGCTGGAGAGCCCCTTTGGCAGCAGAGGGGATGTGATTCCAGCCCATGGGAGAGCCTGACCAGCATTGCTACTGCCCCCTTGGCAATGGAGCAGCCAAGTGCAGCCGTGCTGCCCAGCCCTCAGCACGGGCTCGTCCTCTCCTTGCCTTTTACAGCTCTTTTTATTGAGAGATCAGCCCCCAGATATGGGAGGTTTGTCTTGTTTCACATTGGATTTCCTGGTCCTTGTGCTGAGTGGGGTAGCTGAGGGGCTGGGGGCACCGAGTCCCTCCCTCCTGGCAGCATGTCAGTTCTGTGGGGACACAGGCAGGGACACAGGCTGGGTACAGGGACACAGGCTGGGTGCAGGGACACAGGCTGGGTGCAGGGACACAGGCTGGGTGCAGGGACACAGGCTCCATGCAGGGCTTCTGGCTCGGGGCAGGGACACAGGCTGGGTGCAGGGACACAGGCTGGGTGCAGGGACACAGGCTGGGTGCAGGGACACAGGCTCGGTGCAGGGACACAGGCTCACACAGGCTCGGTGCAGGGCTCCTGGCTCGGTGCAGGGACACAGACTCACACACGCTCCGTGCAGGGCTCCTGGCTCAGTGCAGGGACACAGGCTCACACAGGCTCAGTGCAGGGACACAGGCTCCATGCAGGGACACAGGCTCACACACGCTCCATGCAGGGCTCCTGGCTCGGTGCCGGCCGTGCCGGCGGCAGGTGGTGCTGTCAGTCCGAGCTCTTCCAGCGCCGCTGCCGGGGCTCCCTGGACCCCGGCACCGAGGAGGTGCCAGACCCCCCGCAGGCCCCCTCAGAGGCTATTTTAGCTTCTCTGGCCCCGTGCCAGCGATGAAATCAGTTATTTCCATGTGCTTCCAAAGGCATTAGCCAGCTTTAGCAGCTCTCCCAAGGCATTACATAAGGCAGCGCTTCCAACGGCGCTCGGCACAGCCGGGATCCGACTGCTCCGCTGAGCCCGCTGCTCACGGCCAGGCACTGCCTGATGTGCCTCCTGCCAAAGCTGCCTGCCCCAGGGAATGGTGTCCTGAGCTCCCTGTGGCCTTTGCTCTGTGGCTGCTGACTGAACACGGCCTCTTTCTGAGCTGGGAAGTGCCCAAATGGAGTAAATCCTGCGGTCCGGCTGGAGCAGCTGCCGCTCTCCTGAAGCATCCAGCAGAACTCCTTGGAGGTTTCTGATCAGCCTTTCAGCTGCACTTAGTGCTTCCCCCAGGGAAAAGGAGCGTGGCAGTTTTCTCTTTTTCCTGTGCTGAGCATATTGACAGCTTAAAGTCTTGTGCTTCATGAGCACAATAACTCCCTTTTTAGTTCTCTTTCCACCCCTGCGTAAGATCTGGAGTCAGAATTTCCTGCTCTTCCCTCTGCCTGGTTTTACATGGAGGAGCCTTGTACCTGGTGCCCTCTGTCTGTGTCTTACAGTCTGAATCTCCTTCATCCTTGCTGCTCGCTGGCTCTTTGCATCCCTCCTGTACTTGGGCACCACGGAAGTGCCAGTTGGGTGGGTTTGGTGGGGAGAGGAGCTTGTCTGGGAGGAGGTGGATGTGGGAAGCCCTAAGGATCCCTTTTCCTCTCCTCCCACCCACTTGAGGACACTCTCCCACCCCTCATCTTGCCATATGCACGTGGTACATTGTAAAAGCTGGCAAAACCTCCTGATACTCCTCTTTGCTTGGTGTGACACATTTTCCAGTGGTCAGACTGCCCAGTGGCCTCGAGGTGGATGAATCCTGGGGTGGGATTGCCCCAGTTCCCCCCGCTGTGGAGGCCTGACCAGCTCCCCAGCACCTGCCGAGGCCCAGGGCTGAGCTGTGCAGTGGTGGCTCTGGGTAGCTATGGTGACAAACCTGGGTGCTTTATTTAGTTCCTGCTTTTCCTCCAGAAGGTCTGTGTTTCCTGGTCAGTGCCCGCTCCTCCTGCAGCGAGCAGGAGCTGAATCCAGTGCCTGCAGGTTGGAGACTGTCAGTGGCTGGTGGCTGTGGTTGTGTGAGCAGCACAGACACCCCCAGCTCAGCTCTGGCTCACTGGAGGGTTCATGTTGCCTTTGTGTTGCTTTGAAAGGCTCTAAAAGCCCTTGCAGGGCTTTGAGTGCTTGGTCTGGGTCTGGTGTGAGGCAGAATTCAGTGCTGCTAAGTGCTCATTTCCTCTGTCTGCGGGGGCTGTGCTGACCACAGGCCCTGTAGGGCTGTGAAGAAAACACAAACACGCTTTTTAAGGTTTTCCTGTTCCTCCATTGACCACTTTTGTAGTGTTTCTTTACTTTTTCTTCCCCTTGAGCTTTTTTTTATCTTTGTTCCCCTTTCCAGAAGAGCAGAGTTTAGAGGACTTAAAGCTTCTGTGGTATTTGGCTTGTAAAGAGACTCGCATGACAGTATATCCCACAGATTAGTTGGGATGCTGCTCCTCGTTTTGTCTCCCTAATCAGGGATGAAGCTTTATTTATACTCTTCAGGGATGGAAAGGAGAAGGGCTGGTGCAGCTCTGTGTGTGCAGTCAGGAGAGATGTGTCAGAGTGGAAGAGTTTATAAATAGCCTTAAGGTTCTTCTGGCAGCCCATGGCTTATCAACTGTGTGCACTTTGCTTCTGGACCAGAAAAATGCACAAGGTCAGCTTTCCTCCTCCTGGTAATAGACTTTTACTGGAAGAGGAAGCTCTGAGGCTGCAGCTCTGCATTAATCAGCATCTGAATTGATTTCCAGGCCCTGTGACCTGGTTGGTTCTGTAGCAGTTTGTTTCCTCGCTGCCGTGACCTTTCCTTGGCAGGACAGCGAGAGGATGTGTGTCCTGGTGACAGTGGGATGCTTTAATTGTGCCATGGCAGGAGCCCCTGGAGGTGGCAGGGGGGTGTTTGTGCCCATCCAGAGGCCTGTGCTGGATCAAAGGCCCGGGATTTGCCTGCAGAGGGAGTTTGTGGCCGGAACACCCGGCTGAGTGTGTGCAGGGTGAGGGAGAGGGAGAAAGTCCTGTCTCCATTTACAGATTGGCCTCACACTGCTTTTATAGTGCTTGTTTAAATGTTGATCCAACTTGGAGACTGAAGGGAAATCCAGGGTGAGTTCATTAACCTTGCTGCTGGATCTCTTCCTGCTTCTCCAGTCCCGTACCTGAGACTGTGCTGTGTTCTGAATTCCAAGAATTCTGGCCCGGGTTGTAGTGCTGTGCCTGTCCGGGATCATGGAACGTGTGGGCTGGGGGCTCTGAGGGTCTGAGGGCAGATCCGTGCTCTCCAGTCCCTGGACTGCCACTTTCCATGACTGCAGAGGGGTTTGAGGCTGTGGAGGGGCTGCAGTGGGCACGATACCCCCGCGTGGGTACGACTGTGTGGTGTCTGTTCTTATCAGTTTAGTATCTGATACGCCCTCGATGAGGGGACTTGACATTTCAGGAATAATTTCCTCATGGAAAGGGTAGTCAAGCATTGGAAGGGGCCGCCCAGGGAGGTTTGGAGTCCCCATCCCTGGAGGTGTCCAAGGAATGACTGGAGGTGGCACTCAGTGCTCTGGGCTGGGTGACAAGGTGGGCCCCGGGCACAGGGGGCACTCGGTGACCTCGGAGGGTTTTGCAGCCCCGGTGGCTCTGTGGTAGCCCATGTATGGGCACAGCGACTCCTCCGGGAATCCCGAGGAGCAGGGCTGGAGCTGGGCCTCCGGAGGCATCGCCCTGGCACAGCCTGTCCCACCCCTGCGCAGATAAACTCCAGGGAAGGCTTTACCCTAAATGGCAGCGACGGCTCCCGCGGGCAGAGCTGCGGGATGACTTGCCTGGTGAATAGAACATGATGTTTTGTCTTGACGGAGCCTCTCCTCGGTGCAGGGCCTGAGCCACGGAGCTGCCACGGCTGACTCAGAGCTGAATGTACGAATGCACATTTTCAGCGAGGAGACTTTCCATTTTCTTTCAAACCTTGCCCCGAGTGTGGTCGTTTTTCACTAAAGTAAATACTCTTTTTCGTCAATTATTTTCTTCCTGCCTTTTTAATGGCTTGAGAGCAACAGCTCCCTGTGCTGTGGCTGTTTCTAACTGCTGCTCCTGGGCCTCTTTTAATCATTGACTTTAAAATTCTTCCTCTGCTTGTACCAGTTTCATCTGGTAGATGCCTTAAATTTCAAAAACACCTTGAAATGTGGTCTTTAAATAAGTAAATTGGGGGAGTAGGTGGTGCCCTGAGTTCCCTGTTTCTGATGACATTAATAAGAGAACCCAGCCAGTACTTGCTCTTGTCCCTTAAAGTTCATGTAAGAGCTCTTTGCAGTCCTCTTTCTTAAAAAAAAAAAAAAAAGCCAACTCATTTGGGCAGCTCAGCTGTGAAACTGCTGTCTGATCATCTTATTAATAGGTCCTTTAATTAGGTGCAGGATTTTTTTTTCCTCTGAACTTGAGGTGAGGAGAAATTCCACCTGAACGTGAGAAAACTCCTTTGCTCCAGGGCTGAGCTCTGGAACAGGTTGCGTGGGGGGATGTTGGGACATTCCAGACCCAATCCAAACAATCCAAAACTCTGAGGAATTGGGCTCTGAGGACTCCAGTGCCTCAAGTTCCTGAGCCAGGGGCCTGGCATGCACCTGACCTCTAACCTGGAGAGCTCCTTCCGTGTTTCTTTGACCCACTTCACGTGCTGTCATGTGGGTCAGTAGTGATCCCATCGGCCTTAAAGCTCTTAGTGCTGTCACCAGCACAGATAAACCTTCCCAAATTGCCAGGGCAAATTGTATTTGGGGTTCGGGGGGGGAACATAACTTCAGCCCTCCCTCACTGCCCTGTCCTGTCCCCCCTCTTTGCCCGTGTTACTGTCGGGGGTGTGGTGAGAACAGCCTGACAGGGAAGATATCCTGGAGCAGCTTTGGTTACCACACATGCTCTGGTGATTTCTCTCTTCCATGACCTTTGAATTGCAGAATCTAACCTGCAAAAGGCCCTTGCAGCTTCCTACTTGAACTAGGATGTCTCTTTCCAGACCCCCCTTCCCGAGTGTCCATCCAGATGTATCTCCCATCCCTGTGTTCTCTCTCTGTCCTTACCCTGGCTCTCCCCAGCCCTCTGCACTGTTTGCTCCAGTCCTGACTTTCCAAACTCCTGTTTGACAGTCAATATGGTCCTGGAACTTTCACTGGAGAATATCTTGGATGCTGCTGGATGAGGCTCCTGTGGTCCCACTGGCTCATTTCTGAAGAATATGGCAAAATTTGCTCCTTCCCTTCTGTTGAGCTGTGAAGCTTCTGAAAGGCAGTGGGGCAGAGTGGGCACCCTGGGAGGCTGTTTAAGGAATCCATCTCCCTCTCTCCCAGAGAAAATATAGATGAGCTGCTTTTCTTCACCCCCACCCAGTTCCCTCAGATGACCCCAGAAATCCAAGCCTGGCCAGGGCACAGGGATGGGCAGTAGGTTCTATCTGACTGTATCTCAGAATATAATTCCACTAGACTGGAGTATCTGGGACACTGAGCAACTGGACATATGCTGTGCCTGAGGCTTTGGCTCTTCCATGGAGAAAGTTCAATGGAATTATCTGTGAAATGCAAAGTCTTGATGCTCTTTGCCTGGAGACATGGTTGGACCTGTGATCCAGGGCTGGAGGAGCCTCAGTCCCTGCACCGGGAGGGAGGGAAGGGCTGGATCTGCTTTGCAGGTGGGAAACCGAGGGACAGACTGGCTCGGGTGGTCAGTGATGGGGTTGGGATTTTGTGCTGAGCTTCCCGTGCCCGATGCAGCAGATCCTGCCTGGAGCTGCCAGGACTGGGCACAGCATGGCTGGCAGGGAGGGCGGGGAGGGGAGGGCAGAGCTTTGTGCTTCCTGGCCTTGGCTCAGCTGAGGGTGCCCGTGATCACACCTGGCCTTTTCTGCTTCTTTTCAGGGATGCTGGAATACGACCCAGCCAAGAGGTTCTCAATACAGCAGATAAGGCAGCACAAGTGAGTGTTATTCCCTTCCTGCTCGTGTACCTGTGCTCCTGCTCTCACCTCCTGTTTCCTTTTGACAGCAGACACATGGAAGTCACTCAGTCTCCTTCCTCCAGCTCTGCTGGGGCTCTGGCAACCTCCACTTGGCTTTTTTCCTCCTATTAGAGCATCCGGTAAAGCAGTGGAATTGCTGACCGGTAAATAAGGAATATGTTGGAAGTCTGTTTGTGGTGTGCCTGCTTCTGGATGATTAAGGGTTCTGGATAATTTTTTCCAGAGGCCAGCAAGTACTAATGGAGTGGAACAGGGGATCCTTAAAGCTGGGTTATTGAAGCAGGGCCATTCAGTAACGTGTGTTAGTTCTGGCCAGTCTGGGGGCAGAAATATCCCCTGGTATCTGCTCCATATGGAATCAATATGTGGAGAAGCGTTTCAGGACAATAGGAAGGTTTGTTTTTTTCTTTCTCTTTAATATCACAGCGTTCCCTCCCCCGTATCCTCCCCCGTTTTCCGTGCCATAGTCGGGGGGGAAATGCCCCGTTATCGCTGAGGCTTTTTTTGAGGATCTGTTTGAACACGCTGGCTCTGAGCAGAGATTTCCTGGGCGGATAAAAGTACAAGAACAAAAAGCATCATGAGGATGCTTTGCTGCGGAGGCTGCATCAGTTTATCTCCTCTTGGAATGGGAAGTGCTTCTGAGGACAGGCAGAGCAGCCTCTGGACCGCAGCTGCTCGGCACAGGCGCTGTCTGTGAGCCTGCCCAGGCCCTTTTGGGAGCCATGGAAAAGCAAGGATGTGATCTGGGATGGTGCTGAGCCCACTCTGTGCTGCAGGAACAGCGCTGCTTTCCCGTTGTGTCTCTGGAAAAGCCTGGCCACTGTAGCCATGTGCTGTTGTCAGGGGATGGTCCCTGGGAGGTGTCCGAGGAGCCACAGCCAGAACCTGGGAGAGCCAGGGAGCAGAGGGGCCAGGGGAGCAGGGCTGGGGGACCAGGGCTTATAGAGCTGCCCAGGCAATTAATTAAACAGCCAGACCGACTCCTTAATAGCCTTGAGAAAAGCACTAAAAGCACTTTCTTTCCTGTGGGTGCAGAGGCTGCCCCTGAGCTTGGGCACCGCCCTGGGTCCTCCTGGGTCACTGCTGGGTGTTTGAGCTGGTTCCCCAAGCCCAGGTACTCCATTTTATCCTCCTCCCCCGTGGCAGTGAGTTTCTGTGTCAGTGTTGCCCAGCTGGAAGCACAGAGGTGTCTCCAGAGACCCTGCCTGTAGCTAGAAAGCCAGAGAAACTGGAACAGGGCTCTGGCACGGGGCAGCTGTGGAGCTCCTGTGCTCCATGGGCACAGCTGCTGTGCCCAGGCTTCTCATCCCACAGCACTGAGAGGGGCTGAGGAAAGGCTCTACCTGCAAACCCAGGAGCATTTTGAAGGCTTAGGCTCTTATTAGTTTTGTGTGAGCTTAGCCAGTGCTTCTTAACAGGCTTTTCTCCCCTATTAGTAATTGCCTCCTTCCTCCTGCTGTGGCATCTAATAATTACATCAAGCACAGCAGAGCCTGCAGCCTTGGGCCTTGGATGTGTCTGTCCAGCTCCTTTTTGTGCTAAAGAATCCAGAGCTTGGTCCTCCTGCCTTTTCTTTAAATAGAAGCTTAGCCCTGATGCTTAACCTGACCCTGATTTTTTTGTAAATGGAACGCAGCAGTCAGGACAGCAGGCAGCCACTGGATATTGTCAGAGGGTTTTGGGAAAGCATTTTAGTAAGAAGAGATCTGATTTCTGGAATCCTTAGATTTTGGAGCGGGGGAGGGAGTAAGTCATTAATGATTTTGGGTTTCTCTACACTCCTCCCCCAAAACCGTGTGCTGAGGCACAGGAACTAGACAGAAAGACATCAAGAGACTTCCCCAGGCTGCCCTGCTGGGATGGATCCCGGCTCAAACCAGAATCACCCGGTGTCTTTCCGTGCCGCTGGAAGTCTCCTTTTATGTCTTTGAGCTGCTGTTCCTGGGGCCTGGCTCACACGGGCAGTCGGGAGCATCAAAGTGCTCTGAAAGCAGCAGGAACAGCCCCTGGGCCCCAGGCAGGGGTTTGGCTTTGGAGCCAAACGCTGCTGGGCCGGGCTGGTGTCAGGATGAGGGGAAGGGGCCGTGCTCCTGTGGGAAGGGGAGTCCAAGGGAAGCATCACAGAGCGGGTGTCCTGCAGCCACAAAGCTGGTGCTCGGGGTCCATCCTCCCCCACTTCACCTGCCATGAAGTGTGAGAGCTCCTGCACTGGGCTCAGGGGCACTGAGGGAGCACAGAGTGCTCTGTGGAGCTGCAGGAGGCAGGGAAGGCAGCCAGGCTCCTGTGACTGCCCAGCAGTGATCCTGCCATTCCTCCCGTTATTCCTGTCAGCTATTCCAAATGCTTTTCCCCCTGAAGCAGCAGCCCTGGCTGAGGAATGCTGGAGGAAGAGTGCTGAGTTTCATCCCTGCCAGCTGCCTTCCTCCCTCCTCACTCCTGCAGCTGAACTTCTGCATCAGACTCCTGTCCCTGCACTCCTGCTGGAGCAGGACAAAGCAAGATATGCTGCTCTGCTCAACCCAGTTCGTGCAGGTCAGACCTGGAGTTGTAAATGGAAGTGAGTTAAACCTCTCCCAGCCCTGAATAGCACTGGAAGAGCCTGGAAACCTGCTCTCCCCGGAAGGATCCGGGTGGGATGATGTTCAATGGGAAACTGATGCTCGTAGCTCACCTCTGGGAATATTTGGTGCTCCTGGGCTGGGAAGGGAAAGCTGCCAAGAGCCAGGGAGTTCCAACTTGCTCCTCTATGGATTATCCACCACCTCCCCTCTGCCCTGTGCTTTTGCTGAAGGGCTTCATGCTCATACACTGCATTTTGTAACTAATTCACTGACCTGCTGCAGCACTTAAAGTGATGAAGTGGATGCAGAATTCTACCTCTGTCCCTTGTTTCCAAGGCAACCATCTTCCCTTCCCTCTCCACAAGTGTCACACTTAATTTGTTCAGCCGTGGATCCGATTGCAGGAGTTCATGGCACGAGAGGGGAGGCACTTCCACCTTTTATTAGCCGAGGTGCAAATTAACCTGCTGGGCTGGGGTCTCCTCCTGCCCTCCTGGAGGCTGCTGTGCCACCTTCCCCAGCACTCCTGCTCTCTGCAGGAGTTTGGAGAGTCACTCTGGGATGCTGTGCTGCTCCAACCTGGGTACTGAACCCCTTGGAAATCTGTGTGTGGTGCCACTGGATGCTCCTTTGCAGGTGCTGACTGTGCTCTTGGACTCCTGTGCCTGCTTCTGAGGGAAGGAGAGACATGTGGTGCCTTTCCCTGTGCCTTCCACAATTGCCTGTGAGGGGGCTGAGTTAAACTGGACCCCTGTTATCTGCTGCTTATGGTGACAGTGACCTCCCAGGGAGCTCGAGGCCCCTGCATGGCATCACAGGAGAGGTGGAGAATGGCTCATCCCGACCCTGGCTGGCAGGGCAGGGATCTGCAGCTTGGCATCTGGTCTCAGACAGAATCACCCATGTACAACCCAAGCAAACTGCGAGTTTGTGACCCCAGTGGGAAGTGGATGGCTGGGAGTGCTGAAAAGCTGCAGCTGTGCTTATAGATTCTTCATTTAACCTTGCTTATGCCAGAACTTGAAAAGAGCAGAGAGAGGACTTGTGATGGGAGATCTGAGCTTGGGAGCTGCAAACCAGACAGGCTCATTAGGCACTGGGCAACCCAGATTCCTCTTTTCCTTCAGCCCTTGACCCTTGCTGTGTTATCTCCCCGTGGCTGACAGCAGCTGTCTGAACCCCACTGCTGCCTGGCAGGATCACAATTAACACTTGTGCCACTGCTGGCCAGGGCTTCTGAGCTTGCAGGTACCTCAACAAGCTTGTGGAGTAGGAAGAAATAATCTCTTACTACTGCTGCCTTCACCCTGAAACGTTTCTTAGCCACTCCCAGCCCTTTGGAACAGAGATGAGAGAGGAATCTGCCTCTTCCAGGGGATGTTCTGGACAAGGGGCGCTTCCAAGATACCAGAAATCTTTTCTTCCCCCTCAGGGTTAAAGCAGCCACCACAAGCACCAGGTAACTGTGTGTGCCAGTGGACTTGGCTCAGAAAACATCCCTGAAACTGGGAATAAGTGGTGAGACAGGGCACTCCTCAGCAGGGCTCTGACCCAGCTGGTGTTTTGCCTTGGTGGTAAGGGCAGGGTGAAGAGGGGCTTTGTCCCATCGCCATCTCTGCCCAGGAGTTGCTGCTTTCTGACTCAGGCAGTGACCAGTGGCTTCCCGAGGCAGATCAGGGTGTTGCTGGAGCCAGTGGTCCTCAGCTGAAAGGCAAATCTTCACTAACAACCTCCAGCACCAGTGCAGAAAGTGGAATGTCTGTCCCTGCTGGAAAATCCTTGCCAGGAAATACTCCGCTACTCTGCACAGAATTGCTCCAGGCTCCTTCCAAGAGGTCTTTGATTTTTCTTAGAACTTCAATGGATTTCTCTTCTCACTCTCTGTCCTCATTACCATATATGCATATGCAAGTGTTTGAAATCACCTCCCTGAGGATGGAAGCATAATGACTGGAGTACAGTGATTCAGGTTTCTGCTGCTAATAAAAACCTATTTTTACTCTCCTGGTAAGTAGGACAGGAGGGAAGAGTGAGGCAGAGCTGAAATACAGCAAAATAAAAACACCGGGTGCTGTAGGCTTCCAGGCTTTTTCCCTTTAAAATTCTCCTCTTAGCAGCAGCCACTCTGATCTCATTAGTCCTGGATATTCCCTTCTCTCGAGGTCTCTGGTGCTGAGTTTGGATCCCTCAAGCCCCAGTGCCCCTGGCAAAACCAGCTGGTGGCTGTTGGTTCCTCTGTCCCTGTGCTGATGATCCTTCCAGGCCTGATCAGCCCAGGCTGGATTTGCTGTCTTGGCAGTCACTTCCTCAGTGAGCACAGTCCCAAGGAAGGGAGGTGGGTTGATCCCATCGGGAGTGCTGTGTACCACCCACGTCACCAGGGAAGCCATCCGTGGGATCTGTGGAGAGCCCTTGGCCACAATCCAGATACGCTGGTCCCGCTCCCGTCCTGCTGGTCGGGCAGCTGGCGTGGGCTTTGCTCAGCCCTGCGGTGCCACTTCGGGGACAGAGGTGACACTTGCCAGCTGAGATCTGCAGCAGTTCCCGTCCCTCTCCACAAATTCCAGCTTCCTGCCTGCGAACAAGGCACTGCCTGACTCCCAGAGCTGCAGCCTGGCTCCAAAACTCCAGCACTGCAGAGAAAACAGTTTAAAGATGCTGATTGTGAGGCAGTTTCTGGATAAGAGTTCACCCCTCCCTTGAATCCTGCCTGATTTGTCCCAGTAGCTGCATTTCCATTTGTTTATCTCCTCACTCCGTGCTTTTGCTGATAGTTTTGTTAGAATCCCACTTTTTTTCAGGCTGACTGTCAAAGCAGTGTAAGACTAGAACAAAATGATAATTACAGCTCTGCGCAGGAGGTGCCTTCAGCCTGCCTTCCTGAAAGGAGTTTGGAACTGGGGTGATAAAAACCAGATGGCTCAGGTTGGTGAGAGCTCTCGGGCTGGCTCAGGCCCTCCTCCGTGGTTGGAGGCCAGGAGTTCCTGGATGCCAGCTGTGGACTGGGAATCACTCATGTCCCATCGGGCGTGTGTGGGCTGGAGAGGTGTGTTAGAGGTACCTGGGTGTGCAGGAACCTCTGCTCCCACCTGCACTGGGAGGCTTGCTGCGAGTGTGGAGGCCCCAGCAGCACTCCCAGGAAACTTTGGGTGCCCACGTGCAGCACTGGGAGACACCCCAGAGACAGTCTGCAGTCAGAGCCCTGCTCTGGGAGTACGATGAAAACCTGAGAGGTTTATCCCATCTGGCTCTGGGATGCTGCTGGGAAGCAGCCTGCTGGATTCCTGATCTGATTAAGAACAGCTTTTGGAGCCGATATCCTTTCCTGGCCAGATGGGCTTTGGTGGTGATAGGAGTCCCTTGAGACAGAGGGGGATAAAAAGATAAAGTAGAAACGTTTCTGCTGTGGCCTTGGTGCAAACTGGCTTTTAGAGGAAACTGCTGCAGTAACTGCCCCTCTCCTCAGACTGGGATCCTGCAGATTGGTGTCTGTTGGGCTGGATCAGCCTCAGCTTCAGGATAGGAGAAGTTTCTCCTGTCCTGCTTGCTTGGACAACAAAACTCAGGAGCTCCAGCAGCTCTGCTGATGTGTTTTGACTTACAGGTAGTTTGGGTTGGAGTTGGTGACGGAGAGAACATTCCTGAGCTCTGTGTCCAGGCCCTGAGCTGCCCCCTGTGCCTGTCTCCCCGTCCCCCTGTCCCACCCCAGTGTGTCCCACAGCAGACTCCAGCACTGGCTCCTGGCAGAGCTGTTCCTCCTCGCCTGCCAAAGCACATCCCTGTCAGTACTGGGGTGGGATGGGGCGTGGGGGCTCCCGTGTGCCCGTGCCCTGCCCCAGCTGTGCCCTGGGCTCTTGCAGCTGGTTCCGGAAGAAACACGCTCAGGCCGAGGCGCTGGTGCCGATCCCGCCCAGCCCCGAGAGCAAGGACCGGTGGAGGAGCATGACGGCGGTGCCTTACCTGGAGGACCTGCATGGCTACAACGAGGAGGAGGACGAGGACTTGTATGACATTGAAGATGATATCATCTACACTCAGGACTTCACAGTACCAGGTAGGGGAGAAGGATGCTGCCATGGGCAGGGCACAAGTGGTTGGGTTGGTGGTTTTTTTGTCCGTTTAGAGCTTTTTGGGAAAGGCCTCGGGGTCTGAATAGTCCTTTCAGCAGAGGAGGAGACTGTTGGTTAGGGAGTGGTGTGAGTGAGCCCTGGTGCTCTGGGTGCCTTGGTCCTTGATTTGATCAACCAGGATGCCCCTCCCTGTATTATCCCTGTGCCAGCTGGGCACCCTTCTCCCAGGAACAGCTGCTGCTGGACCCTGCTGTTCAGCACAGTTAATTGTTAGGGCCAGTTTGGCTAGAGTGAGTTATTTGGGAGCAGAGCCCTGAAGTGACTCTCTGTTCAGGGTACATGGCACACGGGGGTGGCCCCTGCACAGCAGGAGCCTGGTCCCAGCCTGGCCTGTCCGGGGCTCCCCAGCTCTGGAGGGTTTGTGTGGTTTGCAGAGGTGGGGGAGCTGCAGAGGCAATAAAGGTGAATGTTTTCACCCGAGCGTTCCTGCAGGATCCCTTTGAGCCTGCTCAGTGTTGTATCTCTAACAGTGATGCCGTGTTAAGATATAAATTAAAACCCCCTTGTGCATGAGGGATCAGTTCAGCTGTGGCTCTGCTGGGCAGCAAGAGCAGGAGTGTGAGTGACTCATAGGTGGGGGTGGGTGCTGGGTTGGGGGGGGTAAGAGGGAACCTCATTAAATCCTGTGTTCTTCAGAGGAAGAAGGGGCTTTGAGAAAGTGCTTTCATTTTTAAAGGGTTATTTAAAGATTTATGCAGCTCTGTGGGGAGATGTAAATGTTCCAAGCCCCTGGTTCAATTGGTGTTAAACATCCCATCCGAGGGAAGTGCTGAGGAGAGGATGGAGAGGATGGAGGAGAGGATGGCTGTGGCCCGAAGGCAGGATCCTTGTGTGCAGTGAAGGGATGTGAACGTCCTGCTCAGTGCTTTTGTGCTGCCTCTCAGATTTGGAGGCCGAGCTCTGCTCTTTCCTCCCCTACATTAACCCCTCCTCTGCCCCAGCCCTGTTCTGCAGCGCCTGCTCCTGGGATTTTCAGTCTGAGGCTGGGCAATGCAGCCAGGACTGGAGTTTTTTAAACCAAGCCTGGTGCTCGGGAAGGTGTGTTCCTGGCTGCTCTGGTGCCTGCGTGCTCGCTCTGACAAACAGCGATTCAAAACCTCTTGGTGGTGTTATTTTGAAACCTTTTTTGGTGCCTGAATGAGCTGGATGCAGAGCCATTAAGAATGTGAGGGGTGGCAGGGATGAGCAGCCACGTTCCCGGTGCCTCTGTCAGCCCTCCCTTTATTTATTTTATTTTTAGCCTGCCCGTGGTGAGGGTGAGGTGGGCAGGAGCTGCTCGGGCAGACGCAGCGCTGGGTCAGCGGCTTCCGCGGGGGCAGCAGCAGTTGCCAAGACTTCAGCCCATGCTGAATTTTTATTTTCATTAATTTGAACGTCAGCAACTGTCATTGGTGAAGGAGGTAAAATTAGCTCACGATTCACCTCCCTCCTTGGTATCCATAATAGACTCCCGGGACTGTGCTTTTGAAGCAGGGAAGGAGGGGAGGAGGGAAGAGTCACACAAAAGACAAATGAGCTGTTTGGATAGATTCTTTTTTCCCTCCCCAGTCAGAAATGTTAATTGACTTGGCCCGAGCTCAGCCGAGGGAGGGGAAGAAGTGTTCAGCTTGGCTCTGAATGGGGTTGTTTGAGGCTCTGCAGACGTGCTGGTGGGATGCAGGGATGGGAGGAAAAACCCAGAGCTCTGGGGAGTTGCTGCAGCCTGACCCCTGTGAGCTGCTTACCCTGAGCCCTTGGGGGGCTCTGGGGCCAGCGTGTCCCCCTCTTCTAGAGCTTGGATCCCTTGGCCCTTTCCAGCCATCACCCCTCCAGAGGGATCAGGTGATGGTGGGATCAACAGTGGGGTGTGAGCTCCGTGCTCCTGCCGTGCCAGCCACTGCCACAGCACGTCTGAGGCTCTGACACACACCCAGGGCACCCCCTCTGTCCCCGGGGGGGCTGAGGCACCCCCATCACCTCGGTCCCTTGTGGTGAGCCTGGCCAGGAGCTGTGCTGCTCGGGGGTGCTGGGTTGGACCCCCCCTGGGAGCGCAGTGAGTGCCACCGGCTCTGGCAGTGCCAGGGTTGGGTGCCCAAAGCCAGTCCCTGTCCCTTCCCGGGGCAGGAGCACTCAGGTAAGTGCCACAAGCCAGTGACTGGGAGCTGTGGCAACACTCGGAGCCATTGGAAGGGATATGGGGGCAGATCCAGAGGGAACTGATGGCACCTGTAACCCAGGATCCACTCCCCCCTCCCTCCCCGTTTCTGGAGGACCTGCAGCAGTGCCAGCGGGGATGTGTCGAGGCACAGGGGTCCAAGCTGGCCCCCCGCTGTGCCCCCCCAGAGCAGAAGTGTCTGTCCCAGCCCCTGAGCCCCCCCAGCTCCGAGCAGTGGGGTGATGGTTGGCGCAAGCGGAGCTGACGTCCCGCCCGGCCTTGGCGGAGAAAGGATTGAGCATCCTTTAAAGAAAATTATACATAATCGTCTTACAGCCCTCGCTTCCACTCAAAGCTCTGAGTCATAACTGAAGGGCCCTGGAGCGTGACGTTCCTGCTGGAAGGAAATTGCCTCGGCTGGATCCGGTGGGGGGGAGCCCGACAGAGCCTCTCCTGAGCCCCGCGTGGGGCCGGGGCTGCACCCCCATCCTGGGGGAGCACCCGGGGTGCTCCGGGGCCACATCCCTGCGTCACTCCCTGGCTGGAGGGATGTGACCCGAGCCCCGGCTGTGGCAGCGGGAGATGCCTCTGGAAATGGCTCTTCACCTGCTCTGCTGAGTCACAGGGAGCAGAGGAGGCAGAGGGGCTGATGTGAAGCCCCCACGCCATCGGGGTGTCCCCTCAAGGGATGGTCACACACCCGAGCCCTGGCCCTGCCAGAGGGGGCTGCACTGCCCCATTCTGCAAACACACCCAGCCCCTGGGCACCCCAGAGTCAGTGCCTGGGGCTGGGATCTGCACCCCCCTCTGCTCCCCAGAGCAGCTGGGCTGGTCCCTGGGAGTCCAGGGGGGCTCGGAGACAGCCCAGGGAGGAGGGGACACACCGTCCTTGTGGTGCTGTGCCCGTGTGCTGGGAACCACCAGCTGCTGTGTGCTGGGGGAACGAGGGTCAGACCGGTCCTCGGGGGGAGGAGGGAGGGAGATGCAGCCTCAGGCTCCCAGCCTTGCACATCCCCTGTTGGGGATCCCTCTCCCGTGCTCCTCGAGGGCGCAGGAACAGGCTCGGGTTTCCGCAGGAACAGGGTCCCTCCCGGGCGCTGGGAAGGCTCTGCCCACCCCTCACTGTGCCCGTTCCCTTGCAGGACAGGTGCCTGAGGAGGAGGCCGGGCAGAACGGGCAGAGCCGTGGCAAGGGGCTGCCCAAGGCCGTGTGCATGAACGGGACGGAGCCGGGGCAGCTGAGCACCAGGGCCAAGGGCGAGCGCCGGGCCAGCGCCTCCTCCAACCCCTCCCGCAAGGCCTGCTCTGCCAGCAGCAAGATCCGCAAGCTCTCCACCTGCAAACAGCAGTGAGCTCTGCCCAGGTACCACGGGGGGGCCCGGGGGGGCTGCCCGAGGAAGGGGGGGACACCCAAGTCTGCCCCAGCCGTGGGCAGCGGGAGGGAGCTTGGGGGTGTTTTGTAGTCTGGGTCCTGAGCATCCCCCTGGAAGGGTCCCTGGCACCAAACCCATGGTGTTGGGGGGTGCAGAGCCCAGTGGGGACCCCTGCTCTGCCTGCCTGGCTCTGCTCTATTACCCCTTGCAGGGTGTTGCCCCATCAGGCGAGAGCTGCTGTCGTGACCCCTCTGCCCTGCTGGGCTGCAGCTGGGCTGTGGTGACAGCCCTTTTCCTTGGCACTGGCACCCCCTGCTCCGCTCCTGGCCTCACCACCCTCCTGGATTTTGGGAGCACAGAGGAGCAGTGGGATGCTGAGCACTGGGGTGTCCCCAGAGAGGCCCCCATGGGACCTGCCCCTGGCCCGGGAGGTGTCTGTGTCACCCATGGCCAGGCCACTGCTTGCCCAAGCCCCTTCCCCTCCCCTCCCTGCTTCCCCCCCTCCTTCCGGCTCCTTCTTCCCCGGCTCCAAGCCCTGTCCCCTCCTTCCCACCCCTCATTCATAAGGGAGCCAGCAGTGACTCATGTTCAGCCTCATCCGCCCCCGGCCTCATGCTCGTCACGGCGCTGCTGGGGCTGAGCTCTGTTATCTCCTGGATCACGACCAGCTTTGTGGTGTGAAAAAAGCCCGAAATAAAAGCTGGATCCTCCCCCTGCAGCTGTCAGGGGCCGTGGCAGCTCCATCTTTAATTCATGGGGGCAGTGAGTCACCTGTGCAGGGAGTCGGTGCAGCCAGAGCCTGGGACGGGGCTCCCTGGACCTGCTGCTCCTCCCGCCCCTCCCGGCCTGGGGGCTCCAGGATGCTGCTGGAAGGGGAGGGTCCATGGGAAGGAAGGGAATGCTCCCCTCCTCGGCGTAAAGGACATTCCTTGGTGTCATTTTCCCCTTGGGGTTTTTCTCCTCGGCTTCAGGGCGGGTCTGGGCTCACCTGGCTGAGGGACCAGATGTGTGTGAGCCCCCACCAACCCTCCAGGGACAGCACAGGGACCCCGGGCCCCTCTCCCCCATCCCAGGGGGCTGGCAGGAGCCCTGGTGCAGGGTGTGACCCGCTGGCAGTCGGGAGCAGAGCCTGCACCCCAAATTGGGCACCCCCTGCCCTCCCTCACCCCTCCTCTCTGTTCTCCCCACAGCACCCCCGGGCCCGGGCCTGCGCCCCCCCCTCCTCGCCCCAGCTCTGCCTCTCTCCTGGGACTGGACTGTGCTTGCGATCCAAAAAGAAACCAGAGGAAACCAACCAAGGCCCCCCTTCCCTCCCTGCGCCCCCCCTCCGGCAGCGCCAGCCCCGGGGCCGTGTGCCCGGACCCCCGGACACCTGGAAGTTGAACTTTGTGGCTGCCAGGACGCTGCCCCCCAATCACTCTTTGCCAATCAAGACACTGATTCTGTTTTTAATTTTGCGATGGGAAGGTGGGATGGGGGGGCCGGGGGGTGGGACCCCCCCTGCCGGGCCCCCCCGGCCGTGTAGAGTCGTGCAAAGCCATTGCCGTGCACTTTATGTTTTAGACTACTGTTATATATTATATATTTTCCTCTTTTTTTTTTTTTTTTGTTTTGTTTATATTTGCGGTATATTTAGAGATTCCTACACATCGTGATGTGTTAAAATAAACCAGATGAGGAAAAAACCCAGGTATTAAGACAAAGCAGAACTCTGTTACACCTGCATGCTGCACGGGGGCTCGGAAGGGAACAGGGCCTGGGAAGGGCTCAGGGCTTGGAAGGGATCAAGGTCTGGGAAGGGCTCAGGGCTTGGAAGGGCTCAGGGCTCAGAAGGGATCGGGGCACTGGCAGCCACTTGGCTCCTTTCTTTTCTCTCTCTCTTTTTTTTTTCTTTTTTTTTTTTTAAAGAAAAATAAAGTGAAAACAGCAGGTGGGTTTCATGTCCTTCCTCCTGCAGCAGGCGGGGTGGGGGCCACAACCAGCCCCTCTGCTTCCTTTTCGTTTTGGGAGGGCACAGCCCCCCCAGGCAGACTCTGCTCTCGTGGGGTGATGCCAGGCCTGGAGCCCCCCTGCCCCGACTCCCCCCACCCTGTGGGCACCGTCCCAGGAAGCAGAAGGTAAGAAACAAGCTCAGAGATGTCACAGTCGGTTGGTTTTGTTTTTTCTCCTTTGTTTATAGACTTAAAAACGCGGGGTTGATGGAGGGAGGGCTTTGGGCAGAGCCTGCGCAGAGGGAAGGGGGGACCCGGCCTCTACTCACATGCAATGGGGTCTGGGGGCCCCTGCCTGTCCCCTCCCCTGCTGCCGAGTCCCAGGTGCCACAGCTGGAGCTGGGCTGGGGTGAGGATTTGTTCTCTTTTTTTTTCCCCCCATCCTTTGAAACACAAATAAAAACCCAGTAAAAGCAAACCCCACCCCGGAGCAGCAGCCACCTCTGTAAAAATCAATAAATATCCTCCGGGCACCTCGAGCCCCCGCTGAGCCCCCGGGGGGTGGGAGACACTGGGGGTCACCCACAGCGTGCACTGGGGACCCCATGCTCTGCTCTCACCCTGTACCCCCACCTGAGCAGCCCCCACCCCTCCAGGGGGCATTTATGGGGCCCCCAGGGCCGGTCCTGCCCAGCCCAGGCTGCCACTGCAGGACCCCCGGCTCCCCCGTGGCCCCCCGAGCAGCCCCCCGCCCCAGACCCTCCACTTCCAGTTTAGATCCCAGGCTCCCTGCAGAACTGGGGACTGTGAGATTGAGGAGGTGACTCCCCCCTCCCCAAACTACCCCCCCTGCCAGGGTGGCACCGCAGCATCCCCCGGTGGGGAACACCCAGCTCCGGCCCCTTCCTGGCAGGACGTTCCCGGCTGGAGGAGAGGCTTATTGCTTGTAAAACCACGGAGAGAGGGGAGAGCGGAGCTGGCTCGGGGCTCTGCCGGGGGCTCAGTGGGGTGGGGGGTCAGCAAAGTCCCCCGGCACTGACCCCCGACCGACGCTCGGCTCCTTCTCTGCGCCCCGACCCCCGGGGCACTCCCAGCCCGGGCCCTCTCCTGGCACCTCGCTCCCGGGAGCCAGAGGGCTTGGCCACCCCACGCTACCGGACCCCCGTGGTGGGGGGTACAGCCAGGGGACCCCACATGCCCTCCTGGCCTTCCCAGGCCGGGACACCCTTCCCACAGGGCACCGGGCACCGGGCTGGTCCCCACGCCGGCAGCAGGAGGGGATGGAGCCCCGAACTCTAGTGGGGACCAAGTCCCCCCGTGCCAGGGTCTCTCCCCCTCGGGGTGGGCCTAGACCGGGCTGTGGTCGGGGGGGGCATCACTGGCCGCCACGGCCACCACGGGCTCGGGGGTCTCTCCCGCTCTCCTCAGGTGCCCATAGAGCCGCTCCTCCAGGCCACCGGTGATCTTGTCCATCAGCTCCGAGCCAGAGCCAAGCCCCAGGCACCTCCCGGGGCCGGGGCAGTCGTCGTCCTCAGGGGGCTCGGAGCCAGCCTTGGGCTCGGGGGCCGCCTCGCCGGGCTCCTCCACAATCACTTGGATCTCCGGGTCGGGCAGTGCCGGGGCAGGAGGGACCCCATCGGCCGCCTCGGCCGCCTCCTCGTCGCCGGCGCTGACGATGCGGGGCAGGGGGCTGTGGAACCGGGCGTCCAGGGGGTAGTTGGCGCTGTCGCCGCGGCGCAGGGGCGTCCGGTGCCGCTCCAGCGCCGGGTACCGCACGCCGGGGTCGCTGAACTGCTTCGCGTGCTGCCACTGCTTGCGCAGGTGGGTGCGGGAGCGGTGCTTCCCCCGCAGCGGCGACTCGTCGAACTGGGGGTCGTGGCGCACGAAGGCGTTGAACAGCGCGTCCGTCTTCTCGTCGATGCTGTAATCCCGCCGGGGCAGCGCCTCCCGCCCCGGGAACATCTGCCCGTACGGCGACCAGGCCAGGGGGCTGTGGGGACGGAGGTGTCCCCCGCCCGCTGCGCCCAGGGCCGTGCTCCCCCCCTCTTCCTCCTCCTCTTCTTCCTCCTCCTCCTCCTCCTCCGGCTCCCGGCCCTCGAAGCTCTCGAAGATGGTTCCTTTCCGCCCGGCGCTGGTGAAGCAAATGCGCTTCTCGGAGGCCGTCTGGTCCTTGGGGGGCCCCTCCTCGCCCCCCCGGCTCGGCGCCTCAATGGAGGCGTAGCCGCTGTCCATCTGCAGCAGCTTGCGGGTGCCGGGCTCCGACTCCTCCGTCTTGGACCGACCCCAGAACTTCTCCTCGGGCCCTTCGGCCTCGTCCAGGGAGGAGGAGGGGCAGGGGGCCACGCCGCCGGCAGAGGAGATGCTGTCCCCGCCGTCGCTGCGCACGGAGTCCTGGTCGTTGCTGCGCTCGGAGGCCGCGTACAGCTCCAGCGAGGCGCGCAGGCTCCAGATGTCGTGGTAGGCGCTGGGCTGCTCGGGGCCGCCGGCCTCGCCGGGGCTGCCCGCGCCCCCCTCGCCCGGCTCTAGCCTGTGGGCACCACCCCCGTGTCACGGCAGGGACAGGACAGTCCCACCCGGCAGCGATGCCGTGGTGCCACCCCATGCTGTCCCCACCACCCCGCCCGTGCCCCACCCCATCCTCCCCATCACCAGCTCCCCCTAGACCCGGTTGCCCCATCAAAGCCTCACAAAGGTGGGAGCCCCCCACGCCCAGGGCAGCACGGGGTCCCACGATGCCTTCCCGGTGCCCGGCTCACCCGTCCCCATCCCCTCTTATCTACTGAAAAATACCTGCCGAGAGAGGGTGGGGGGCTGGCGGGGGAGGGCAGGAAGGGGCCCCCCGCGGGGTGGAAGGCCACGTCGTCGGTGTGGGCGATGTACTGGATGATGTCGGTCTGGTGGGGGTCCCGGTCCTCCTGGTCCATGCTCTCGCTGGCCGCCCGCTGCCGCTGGAACTGCCGGCGCTTGGGGGACCCTGGGGGACACAGGGCAGGGCTGGGGGGACAGCCCCGTCTGGCACCACGAGCCCCCTGCCCACATGTGCCCACCCACCCCACACGGCCCTGCAGGGCCCCCCTTGCCCCCACCTCTGGTGTCCAGGCTGGATGCCCGCTGGGTGCTCTCCAGCTTCCACTTCTTGATCCTGAAGTAGGGGCTGGCCCCGTCCAGGCTGGCGTGGCGGCGCAGGCGGGTGAAGAACTGCAGGACGGGGCCCTGGGGGGGGGTCGGAGGGGGCTCCCCGGGGCTGGCACTGCCCACCCCAGCTGCCTTCCCGCTCCTGGGGGCTGCTGCAAACTTGGGGGGGGGGGTGGAGGGGCCGTGAGTGCCCGCTCGGCCCCACTCACGGCCCCCCCGGCCCCCCGTATCCCGCTCAGCTCCTTTGTCCGCTCTGCTGAGTTGGGCTGCAGCAGATGCACAAACGTCCCCCGGGGCAGGGATGGGGTGGGGGGGGCAGAGCCTGTTTCTAGTTGGATGCCCACATCTCTCCCCAGAGCCCTGGCACAGAGTGGGGGGCAGGGCCGGGATCTGGGGGAGCAGGGAGGGAGCAGGAAAGAACCATTGGGGCTGCACAGGCTGCCAAGGCTGGGGAGCCCCTTCCCCTGCCCGGTCCCAGCCCCCCACCCCAGCACTCACCGAGGGGCCCTCCCCGGAGTCGGAGGAGGCAGCCGGGCTGGCCTCGGTGAAGCTGGTGTCCACGGTGGAGTTGTAGGTGTCCCCGGGCAGGGCAGAGCTGGGGCCCACGGCATGGCTGGGGAGCACCGGCTGGGGCAGGGCCCCTGTGGGGCGCTGCAAGGCAGAGCCTGCTCAGGGGGTCTGCACGATGGTGGGGACCAGGAGGAGCCCCTGCATCCCAGGACCCCCCGTCTCCACTTCCAGCAATGCCCCGAGACTCCCACCCCGAGTCCAGTGGTGCCTCCCTGGTGTGCTGCAGGATGCCCAGACCCCTGGCCCCCCATGTCCCAGCAGTGCCCAGGGCACCGGGGGCTCACCTGGAAGATGGCAAGGCCGGGCTTGGGCGGGGGCAGGCGGGGGGTCATGGCCAGGCTGTTCTCGCTGGACTCGCACTCGTGGATGGTGACAATCTTGAGGGCGGGTGGCGGGAGGTGCAGGTGGGTCAGGCGGGCGTTCTTCAGGTGGTGGAAGTCCCCCTCCGTCAGCGTGTACCTGCGGGACAGCCGGGTCAGGAGGGGCAGCCCCGGCCAGCCCAGGGTCCCCCAGGGCCCCCCAGTCCTGAGCTTCACCTCCTCCCCTTCTCCTGGGTCTTCTTGCCCTGGTCAAAGAGCGCGGCCTCGTTGAAGGAGACGCGGCGGGCGGTGGAGGAGCTGGAGGACAGGAACCGCTCGCTCTCCGCATCCCGGTAGCTGGAGGACGACAGGCACTCGGGGTCCTCCACTTTGACAGTGATATCTGTGGGGAAGGGGGTCAGCCACCAGCTCCCCCCACTGTGGGGCACCCCAGCTTCCCCAGCTGGGGCGTGACAAACTTGCTGCACTCGTGGCCTCGATGCCAGCCTAGAATTCCCTGCTCCCGGCTGCCAGTCCCACTCACAGCAAGGAATGGATGATGGAGGGCCCAAGGGCTGCCTTACCCCCACTCCCAAGGAGCTGGGGGGGCTGCTGGGGGGGCTGGCAGGTCACCGTGGGCACTCACCCTGCGCTGGCTGCGAGTCATCCAGGTAAGTGGTGTTGGTTTTCTCAGGGTCATCGCTGGCTCTGCGGAGGGAGGAGGGTCAGGGGTGCCCATGCCAGCCCTCCTGCCCCTCTCGCAGTGCCACAACCCTCGGGGACAGCGGCGTCCCCCGTGCCCACCTGGAGTGCCGGCGGTCGGCCTCGCAGCAGCGCCGGCAGATGATCAGGATGCCCGAGAGCAGGACCAGGGTGCCCCCGATGAAGATGGAGAGCAGGGCGAGGAGCAGCACGTACCCATCCTGGGGGGACACCTCGCCGGGCACCGCCTGCCCGGGGCCGAGGGGCTGAGCTGCGGGGACGCGCCGGGGGACCCCGGCCCAGCCCAAACCTGCCCCCGGCCCAGCCCAAACCTGCCCCCGCCGTGCTGACGCCAGCGCCGCTCCCCAGAGCCGCTGAGCCCCCCCCGCGCCGCCCCCGGGCCCTGCCTGCACCAAGGCAACGGCAGCCGGGGGGGCTGAGCCGCCCGCGGCCCCCGCGCCGAGCGGGAGTGGGGACGGGGACAGGGACTGGGATGGGGATGGGGATGGGACCCCCAGTCCTGCCCCACCACGGCGCTCAGGGCTCCCAGCCCTCAGCCGGGGGAAAGGCGCTGATCCGGCAGCAGCCTCCAGACCCCCCAGCACCCAGAGCATCCCGGGGGGGTGCAGGGCACAGAGAGGTGTCACCCACCCCCAGGACTGGCAGAGCAGGGGGTGACAGTGGGGCTGCTGCCGTCCCCACCCGGACACAGCCCCCAGCCCCATGGCAGGCACGAGAACCCCACAGCTCCTAACGCGCATCCCCCCTCCCGCGGGACCCCGAGGCCGGCGGCGTGGGCAGGGGCAGGCAGGGGCTGCAAGGGCAGGCAGGGACAGGCAGGACTCACCGTGGCGCTCTCGGTCGCGTTGTCCCAGGGTGTTGGGTCATCGCTCATGGTCCGTCCCGGCCTGAGCGTGTCCTGGTGCGGGGGGAGAGAGAGGGAGGCACCGGCCGGGGTGGCGGGGCCGGGCCGGGGGCGGCGGCGGCGGCTCCTGCCCCGGCCCCTGCCCGGCACCGCGGTGCGGAGCTGCCGGGAGGGACCGGGAGGGAGGGACCGGGATGGAGAGATGGAGGGAGGGATGGAGGGAGGGACCGCGATGAAGGGATGAAGGGAGGGTGTGCTCAGGGGGAGGATGAAGAAGGGATGGAGGGTGTGGTCAGGAGAGAAGCAGGGATGGAGGGATGAGGAGGAGGGGACAGGACCGCTGCTCTTCTCCGGGGAGCCCCTCGCCCCCGCAGGCCACAGCTACCCCGCGCCCACCCCCGGACTCGCGTGGGCACGGCCCCCGGAGAGCGGCCGCGGTCCCCACGCCCGGTTGGGGCCGGAGACCCCAAACGGTGGCTGGTGCCGGTGGCCGGCCCGGGGGGGCTGTCCCTGCCCCGGTTCCGGGGTGACACCGCACCGACGTCCCCGGGGAGCCGAGGGGCCAAACGCGGCCCCAGCCCCGCTGCCGGAGGGGTCGGCGCTGCCGGGAGACCCCCGCCCGCGGGAGCCCGGAGCGAGCCGCGCTGGGGGCAGCGGCAGGGACGGGGGGCAGGTGGCCGCCCCACAGCTCGTGGCGTGGGTGTCGCCGGAGAGCGACGGGTGACGTTCGTGAGTCATCCCGAGAGCGGCTCCGTCACCGGGCGGTCCGCGCGGGGGGGACACCGAGGGGCCGGGGGGGACGGGCCGAGCTCCCGAGCAGCGAGAGCCACCGGGGCAGGGGTCCCACACCCCTCCGCGGCATCGGCCCCGCGGCCTTTGGGCATCCTGCGGGGACCTCGTCACCCTCCCCCGTGTTCGGGGGGGCCCTTCCCGGGGGCTGCCGAGCTCCAGCTCCTGCTGCGGGTCCGTGTGTCCCCTCCGTGTGTCCCCTCCGTGCATCCCCGGGCTGCTGGAGGGGCTGAGACTGAGCTGGGGGGGCGATGCTGCTGTCGGGGACCCCCAGAATGGGCAGGGGTGGGTGATGCCGGTGTTGGGGACCCCCGGAGCAGGCAGAGGTGGGCGCTTGGAAACCGCTCAGAATTAGGTCAGTGAAAAATGTGAATGGAGCCCGTGAAGGGGTGGGGACTGTCACTCGTGGGGACAGCACAGCGGTGGCCGCGTCGCAGCTGGCAGCGAGGGATGGTGACGGCTGGGGCCAGCCCTGGCACAGGACATCGGGGTCTTAGCGGGATATCTCCCGGGGCAGAGACCCCCCCGCCCACACCGGCTCTCGGTGCATCTCAGGCATCTCCGAGCTGGTGTGATGCAGCACGGGGTGAGGGGACCCACCCCGTGGCGCCCCGGACACGATAAGGTGGGGGTCCCTCCACCGACCCCAGTATGCCGAGGGTGTGGGGGGACCCCGGGCCTGGCAGGGGGGACCCCGGGCGAGAGGCTGCGGCTCCACGCGGGATGGGGGCCCGGCGGGAGGGATCCCTGTCGGGCACCCTCAGGCCCGAGGCGGGGGGCGCGGGGGGCCGGGGGGAGCTGGAAGAATGTCCCTCCTGTTCCCCATCATGGAGGAATCCCGTCTCCATGGCGACCCGGCAGGAACAGGACGGCCATTGTCTGGAGGAGGGGGCCGGTCCCGGGGCTGTCCCCCCGCGGGGGGACACGGGGCGGGACCCGGGGCCGCCGGTGGTGCCCAGGGCGGGGGCTCGGGGCCGGGGGACCCCGGTGCTGCCGCGCCCACGCACGTGGGAGGGGGTGCGGGGGGCGTGTCGGGGCTGTGCCCCACGCGTGTGTGCGACCCACGGGGCCCGGTTGGGCCGGGGCTAGGCTGCGGGCGGGGGGGACCCGCTCTGTCCCCCCTGGGTGCATCCCCCCGCCCCAGCCCGGTGACGGGGATGCAGGCAGGGATGCGGGATGCAAATAGGGATGCGGAATGGGATGCAGGCAGGGATGCAGGCAGGGATGTGGAGCAGGGAAGGAGGCAGGGATGTGGAGCAGGGACGGAGGCAGGGATGCGGGATGCAGGCAGGGATGTGGGGCAGGGATGCGGGATGGAGACAGGGATGCAGGCAGGGCTGGTGACAGGGCTGGTGACAGCGAGGCAGGAGCGCCGGGGACCTCCAGGCGCGGTGGGGCGTGATAGTCTCCCCTCGGCCGGGCTGGCTCCGTGTGTCGCGATAGGGGCTGTCGCGAGGCGGCGGAGCCAGACACTCACCTACAACCGAGATCGGGGCTCCATCGCCGCCGCTGCGCTCGGTGCGGCGGGGCGGCCCCGGGATTTATGAATGAACCGGAGCCGCCCCCGCGCGGCGCGGGCGTCACGTGGGGACAGGGGCTGCCCCAGCCCTGCCTGTACCCCTGCCTGTACCCCTGTCTGTACCCCTGCCTGCCCCACAGCCCTGCCTGCACCCCTGCCTCCACCTGTCCCGCCTGTACCCCTGCCTGCCTGTACTCCTGCCTGCCCTATAGCCCTGTCCATACCCCAGCCTGTACCACCTCTGCCTGTACTCCTACCTACACCAGCCCTGCCTGTACCAGCCCAGCCTGCACCCCTGCGTGACCCCCTGCCGGTCCCAGCCCTGCCCGCACTCCTGCCTGTACGCCTGTCTGCACCTCAGCCTGCATCCCTGCCTGTACCACCCCGCCTGTACCCCTGCCTGTACCCTGCCTGTACCAACGCTGCCTGCCCCCCTGCCTGCCCAAGACCTGCCTGTACCTCTACCTGTCCCACGTCCCTGCCTGCATCCCTCTCCCACCTCCCTGTCTCCATCCCCGCCCCAGAGCCCTCGCGGCCGGGCCGGGCCCGGGGGTGCGGCGGCCCCTCGGTGCGGGGGCGGAGCGGGGCCGGACCCCCCAGCACCGCGACACCCGGCGGGGCTGGGACTACAACTCCCATGAGGCCCCGCGGTGCCGGATGACGCCTTCTGCGCCGGGCGGCGCGCGGGGCACGCCGGGAGCTGTGGTCCGGCGCCGTCCCGGCCTGCCCCGCGCCGCCGCCGCCGCCGCCGCCATGGCCGCGATGTTCCGCGCCCGCCGCCTGCTCCGCCTCGCCCGCCCCGCGCTGCTGCCGCCGCCCGCCCGCGGCTACGCCGAGCCCGCCGCGGGCCCCGCCGCAATGGCCTTCACCTTCGCCTCGCCCACGCAGGTACGGCCGGCCCGGCCCCCGTGTCCCCGCCGCCGCCCCGCCCGGTGCCCGCGGCGGGCTCGGGGCGGGCGGGACGCGGCCGGTGCCGCCGCCCCCGTGGGGCCGTCGGTGCCCGGGGCCGGGGCGAGAGCGGGGCCTGGGGCGCTGCGGCCCCCGCGGCCCGGCCGGGCTGTCCCCGGGCTGACCTTGGCCCTGACCTCGGGCCGTCCCCGCCGCGGCGCTCCCGGGGCCCGCCCGGGGCCGCTCCTGCTCCTGCTCCTCCCGGAGCGGGACGCGGCCGGGCCGCCCCCGCCGTGTCCCCGGGGCAGGGCGCGGGCACAGGGACGGGGACAGCCGGGCCGCGTGGGCCGCAGCGGGGACACCGGTTCAGGGCTCCCCACGCGCTTCCCAGGCTGCTCCCGGCTGTGCCGGCGCCTCTCGCCCACTCCCGACTCCGTGTCTGCGTGTGCCCCGGGAGCTGGGAACGCATCCCCGCTCCCCGTGCCAGGACCCCTCCTCTGGAACCCGGCCCTGCTCCCTGCTGTGCAGGTGTAGCCTGTCCTGGGCACACCTGGGCGTGCTGAACCTGTCAGGAGCCGGGCTGTTCCCCTGGGATGGAGCTGGGATGCTCCCTCTGGATGGAGCCAGCTGCCCACTGCATCCTTGGGCTCTTCCCTGCCACTCTCCATCCCCCCATTCCCGATGACTGTTTTCCTGTGTCCTCCCCGTCCAGGTGTTCTACAACGGTGCCAACGTGAAGCAGGTGGACGTGCCCACGCTGACTGGCTCCTTTGGCATCCTGGCATCCCACGTCCCCACGCTGCAGGTGCTCCGGCCAGGCGTGGTCACAGTCTACGCCGAGGACGGGACGGCCACCAAGTACTTTGGTGAGCGAGGCAGGAGGAGCTGGGGAGGAAAGGTGTGTGTGGGGATGGTGTTCTCAGTGCTTTCACAAGGGAGGCTCTGCCCAGCCACGTGTGCCCTGCTGCACTTCCAGGGATTTCTGCTTTCCCAGCCCTGCCAGGGGCTGCTGGAAGCTGCCCTGGGAGCTGGAGCTCTGTGGGCTGGGGTTGGGCCTTGGTTCTGCTCAGGCTCTCTGGGAACATGCCTTGCTCCGGCTTCCCTTGGGGTGGGAACTGAGGCCCTGAATGTTGGGAGCGTGACAGGAGGGTGCCAAGGATTTGTTTTGGGGAAGGGATGGTGGAGGTGCCGGGGGTGAGCCCCTCTGGCAGCCCTGGCTGACCCTGCCCTCTGTGCCTCGCAGTGAGCAGCGGCTCCGTCACCGTCAACGCCGACTCCACGGTGCAGGTGCTGGCAGAGGAGGCGGTGACCATGGACATGCTGGACCTGGCCGTGAGTACCCCGAGCCCGGGGGGGCTCCCCGGGGGGCTTTGCCCCCTGCTTCTCTACTCTGGTTGGCTCAGGAGCTTCCCCTGCCCAGACCAGGAGCTGCACCCCCATCACCTGGATCAAAGCCTCAGGGCTCCGGGGAGTGGGAACTGTGCAGTCATCCACCTTCCCCAGGCTATTCTTGCCCGTCAGACAGACACTGACCTTGTCCCCATCCCCTCTTGGGCTCCAGAAAGAGCTTTTCCCTGCTGATAAGGTGTCTGGGGCCAGCACAGCTGTGTTGGCTGCTCCACAGGGTCCCAGGTCAGCGTCTGTGGGGTCAACAACTGCAGTGGGAGTGAGGGGGTGACTCTGGGGCTGTAGAATTGTCCCCTCTCCTGTGGTGGTCTCCCAGTGACACATTCCTTGTGCCCCTCTGTTCAGACTGCGAAATCCAACCTGGAGAAGGCCGTGTCAGAAGTGGCTGCAGCGTCCGATGAAGCTGCTAAAGCAGAAGCTCAGATTAAGGTAGAAGCCAACGAAGCCCTGGTGAAGGCTCTGGAGTGATTCAGGTGAGGGTCACCTGGGGCCTGGCTGAGTGTCCAGACCTGCTTCTGGGGACAAGTCCTGTGGGGCTGCTGGGGTGGGCGAGGGGTGGTGCCCTGGCTTCTGGGGAGCAGTGACTCTGCAACTGTCCCTTGCTGGGGTCAGGCCTCAGCTCTGGGAGGGCCTATGGGGGTCCTCAGCCCAGAGCTGAGGCAGGGCCACCAGATGGCAACAGGGCCCAGGGCCAGGCCGGGCTGTGCCCGGTTCAGCCCTAATGCCAGGACAGGCTGGGAGCTGCTGTCACTGCCAGGGCTTCACTGGTGCCCCAGGTCCCCCCAGGACTGGCAGTGCTCACGGGCAGCTCGGGGGCAGGCAGGGGTGCCTGGGCAGTGGCCTCTGCCCTGCGTGGCCTCTGTCACGGACACTCCCACTAAGACAAACAGCTTCAGTCTCGGGGGAGGTGAAGCCAAGCTCTTACCTCATGGCCCCTTTTCCCTCTGCCCTGCTCAGACTGTGCCTCATCCCCCCCATTCCCACGTGCTGGCAGTCGGGGACTGTGGCAGTGTATGCTGTGCTGGGGGTGAGTCACTGAGAGCCTCCGTGAGCCCCGAGCACAGCAGGGCACCGGCTCCCACTATCTCAGCTCTGCTCCGGGTGCTCTTTGGTCCCGGGGAGACTCTGGCTCGTGTTTACTCTCAGCAGTTGAGCAGCTGGAGCAGGGCCAAGCCCTGGGGTCAGGATCCACGGCCAGCCAAGCCCCCCCCTCCGTAACCCAACCCTGCTTTGTGCATTGCAGGAATCCCACCGTGGGTGCAGAACTCCCAGCCTGTCCCTGTCCTGCTCCCCAGCTGCACAGATGGAGTGGGGCGAATGGAGGTGGAGAAACCGTTCTCATCAATTAAAAGGAAATGCAACCCCCTCTCGTGGCACGTCACCTTCTTCCCGCACAGCGACTGCAGTGGAGCTGGGATCAGCTCCCGGCTCTTGCCCCAGGCTGGGGGCTGGGGGGCAGATGCACCCAGGGAAGGTGTCTCTGGCGCTGCCCTGGGGATCAGCCGGGCATTCCCGGGGCAGATCTTCCCGCACGAGGCTCATCGGGCAGGTTTATAACCCCCTCCCGGTGCTCCAGCCACCTCCACCTCCAGTAATCACCTGGACAGCAGGATTAAGGCAGCACAGGAGTACAGGTCTGTTCCAGAGCTGTCCTGTCCTGGTTCCCTGCCCCGCCACTGGCTCTGCCTCGGCCTCCCGGCTCCGCAGGAATCCCCATTGGCCGGACTGTTCCAGCACGGTGCTGCTCACAGCTGGGCAGCAGCTGCCGGGCTCTGCCCCATCCCCTGCTGCTGCTGGCACACGGAGCAGGGAGAGCTCCCCCTGCCCCCAGAGACTCGGTGCAGAGGGAAGCGGATGCCGTGCGTGGTGGGAATCTTTCCTGCTGGGGGCGGCTGTGACTCTGCTGCAGTCGTGGCTCACCCGGGGCTCACTGGACACAGCCCTGTCTGAGGAGGCTGCTCAGGACTCACCACAGCCCAGGGAAGCAGGAGGGGCTCTTCCCAACCCCAGAGCTGCTGGGAAGGGGCGTGTTTGAGTGAGGGGATGGCTCTGCCTGTGCCAGGCACCGGGGATGCATGTCCTGCCCACGGCGCAGATGCTGCCAGGCCCCTCGCTCGATGCCTCCCTCCCCACGCCCTCCCAGAGGGATTTCGGGTTTCCTCTGCTGTGCAGAGCTGCCACGCTCTAATCCCCTTTTCCCTGCCGTGTTCCAGCCCGGGAAGGTGCGTTGGCTGCCTGTGTGGGCAGCAGCTCTGGGGAGGTCACTGCTCCAGGGAGGTCACTGCTCCGGCCTCCCGCGGGCCCCGCGAGGCTCCCGCTGCTCCCTCCCGGAGTGGGGCACGGCTATTTTCGGTGCTGCCACCCAGGATGTAATCTTGGCTGCCTCCTCTTCTCACCGCCACCTCCTCCCCCTCCTCTTGCTCGCTCTGTCTTTCTCTCCCCCCCTTCACAAGTGATCAAAAATAGAGCCCATGGTGTTAAATTTCTCACTGTGGCTTATTAAAAGCCTCCGAGTGCCTGATGCGGAGCCTATTTGAAGCTCAGCCGACTTCCAGCTCCTGAGCTGCTCCAGTGCCTTTTCCCCTTCCCCTCTCGTTCCCTTTCTTCTTTTTCTTCAAAGGTCAGACGTTGTACCGAGCATGAGCAAATCCTCCGAGTCGGGGCTGTGCTAATTAAAACATCTCGGGAATAACGGGGGCCGGCCCCTCTCCCGCTGCCCCTCTCTGTCCCCGGCTGCTATTTCGGCTGCGTGAGCCTCCCCCGGCACACGCAGCCGTGCTGACGGAAGGTGGCTGCCTCGGGTTTTTCATCTAATGGAAGAGCGTTGGCGAGGCCGGGAAGCTGGGGAAACGGCCAGCTGCTATTTTTAGGATGGGAAAAAAGTGTCTCCGTCAGCGTCCTCTCACCAGCTCTTCCCACTGCCTTCCGCCAGCGCCGGGGGGGCCGGGGGGGCCGAGGAATCCGGCCCTGCCCCTCACAGGGTGCCCTTGGCTGGGAGCTCCACGGCCTGACGGCTGCTGGGACTTGTAGGCTGTGTCTGGGGGGAGCAGTGAGGGCACCTCTAGTTCTTCCATGTCCAGAGACCCTGAAACAGTGCCCCCACTGTGTCCTGGGATGGGGCCTCTCCTGCCCTCGTGGCTGCAGGGAAAGGGCTTTGTCCTGAGCCAGGACCGGAGCAGCCCTGGCTGGAGATGTCACAGCCCAGCTCGCCGTGAGCTGCACTTTGGGGGCGCGGGGCCACGTGTGGGTGATTCACTGAGCTCCTCCGCACTCCCAGCCCAGCCCACTCCCCGCAGGGACCTCCTGCTGCAGCCTCGGCTCCGAGCCCCTCACCTCTGCCTCTGGCCCTTCCCCTCGTTCTCCTCCCCCAGCTCCTGCTGCCCACGCCAGAGCCGCCATCAGTCGTGTCCCACTGGATGCCATGAAAATGGGCTGACTGGGGGCAGGAGACGTGCAGCTGTGGCTGCACCGGAGGCAAAGCCCTTCCCTGCTCCTGGCTCGCTGTGCTGGCACTGCAGGGAAGGGGGAGGCAGCTCCACGGTGTGGACCATGATGTGATTCGGTGGGTGAATCTCCCTCTCCCCGAAACCAGCCTGGATTGGGGAGATGGTGGCACTGGTCTGGCACTTGGCGGTCCCTGGAGTGCTGGCACCTGCCCTTGGGCACCACAGCCTCCGTTCACAGCTGGGCAAAAGGCCTTTCTCCACCTCCTTTTGGGGTGATGGGTGCTGGGGTAACTCTGCCTTTGGGTCTCTGTCTCTGCTGGGGGCATGCAGGGCTGGGAGCATCTGCACAGTGCAGTGGAGTTATTCCCAGGAGCCTGGGGTCCGTCTGGCTCCGGCTCTGGGCTGGGCAGTGGGTGTGAGAGGGAAGAGCTCCCCTGGCCGTGGCGGGAGCGGGCAGGGGGCCGGCATTGCCCCCCTCCTCCTCCCCTTCCACCCAGGGCTCTCGCCCGTGACTCGCATGCTCTGCTGCCAGATGGAGGGTGGGGAGCGGGGCCGGGAGCGCTCGGAAAGTGAAGCATCACGGATTCTGCCGGCGGCGTCGCTTCTCCGGGGGATGGTTTCCGAGACGGGCCGGGCTCTGCCGGGCCAAATCTCCCGGTGCTGAGGGCCCTCCCTGCGCTCGGCCGCGTGGCATTTCCCCGTCCCACCCAGTCCCGAATGCAGGCGAAAGGTTCCAGCTCTCCTCTCTCTGCAGGAAAAACAACCCCAAACCCCACCGCAGCCCCAGGACGCCCCGCTCCCGCCGGGCTGACTCATCCCGCAGAGCCGCCCCTTTCCCTGCCCAAACCTCGCACTTGGGATCCTGCCTGGCCCCGCTTGGGCTCCTGCCTGACCCTGCTGCTGCCTCGTGCCCTCAGCGCCCAGTCTGCAACATCAGGGTGGGGGCACAGGGGCTACCCCCACCCCTCACATTGCCGGGGGGCTGTGGGAAGTGGCAGCAGCCCCCACACAGCCCTCCAGCAGCGTGGGGACCCCCAGGGCAGCTCCTTGCCTGTCCCTGCCGAGGCCGTGCAGTGCCCAGGTGCAGATCCGGCCCCCTCCCTCCCCCGGGCCTGTGGGTGCTGCCCACGGCCCCGGCATGGGAAGGTCAGTGGAGGCTCCACACGCTGCCAGCACAGCCTGGCGTGTCCTTGGGCCACGCTGCCCTTGGGCGGCTCGAAGGCCAAATCCTCGCAGCTTCCTTCGGGTGTGGGGGGGTTGCTGTAATGATTAACCCACCCATGTTAATCGTTCCGGCCGGCAGCCTTTTTCCTCTGGGTTTCCAGCTCTGGAAAATGCTCTTTTTCCGCCACCCTCCCACGCACGTGGCCCCGTGGAGGGAGCATGGCACAGCTCAGGGAAAATCCCCGCGGGCAGGAGCGGGACCCGGCTCGGGGCCCAGCACCGGGATCTGTCCCAGCGGGGCCCCTCAGTCCCGGTCCCAGGGGTGCTTTGCTCTGTTTCCAGGTGGTGGAGCCATGGGGAGCATCGCCCCACCGGCCTCTCCCCCGAAATGCAGGCACAGGAGCGGGCGCCGCGGGCGCTGAGCAGGGCGGGTGTTGCAGCCAGCACGACGGAGCCTGTCACGCTGCTCCCGGGCCAGCAGCCTCGCGGCGCTGCCGGCCACGCGGCAAACCCTGGCCCAGGGCAGCTTCTCCTGGCAAACTGAGGCACGGGTGGGGAAAGGCACTTGCAGGCTGGGGAGAGCAGGGACGGGGCATGGGAATCCCAGACCCTGCTGCTCTGTTTGGGGATGGGGGAGCCCCCTGGGAAGCTCCCCAGGAGCCGCTGGGGCCAGGTGAGGGGCAGTGGGGGTGGCACGTTGCCATCACTGGGGTCCCAGGTGCCTTGGCAGGGGCTCGGTGGCCCCGGGGGCCACAGGCACGGCCCTCGCTCGGGGCAGCCTTGGCGGCTGCTGACTCTGGGCTCCACTGGAGCCAGCCCAAAGCCGTGGGGGCCAGAGGGGTGCACGGCCCCGTGCTGGGGGTTCCAGCAAAGCCCCCTCCTGCTGCCCCCTGGCCGGGGCCACCACCAGTGCGGGGCAGGGGGAGGCTGGGGAGGAAGCGGCTGCCAGCTGGGCTCGACGCCGGCTACAAAGGCGGCCCAGAGAGCCCAGCGGAATGAGGTGGCACCCGTCCAGGTTCCCACGGCGGCCCTGGTGCAGAAAATACACCCGGAGCTGGTGGCGGTTGCCACAGCAATGGGCTGGGTGCCACGCCGCGGGGGGCACGACCCCGGACCCAGGTGTGCCAGCACGGGACCCCAGCTCAGGGCGGTGGGAGCAACGTGGGGCGGCAGAGCCGGGCGCTGGCAGGGACCAAAGGCTCCTGCCCTGGCTCCCGCTGCCCCCGCCCGCCTTTGATGTGCCGGGACTTCGCCCTTGGTAAAGCTGGGAGGTTCCCAAGGAGTTCCCAGCTGGATCCCGGCATCCAGCACCCAGACACCCAGCGCGAGCCCCCGTGGGCCCTGGGGCTCCATCCACTGCTTGGTTCCCTTTGCCTCCGCCACAGCCAGGGGCTCAGAGCCCCCTCGGGCTTCCCGGTTCCTGGCAGGGCTGGGCCAGGAGGAAGCGGCTGCAGCTGGTCCCGGCGCTGGGGCTCTTCCTGGCGGGGCTGGCGCCGGGCTGGGGCGCAGGGTGGGGAGGGGAAGCTGGGGGGGCCGGGGCCACTGCCCTTTGGGATGCCCCAGCATGCGGTGGGGAGGAGGAGGCGGCAGCGCTTCCATGCCCGCTCCCTCAAAGGCTGCCCCTCCACCGGGTATAAATAGCAGGATTGAGGCCTGGCGTGACATTGGAGTCACTTCTGCCACCGCCACCTTGGGTGTCTCCCCCCCCTGCCGCGCGGGACCTCAATGGGTTCATTGTGCACTGTGGCCCTGCAGGGCACGTCCTGAGCAGCTGCTGGGCCTGACCCCGGCTGCCTCCCCCACGTGTCGGGGGCACCGGTTGGGCCCGAGTGCCTCCGTGGGGTCCCACGCAGAGAGGGGGCACACGCCCCCCACCTGCCCTCCCCGCAGCAGGCGAGGGCTGCACACGGGTGGGCGATGGCTCCCTGCCGTCCCCGTCCCCACCTGGCCGTGCCGTCCGGCCGCGTCCCGGCCCTGCCGTCCCCTCCCTGCCCGGGTAGCGCCGGCAGCTGCCGTGGGGTAATGACGGGTGTGCCCGCGCGCCCCGGGGTGCGAGCGGCGCGGGAGGCTCCTGCCACCCAGCAGGACGGGGCCAGCCGGGCGCGGAGCTTTGCTGCCGCAGCCACACCTGTGTGGGCTGAGCAGACCCCGCTCCCACCCGACACCCGCCCAGCCCAACCAGCTCCTTCCCGTCCCGGCCGCCCGCGGACAGGCCGCTGCAGGCAGGGCCCCCCGGGCCAGGCAGGTGCAGGAGGGGGGAGCACCCGGAGTACCGGGGGCACGTGGGGGGCCAGGAGGAGCTGGAGCTCTGGGTGCCCGGGAGCACTGGGGACTAGAGGGCTGTGCCCCCACTTGTGTCCGTGAGATGTCCCTGTCCCTGCTGTCCCCTCCTCACTTCCCCACATTGTGTCCCCCATCCGGCCCCACATCCTGTCTTGGCAGATGGGCTGCGGCCCCGACCCCACCGACTGCGGCCCCTGTGCCTCGTGTCCCAACCAGGGCACCCCAAAGCTGCAGAGTCCTGCTGAGGGGCTGTGAAACAACCCGTGGGCAGCGACCCTCCAGTGGGGATGGGTGTGAGGTGCTCTGGCCCTGTATGGATGTGAGTGGGTGGGTTCAGGGCAGGGCTGTGTCCCGTGGGCCAGCACCGGCCCAGTTGGCCACAGGCTCCGATGGAGCTGAAGGTTCCTTGGGGAGACCAAGGTTTAATGAGGGGCTGTCGGGCTCCCTCTGATCCTTCCGCTCATTATCTAATCGGAGCAGCACATTTAAAGGCCACAGTGCAGGTGAGTCACTTCCCCAGCCGGTGCCTCAGTTTCCCCACAGGTCGGGCGCCGGGATGAGCTGAGCCCGGCTCCCCACAGCGTGGCTCGGCCCTGGGGAATGCGGCACAGTGAGTCCGGCCCAGGGCTGGATTCCTCCCTCGGCTCCTCCTGACTCGCCCGGACCCCGGGCACGGCACCTCCCTTGAGCCCCTGACCTGGGCACGGGGCCACGCCCCAGCCAGATGGTCCAGGTGTGCTCGGCAGCGCAGGGGGCGGGAAGGGGCACCCACACCACCACACGCAGCAGCTTTGCCTCGCCCGGCCTGTGCCACGTGGGGTCCAGCTCTCCTCCCGTCAGGATTTCCTGCTGCTGTTCCCAGAACGGGCTGTGGCCCCGCGTCCGTGGGGAGCGGGCGATCCCGCGCAGCCGGGAACCAGCACCGGCACCGGGGTCAGGCCCGGGCGAGGAGGCTGCACCGGGGCCGCGTGGTGGGACCCGCGGCGATGCCCCTGCCCCGGCAGCCGCCCCCGGTGCCGGGAGGGCCGGGCAGGCGGCTCCGTCACCGTAAACAGGAACCGCGGCCGCGGGGGAGCGCGGGGGGCCGGGAAGGGAGGGGGTGCCCGGGCCTGGCGGGGGGTGTGGGAACGGCGTGAGGAGGCGGCGGGGGGAGCGTGGGTGGGGATGCAGCACCCACCAGAGCGAGTGTGTGCACGCGTGTGGGAGGCGTGGGCCGCTGTCTGTGTGCGGGGGGAGCACGTGTGGTTGTGCACACGCGTGTGCCCGTTCAGGGCGGGGGATTGCACACGAATGTGCAGGGACAAGGCCGGGAGGAAGTGCCTCCTTCCGTCCCCATCCCGCCCAACTCGGGATTTCCTGGGGCACATCCTGCCCGCACGGGTCCTGTTCCTTCTCCCTGGCTTTGGGAGCTCGGGGGTACCAGCCTGGCAGAGGGCCAGGGACAGCACTGGGCCCAAGGGCTGCTGCCCACCCCCAGCCCCCGGCCCCCCAGGCCGATGGAGGATGGAGGGGTGCCCGTGGCCCTGGGTTTGCACTGCACTCCCCACCCGGGTGAGGTTCCCACATTCCTGAGGCAGCTCCAAGGGGAGCCAGGGCAGGTGTGGGGCGGGAATGCCGCCGCCCTGAGTGTGCACCCATGTGTCAGTGCTTGGGGCAGCCTGGCAGGACTCGCGCCCCACACCCCCCTGCTGCCTTGCTGGACACCAGGATCCCCCACTGGCATCACCTCAGCCCTGGGCACGGGCTTGAGATCCACGGAATCCATCCCACATGGCACTGCCAGCCTGTGTGCAGGCAGGACTGGGACGATGCCCTACAGGGTGAACCCACAGCCCGATCAGAGGGCTGGAGTGGGATGGGATGGGATGATGGGATAGGGTGGGGTGGGGTGTGGTGTGATGGGATAGGGTGGGGTGGGTTGGAGTGGGATGGGACATGGTAGGATAGGGGGTTGCTTTCCCATGGATTTACAAGCCTGGGTCACCCCAGGATCAGGGTTCAGTGTGTATTCAAGGAGGCTCCCAAAATCCTGAGTCCTTCCCCTCCCCAAGGCTGGCAACTTGCTCAAGCATTTATAATAATAATGATAATAACAATAATAATAACAACAACACCAACAACAGCTGAGCTGTCGGCTGACTCCTGGAGCCGGGATTTAAAGCAAAGCAAGAAAAGTGGCAGCGTCTGGGAAACAGCCAGTGACGCTGAGGGAGGAGGGGGGGGGTCAGGGGGTGCAGGGGGTTTTGGGGATCAGGGCTCTGGTGTCTCTTGGCTGTAGTGGCTGGGTCTGTGCCCTGGGTGCCCCTTCCCACCCTGGCAGTTTCCCACCTGTGTTTCCAGGGCTCCCCAGGTACAGAAGGTGAGTCTTTCCCCACTGGGGGGGGGTCTCAGCCCCTGGCCCTTGCCCAGGGGAGTGTCCTGTTGGTGGGCACGAGCTGGCAGCATTGGCCCAGCCTGCTGACGTAACTGCCAGGACCTCTCCTGACCCGGGATTGCTGTGATTGCCAATTGCCACACCGGCACTGGCACATGGCACAGGCTGGGGCACAGGACAGGGCCTGGGGGGCACTGGGGCAGTGGGGCAGCGGCAGAGCTGGGGCATGGGGCAGGACAGGAGGTGGCCAGGGATGGGGGAGCAGTTCCCCTGCCCCTCCCAGCAGGAATCCCGGCTGAAGCGGGGCTGGGGCTCAAACCTCTGCTCACCCCTGGCTGGGGGAGGGCCATGGGGGCCGGGAGCCACTGCCCGGTGTCAGCAGGGACGGGAGCTCAGCGTCCTGAAGGGGCCCGTGAGCTCAGGGAGCTCAGAATAGCCTTGGCCTCACTGTGGCAGCAGGGCCACGGCCCAGCACAGCCAAGTATGGCCCCACACCTGGGCACTGCTAAATCCAGAGGGATTTGCCATCCTTCCCAGGGCCAGGGCCAGGCGGGTGGGAGCCTCTGCGGTGACTCCACCGTCCCCATCCCCGTGCAGGAGCTGACTCACCCCGGGGTCTGACCGGAGCCATCCAGCTCTGTGCTGGGGTCCCCCTGCCCGCTGTGTGCCCAGTCCCCTCAAGCCCAGAGGGGCTGCCTGAGTCACTCCAGGGGTGACTTCATCTCTGGGGGTCGCCAGGCCCAAGGCCGGGTGATGGGCAGAGCTCCCAGGAGTGTGGGGTGCCCAGAGCCAGGGCATGGCAGGAGAGGCCAGGCTGGGCCACTGGCTCCGGCTGCATCAGGCTGGCAGCTGGAGTGTCCCCAGGCTGTGACGCCTGGACACGCTGCCAAAGGCCACCAGGACACGTCCCCGAGAGCTGGGAACACACGGAGCCGGTTGTGTGTTTCTAAGGACACGCCTGGGTGTTTACAGCCCCGCCAGCGTCACGGGCACAGGCGCTGCCGTCCTGCCCAAGGACACCCGCGCCCGCAACGAGGCCACCCCGAGCCTGGCGAGGTGGGGGGCTCCGATGGGGGCTCCAGGGGGGCCCGTGCCCGGCGCAGTGCCAGGAGGGTGGGATCAGCAGCTCCTTACTCACGGCAGCAGCGATGGCTCACCTGAGCGCGCCGGGCGACTGAGTCACCGCTCGCCGCCGTGACTAAGGCTGAGCCGCTCGGCCCCGCGGGGCTTGGGGGGACGGGGAGGGGGCACCGAGACCCCCAGCCCTGCACCACTCCCACCGTGGCGGTGCCGGCGGTGCCTGGTGGGCCGGGCCGGGCGGGTGGAGGTGCAGCGGTTCGGCTGCGCCCTCCTGCCGGGGTGTGCCCCGCATGATCCCGGCCCCTGGCCCCGTGCCCGTGGGAACGCTCCCACTCACTGCGGCAGCTCCACATGAGGCCCCAGCCGGGCACTGCACAGCCCGGGAGCCCTTTTGCAGCCATAGGATCACTCCCCTTCACAGACTGGGGGCTGAGGGAAGAAAAGGGTCCCTGTCCCCCCTGGGTCCCCCCAGGCTGCAGCCCGGCATCTTCTGCAGCCACAGGAGACAGAAACACCCCCTCTTCCCTCCTCTCCCCTCCTCTCCCCGCTCCGGAGCCAGCGTCAGCTCTGCCCTAATCCCATGACCCCACGCCTGCGAGGGGAATGCAGAGACTTGCGATAAAATCCCCGTTTGCCAAAGCTGTGGAATCAGCCAGGAATTCAGTCCAAAAGGAAAAAAAAAAACAAAAAACAAACAAAACCCAAAAAACCGAGAGAAAAGAAAAAAGCTGCTGCCCGGGGCTTGTGGGGGATTTCCCCAAAGGAGGGCTGGGAATTCCCTTCCTTCGAGGCAGAGGACTTCCAAGAACTGGCCCCCAAAAGATTTGGGGCTCCCAGCCGGAGTTGGGGCCTGAGGGATGGGGCAGCACCGTGGGACACAGAGGAGCTGCCACCATGGAGCTGTCCCGGCTCTGCCCTGGCACCGGGACGTGCCCAGCGGCCAGGCCCCGTGGGAAGTGTCCCGGTGGGACCCGGGTAAGCCCCTGTCCTCCGGCCCAGCCCGCGCCGCCGGCCGGGTGCGTGAGCCGCCGCGGGGGCTAATCCCGGGGCCCAGGTTAGCTAAGAGGATTGCGGGAGCTGCGTGTGGCCTGCAGCGGGATTTGTGTAGGTATTTGCTCCTCGGATCGTCTCTCCCGGAGCTGCTCAGCCGTGCGGGGTTTGGAGAACGCTCCCTCTGGAGACGCAGGAGCCTCGGATGCCGTGTAGCAATTATGCCCAAGTCTGCCTGTAATCTTTAACGATTTATTCCCAGGGCAACACAATAAACTAAACACACAAAATCTGGGCTGCTGGGAATCCTGGGATCTCCCAGCTTGCGTCTCTGGAGGCTCCGGATACCTTCAGCCACACTGAAATCTGCACACGCTTCCTAAAGCACCATCTCCTGGAGTCGTGGGATTGCCAGAGGAGATGAGCTTCCTCCCAGGAAGGAGATGGAGCCGTGTGAGGAGGGTGGCAACTGGGAAAGGGGCTCCTCAGAGCTGCCAGGACACGGGGAGATGCCCTGCCCCTGGGGCATGGCCGCTCTGCCAACGGACCCGAGCAGGCCGCGCTCACAGCCATGGCTGTGATGCCTCCTTGTCCCTCCCCACGGAACCGGGCTGGGAGCCAGGAGCTGGCGGCCGGACCCTGCTCCCAGCGGGGGTGGCTCTGGATTGACACCTTGTCCCCACCATGGCCCCCCTCCTGGTGCACAAGCCCAAACTGTGGCAGGGCCAAACCTGTGGCCCCGGCTGCCCCCTCTCCTTGCTGGGGGGCCAGCTGGGGATGTGGCCCCTTGAGGGGTGGCTTTGCAGGCCCGGAGCTCCACAGCTCCCGGGGAGAACAATGGCGCATCCCTGCCCCGGCCCCTCTCCCAGGGACAACAATGGCAGGAGCCGGAGCTGGAGCCGCCTGAGCTCATCTCCCCCCTGAGAGCCCGGAGGGGGCCGGGGTGGGCGGGGGGCTGCAGGCTGAGCCACAAAGGGTCCCTCCCAGCCCAGCTCTGCGCCTCGCGCATGAGGGGCCTCAATCCCACCCAGCCATCTGCACCCAGCCCAGGGGAGGCTGTGCGGGAGGGGGGCAGCGGCAGCATTTTGGGGCTGCACTGAGCCCCCCCTCGGCTCCCGCCGGGCCCCTGCACCGCTGCCTCGTGGGTCAGGGTGTGCGGCCCCCTCCCCGCTGCAGACTGGCCGCCAGATCCCCCCTCCAGCTGCTTTGTGTCTCGGTGTGCCAGGGCATTGTCTGCGAGAGAGAGACCCGGCCAGGCAGCCCGAGGTCACGAGCACCTCCCTGTGCAGGCGGGGCGGCCACTGGCCCCGCACACCGCGGCCTGGGGGGAACCGGGTTCCACCCCCTGCCCCCGGGGCATTGCCCCCCAGCACTGGTGCCCACCAGCCCACTTCTCTGCTTCAAAAACCCTGTGGGGCTGAATCTGTGTCCTGGCTGGGCAGTGGGTGGTTGGGCAGAGGGAATCCCTGGGGGAGGGAGGGCCGGCCCAACCTTGTTATTAGACATCAGAGAGTCTCGATATTAGACATCGAGTCTCCACGACCAGCAGCTTTGACACTCAGCTCTCAAGGAGAGCTCAGCCCATCCATTCCCTGCCCGCGGACTGCCTTTGACCCTAATGAGGGGGCACCCGGACCGGGAGAGGTGTCTGGTCTGTCCCCGCCCCACGGCCCACGGGGGGCTGGTCCCCCTGCCCTGCTTGCAGCGGCCCCGCGAGGAGCAGGGGCAGCGCCAGGACCGGGAGCCCCGGTGGGGCAGAGCCGAGACCCCGGGAGGGGCCAAGACGACCCCGGGAACGGCCAAGACGTCCCCAGTGGGCTGAGACCGGGATCGGGGAGACGGCGAGCCGGCATATCAGAAGCAGGATCCGAAACGGGGGGCAGAGTCTGGGACTCCTAGGGCAGGACTGGCACTGGGACCCGGGGGCAAGGGCCGGAACCCCCCGCGGGAGCAGGTGCGGGTACCGCCGGGGCCGCTGCCGGGGCCAGCCCGGTCCCTGCCCGGTCCCTGCCCCCGCCAGGCTCCACCCCGGGCGGTGCGGGATAAAACTTGGGGCACCTCCCCGGCAGCTCCGCGTCAGGGCTGCGCTCGGACCGGCTGCAGCGCTCGGCAGGGGACACCGCGCCGACCGCCACCTCCCCCCGGGACGTTTCTGGGGTCTCTCTCCTTCTTCCTGCCGCCGGAGGCAGCTGAGCTCCCGCCGCGCCGGGATCCGCGGGGCCGCGCTCGGTGAGTGGGGCCGCGCCGGGCCGGGGGGAGCCCAGGTGGGGGTGCGGGGGGATCCACGGACCGGGACCGCGCTCACTACGTTGCTTTCCCTGGAGCGGGCGGGGTGGCCCCGCTTCCCCGGGGCTCCCGGGGGCACCCACGGCAGAGCCCCGCTCGGGGTGTCCGGGAGCGCTGCCCACCCGCCGGGACCCAGCGTGTCCCTGGTCAGTCGGGGCTTTGTCTGCCCTCGGGGAACGGGAGCTGGGTCGGTTCCTCTCGCTCCGGCTTCCGGGACCTCGGTGCGCCCCTCTCGATCCCCGTCGCGTCCCGGGGAGCGGCGTACCGGGGGAGGCTGCCCGGGCCGGTTCGCTCCGTCCCGGCGGGCGGGCAGCGGCCCCGGGCCGCACCGCGGCGGGGCCTCCCGGTCGCTCGGTCAGGGCCACCCGGCGGCTCGGTGAGCGCTCCCCGGCCGCCGGTGCGGCCCCCGCGGCCCCCCCGGGCGCAGGAGGCGCGGCGGGGCCGGCAGGGGGCGCCCGCGCTTTGCTGACTCATAGCCCCCCCCGGGCCCCCCCGGTGCGGGAGCCGGGCCGGAGCCCCGGGGCGGCCGTTCCGCCCCCCGGGAGGGGCAGCCGGGGCTGGGGCCGCTGGGGGGGAGGTCCCCGCTGCGGGACTGGGGATAGGGGAGCCAGAAGCGTGCTGGGGGGCGCGGGGGGGGCTCAGCCCCGTGTCGGGACGGTTCCCCGTAGCTTTAACGGCGTCACTAAGGAAGGTGACGGGGCGGGTGCGTGTGACCGGGCGGGTGTGACCGGCCGCGGGTGACTGTGCGGGTCCCCTCCGCCCTTTCCGCCTCTGTGTCCCCGCGTCACTCGGCTCCGGGGGCTCCGGCTCCCGCCCGGCCCCGCGGGCAGTCACCTCCCGCCGCGGCCTCCTCCGGTGCGGGGGCCGCTCACCGCCCCCGCCGCGGCGCTCCGGGGCCGCCGCCTGCCCGTGTCCCGCGTTCACCCCTCCGCGGCGCCCGGGCCTCGCCCGCCAAGCCCGCTGGCCCCCGCGAAGAGGGGGTGCCCGGCCGGACCCCCCGATCCCGGCCCCGCGCCCCTTTGTTGTGCGCCGGGATTATGAATGGCTCCAGGCGCGGCGCGAGGGCGCGCGGGGGGCGGGGCCGGGGGCGGGGCCGCGCGGCCGCGTGGGCGGGAGGAATCCGGCCGGGCCGCCCCGCCCACCGGGGCCACGTGGGGAGCCTGCGCCCGCCCCCCATTGGCCGCCACCGCGGATGTCTGGGCGCCCGGCGCGCCGCCATTGGCCGCGGCCGCCGGAGGAGCCGGAGTGAATGAGGGCGAGGCCCCGCCCCCCGGGACGTTGCTACATTGTAACTTCCCTCCCCCCGGTGCTCCCACGGCAGCGCGAGCGGCGGCCGGTTCGGCGGGTCCGGCCCCACCGAGGGGGGAGCGACGCGGCCTCCCCGCCCCTCGCCGCGGCCTCGGGCCTCACCCCGCCCCCAGACACCCCGCTCCGAGAGCACAGAGCGGCGGCGAGGAGAAAGAAAGGAGGCGGCAGAGCAGGGGCAGGCGGCAGGCAGGGACGGGCAGCGCCGCTTCTACCGCCCCCCTCCCGCGGCAGCCACCGGAGCGGGGCGAGCACGGGGGATTTTATATTTTTTATTTTTATATATATATATTTTATTTTCTTCGCCCGGGCCGCGGAGGGCCCGGCCGGTGCAGCCCTGCTTGGGGACCCCCCCCCCGCCCCCACAGCCGCCCCCCGCCTCCTCCCGGCCCCCGCCCGAGGCCTCGCCGCGCAGCCGGAGCTCCCGTGGGTCCCGCCGGGCGTGCGGCGGAGCGGGCCCCGCTCTCTCCTTTGTCCGCTCCCGCACCCCCCCGCGCCGCGTCCCGCCGTCGCCCCCCGGCACCGACCGCCGCTGCCCCCGCAGGTCGGCGGATGGACCCGCAGCCCGGCGCCAGGAGCTGCAGCCGCGGGGCTCCCGCCTGCGAGGTGGGGCCGCCCGAGCCCCCCATGAACCTCTACATCCACACCACCACCGGCACGCGCTATGAGCTCTCCGTGCCCGCCGAAGAGACGGTGGAGGGGCTGAAGCGGCGGCTGTCCCAGCGCCTCAAGGTGCCCAAGGAGCGGCTGGCGCTGCTGCACAAAGAGAGGTACGTCACGGGGGGGCTCGGCGCGGCTCGGGGGGCCCGGGGTCCTCAGCCCCCCGGCAGCGGGGCTGGGCGCGGGGGCGGCCCCCTCGCACCGGGCTCGGCACCGCACAAAGGCTCCCGCCCCCTCCCCCTTCCCGGCCCCATTCCTGTGCGGGGCGGGAGGGGGGGGACAGCCCGGGGGGCCGCGGCGGGGGCGAGCGGGGGCCGGGCCGGAGGGAGGGAGGGAGGGGGGCTCGGGTGGAGGGAGGGGGCGCCGGGCCGGGACCGGAGCGCGGCCGCCGCCCCCTCGCCCGGCCCTGCCGGGGCTCCTTTGTGGGCGGCGGGGCCCGGCCGTGCCCCGGCCCTTTGTTCTGGGCTCAGTCCCGGCGGCGGCGCGGTCCGGCCCCCCCCGAGCCCCCAGCGCCGGGGGGGCCTTTGTCTGCCGGGGGCTCGGGCCGAGGGGCTGCGCACCCCCCGCGTGGAGCGGGGCCCGCGTGGGGCCGAGCCCGGAGTAACTTGGAGAGTCTCTCCCGGATCGGAGGGGGGACACGCGGGGACACCGCGTCCATCTGCCGGCACCCACGGGGTCGGGGGGGGCACGTTCACAGTGCTGCCTCCCCCGCCCACGTTTGTCCCAGCTTCTCTCCCACCGCCTCCCCCCGTGGGCAGGTTTCCTGTGCCACGAAGCCGTGTAGCCGCCCCCCGTACCCCTTCCCCAGCCCAGCTCCTCGCTGACCCCTTCACCCCGATGGCTGCAGCCCCGCCGGCACTGCCCCATGCCCGGAGCAGGGGTGCCCCACACTGTGAGCTCCCCCTCTGGGGGTCAGCTGAGCAGTGGGGTGCCGGGATCCCCTCCTGCCTGTCAGGGGTTGGAATTGCTTGGGGTGGGTGGGCTTGGTCCCCTGGGAGCAGGCAGGCTTGCAGCTGGTGTCCCCCCTCGTGTGTCCCCCCGGGGGGGTCTGCCTGGCCTGCACTGACCCCGCTTTTGGTGTCTCTCCCCACAGCCGCCTGAGCTCCGGCAAACTGCAGGACCTGGGGGTCGTGGAAGGCAGCAAGCTGACACTGGTGCCCACCGTGGAGGCTGGATTGATGGTGAGTGCCCTTTTCCTGCTGCTCCCTCCCACTCGTCCCTGTCTATTATTAAAGCCCCGAGGATGAGGATGAGGATGTGATGTGCTGGCAGCCCCGAGGCTCTGCTGCCCCAGCCCTCGCTGAGGAGGCAGCACTGGGCTGGGCACGGCAGCAGGTTTAATATTTCACTCCTTTCTCAGGGCTCGTGTAGAAATAGTGGAAGTGACATGTCATCCCTCCCTCCTGCTGCGGACGCCCCCTCCTTCGCTGCATTTGTAATGTTAATCCCCCCCCTCCTCCTTTTTTTCCAGTCCCAGGCGTCCAGGCCAGAACAGTCGGTGATGCAAGCGCTGGAAAGCTTAACTGAAACTCAGGTGAGGGGCTGGATGCCGAGGCAGGATGGAGACAAAGGCGGGGGGTGGGGGAAAAGGACCGCGGCGGCCTCACTCTGCTTCCCCTCCCAAAAGCTTTGGCGTTGGTGCTTCGCTGAGGTCGGGAATGCTGAGGGCTTCAGCAGGGCTGGGAATGCTGAGGGTGGTGCCCGGGGCGGGCACCGTCACCCTGAGCAGCGCCGGGCGCAGGGAGGTCCCGCACCGCAGCCTCGCAGCCCAAACAAGCCGGGAGCTGGGGAGGTGAAGTGACTCACTCAAGGTCACACAGCAGGTCGGTGGCAGAGCTGGGCAGCTCAGGGCCCTGCCTGGGGGTGTGGGGCTGCAGACCCCCCCAGCTGCCCACCCCAAAGTGCAGAGACAGGGCTGCCCATCTGCCCCGTGTTGTGGGTGTCGAAGGGGCTGGCAGGGCCACGCTGGGGGCTTGTGGGGCTGCAGAGCCCAGCTTCCCCCCTCTCCTTGGAGCCATCCTTGGGGGGTGGGATTGACTGTGCCCGAGTGTTCTGGCCCTCTCCGTGTCCCTCTCCGTGTCCCTGCTCAGTGGCCTTGTGCTGGGGCGCCGGGCCCCAGGGAGGGGGGTGTGGAGGGGCCCGCGGGCGGCGTTGGCGGGGCCGCGGTTGAATCGCTGTGGAGTTCCTGGCAGTTGGCGGGGTGGGAGGTGGGCGGGTGGGGGGTCCTCGCTGCTGGGGGGTCTCAGCCATGGGGCGGAAGCGTTCCCGGGGTGGGAGAGCCGTGGGTGAGCCGTGGGTGCGCGCGCAGCCGCCGGCTCCTGCCTCGAAGGTGGAATTTACCCCCAGCTGCGCAGGCCCCGCTCCTTTGTTTTCCGTCTCTGTTACTGCTGTGAAACTCTTTCCTTCCTTTTTCTGGCTGATGCTGCAGATTCGTTTTTTTAAGGGTTGGTTTTTTGGGTTTTCTATAACCTGCCTCACTGAATTTGGGGAAGGAGCTGAGCCCAGGGATCGGACAGGGGGTCGGTGGGGGCATGGCTGTGCCCCCCCACACTGTGGGGATGTGGCAAGGGCCAAGCTGCCCTGCCTGCAGGGACTGACCTGCAGTGCCCTTGGCTGCCTGGGGTGACCTTGTCTTTTGGGGGCTGGTTTAACCCCATGCGGGCCAGGGGGGTGAGCTCAGAGCGGAGCCCTGTGCCAGAGGCTGCCGGGGTGCTCATGGGGTGCTGCCCATCCCAGCTGGGGTGCAGAGCTGTGAGAGGGGGCTGGTGCTGGCAGCCCAGCCCGGGGGTCCCAGTGCATGTCCTGGTCTCAGGGCTGCAGGTATTTCTCGTGAGGCTGTGCAGCTCCACACGGGGGTGGGATGGACTGGGGAGCCAAGGAGCCCATGGAGCTCGGGGTGCCCCTTGCACTGGGCTGTGGCCCCCTCGGCCAAGCACAGCAGGGCAGAGGAGGGTGGGTGGGTGGGCGGGCTACGGTCTGGCACTGGCTGTGGGAAGCGACTCCACAGCTCCCTGCCCACCGCAGGTTCCTCCGGTCGGTGATTCAGGAAGCCAGGGCTGAGCAGGAGGAACCGCCAGCACCTGGGGGGCGGCGGGAGGGGGGGGCAGGAAACCACTCCTCCCATTCATGCTTTGCTGGGCTCTGCCTGCGTCACGCAGCCTCCGGAGCGCAGGGAGAGCTGAGCCGCTTCCTCTGGGGGTGGGGGGGGGGGCCGGGGCGCTGCCACCCCCTCCCCAGCCTTTGGGGAAGTGGCTGCTGGGCACGGGGGCTTCCTGGAAATGCTCCCGCGCTTCCTTCCGCCCCGCACAGCTGCCCCCGCTTTCCAGGGAGCCCACAAACCGTTCGGTCCCTCTGCCTCGGCTCTGCCTTCCCCCAGTGCCTCTGCCCAGGAATGTTGGGGGGGGACACATCCTGCTCTTCGAGGGCCGGGAGCTGCAGCCAGAGGAATGTGGCTTGGGGGCTCTGTCCCTCTGCCCCCTTTGGCACAGAAAAACCCCTGGGCACTGATACAAGTGGCTAGATGGGGTTCCCAGCTGTGCCCAACTGGAGACCCTGCAGGGGATGTGGGGCCATTTCCTGCTCCCCCTTCTCATATTTGCCTTGGCCTTGTCTTTCCCCTCTGGATCTCCCAGGACGGTTTCCCTGTGCCTGTTTGGGGGTGCTGCCCTCCCCATGTGGGGCAGGGGCTCGCTGGGGGCAGCTCCCACTCTCTGCCAGCCCAGAGTGGGGGGCCTGGAGGTGTCTGGGGCTGGGGGCCGGGGTGACGCGGGGCCAGGCGTCGGAGCGAGGCGGGAATGCGGCGTTCTCTGAGTCATCTGCGTTTCTGAGAAGCAGCCGGGAGACACTTGCCCCATCCCTGTGGGCCCCAAGCCCGGCACGGTGCGGCTGAGCCCCCCAGGGCTTGGCAGGGTCCCCGGGGGGCTCCTGGGTGTGGGGGCTCTGGGGGGCCCGGTGGTCCCAGCCCCCTCGGCGGGGCCGTGCTGGCCCCCGCGGCAGAGCCGGCTGGGAGGGACGGGGTCCTCCCGGCGTGGGCGGCCGAGCGGGCGGCTGGGTGGGACGTGTTTGCATTGGAGCGGGCTGGTTTCGCCGGGGGGGGTTGGCAGCGGCGCGGGGGCGGGTGCTGGGAGCCCCGGAGCTGGGGCGCCGCGGGGACCCGGCCGGCTCAGGGCCACGGCCCAGCCCCAGGGGTGCTGCGGGGGGCCCTGGGACCCCCTCGGCTGGGGACCGAGGGGGCGGTTCTCGGTGCCCCTGGGAAGTGCTGGCAGCGCGGGCCTGGCGGGGCTTGGGGTGCTCTGGTTTCTCCCGACGCTGGCGAGGGGTCAGGCAGGGCAGGCCGGGGTGAGTCACAGGGAGCGGGAGGCCACTGACGTCAGAGGGCCCCGGGGATGCGCGCGGGGCTCCCCCGGGAACGCCGGGGTGCGGAGCCGGGGCTGGGGTGGGGGGGGGTCTGGGGCAGGGGTCCTGCCCTGCTGCCTCCCCCTGTGTGTGGGGTGGGGCCAGGGGGCTGTGAGAGACCCCACTCAGGAGCGAGGTGGGAACAGGATGGGGGCTGGAGGGGACTGGTCCCCTTCCCAAGCATGGGTAAGTGGTGTGTGGACGTGGTGTGGGGGGTCCCTGTGTGAAATGTCCCCCCCTACACTGACTCTGAGAGCAGCAGCAGGGATGGGGTGGCCCAGCAGCCGTGGGGGCTCCACGCAGGGGCAGGAGGTGGCTGGAGCTCTGGACGTGGCCGGTGGTCGTGGCTGAGCAGTGAGGACGGGGCTGCCAGCCTGGCGTGAGGCCACCCAGGCTGCTGTGGGCAGGGGAACTGAGGCAGGACGGGGGCGGGGGTGACGCTTTCCTGTGCCCAGGTGCTCTGTGCGTGCACACGCGTGTGCACACGCGTGCCCATGTGCGTGCCCGCCGTCCTCTCCCGCCCCCTCGCCCCGTAACCTCCCTGTCCAGAGCTGCAGTGTCTCCTTCCCGCCCACCCCTTCCTCTGCAGCCTCCGCCTGACACGCTCGGGGCTTTGCTGCTGGTATTTTTAAAGCTGCTTTTCCCACGGCTTCTCAGAACCGGCCTCCGCGGCAGCGGGGGAGCGGGGCCGGGGCCGGGGGGGCCCCGCTCGGCAGCGCTGGGGGCAGGGGGGTGGTGGGGCTGCCAGGGATCCTTCGCCTCGTCCCGCCACCGGTGACGGCTGCGCCCCGAAGGTGCCGTGGGGTGTGGGTGGGTGACGTCGGGAGCCGAGCGCGGCACCGCACGTGACGGGCTGGGAAAGCCGGGCCCTGCTGTGCCCTGGAATAGCGCGGCTGGGGGGTGGCGTCATCCCCATTAGCCCTGACCCCGGGTCCTGCCCACAGCCCCACGTGAGCCCCGGGCTGGCGGGGGCGAGAGGCACGGGCCCCTGCAGGGCAGGGGGTGCTGGGGGGGCTCACGGCTGCCCCAGCCCCGCCAGGATGTCGGGGGCTCCCCTGTTCCCTGGCACAGCTGCCAAGTGATTTATGTGTCGTGGGGGCTGAGCAGGCTGTGCTGGGGGGCGGCAGGTGTTGGGGATTGGGGCCCCCCCACAGCTGCGGCCCGGGCAGGGTCAGGCCCCAGCTCTTGTCTCTGCGCTGCAGCTGCTCCATCACCTGCCGGAGCTGGAGCCTCCGGGCTGGGCAGGGCCTGCCCCCCCCAGTCTGCCCTCGGTGTGGGGAAGGGGGGCAGGTGGGCTGCACTTCCCTGCCTGGCAGCCCTGAGTCACGGTGGTGGGCATGCAAGGACCCAGCATGTCCTCACCTGCCCCCTGCCCCCTCCCGTTCTCCCCATGCCTGCGGGGGCACCCCTTGGCTGGGCACTGGGCTGGCCAGAACAGCAGTGCTGGCCCCGGGGCCGGGTGTGGGGCTGTGGGTGGCCCCAGCTGCAGGCCCTGCCTGTCCCTGCCCACTGAGAACTGCTGGGATCTGTGCTGGGGAGGGTGGCCAGGCAGGGAGGGCATCTTGCTGCTGTGGAATAAAGGGCAGGAAGGGCAGAAGGAAGAAAAATACCCCCCCCCGGCACCATCAGCTGACAGAGCTGGCACTGGAACAGGGTCGTACGGGGACAGCAGCCAAGCTCTCCCGCCAGCCTGGCACGGCTGAGGGGCTGTGGGGGGTGTCACCCCTTCCCTGCCCCAATGACCGGTCCCTATGGCTGCAGGAGACCTGTGGGGGCAACCACCATCCTCTGCTTGGCCCCAGGGGGGCAACGACCGCCCTCCTCCTTGGCACCGGGGTGGGGGGTCTCTGCGTGGTCTCACTGAGCGCCACAGCTGAGGGGGGTCCCTTCTCTCCGCAGGTCAATGACTTCTTGTCGGGCCGGTCCCCGCTGACCCTGGCCCTGCGCGTGGGGGACCACATGATGTTCGTGCAGCTGCAGTTGGCGGCCCAGCAGAGCACGGGGCAGCTCCAGCACCGGCACCTCATCGCCAGCCGCGGCGAGGCGGGGGCCAGCGCCAGCCCCCACTGCCGGACGCTGCACGGCGCCGCCGGCTCCGGCTTCGCCCGCATCCCCGTGGTGCCCACGTGCCAGCAGAGCCCGGCCCCCAGCCCCTCGCCCGCCACGCCGGCCCCCCCCATGTACTGTAACGCCCCCCACCCCGCGCCCATCACCGCCGGGATGTTCCGCTCGCACGGGGCCAGCGCGCAGACGGTGAACAGCAGCGTGGTCTCCTCCTGCTCAGAGGTGAGTCCGGGGGGTCCCGGGGTCTTTGGGGCAGGGAAGCGAAGCCGTGAACTTCCCAGCCCTGCCGTGGCAATGCCTGTCCCTGCCTCAGTTTCCCCATGCGTGGAACAGGGTTGTCCCTCAGTCTGGCCTCCAGAATGTCCCCAGGTCCCGGGGAGGGACTCAGGGACAGGGTGTAACCCAGGCTCTTACCCTGCCTGTCCCACACCCTGCCTGTCCCACACCCTGCCTGTCCCCAAGAGTGGACACGAGCTGCTGCTGCTTCCCTTTTCCCCTCACACAGTACAGCAGGGTGGGGCAGGCTTGTTTGGACTCCCAGGGCTGGGGACACTGGTGCACAGAGGGGTGGGACAGCCATAGCTCCTTGTGTCCCAGTAAACTTGGGGCTGGGGGTGCCTGCTGCACCCTGCTCCCTGCCTGAGAGCCCCTGACCTGGTGTTTGGGAGGAGGCAGAAGGGCAGGAGCAGGGCTGTGTGCCCCCCATAGACCCCTTCCCAGAGGCTGATCCCACTTTTCTCCCCTCCCAGGTGGACTGTGGCTCCCGCAGCAGCAGCTCCCCAGGCAGCAGCCCGGCCCCCTCGGCCCGATCCCGCAAGCCCGGGGCGGTCATCGAGAGCTTCGTCAACCACGCGCCCGGGGTCTTCTCAGGGACCTTCTCCGGTACGTGGTGCTGAGCCTGCCAGGGGCTGTGGCTGGGGGGATGTGGGGACGGTGGGGCTGTGGATCTGGGGGGGCTGCTCGTCTAACACCCACCTCTGCCCCCCTCCAGGCACTTTGCACCCCAACTGCCAGGACAGCAGCGGGCGGCCGCGGCGGGACATCGGCACCATCCTGCAGATCCTGAACGACCTCCTCAGCGCCACGCGACACTACCAGGGCATGCCCCAGTCCCTGACGCAGCTCCGCTGCCAGACGCAGTTCTCCTCCTCGTCCTCGCCGCCTGCCTCCCCGGACCTCGCCACCAAAACTACCTCAGAGTCGCTGCCAGCGGCCGCCGCCCCCCCCCTGCACCCTGTCGTCCAGTGCCAAAGCCAGATCCGGATGTGCAAGCCCAGCGGTGAGTCTGGCTGCCCCCGAGGGTGGAGGGGTCGGGGGTTAAGGTCGACAGCTCCTGGGGGTCCCTGGTCCATCCCATCGCCCTGGGGGCTGTGGCTGGGATGAGCAGAGTGGGGCTGGGTAGGTGGATGATTGACAGGTGTCAATCATTGGCAGGAGGGCTGGACCCCGTGGGGTGTGGCAGGAGCTCCCATGGACCCCCTGGTGTGGTGGGGACACGCCTGTGCCCCCCGGGGCCGGAAGGTGCCAGAGGTGCCCGCCCCAGACCCCCCGATTTGCTTAGAGGAAAGAAGTGAAACCGCCAGTGCCGGCCCGGGGGGGGCTCATCTCCCTCAGGGTTTGCTCTTCCTTCTCTCCCAGATTGGGGGGGCCCAGGCCCCCACTGGGGGCAGCTCCTGGCTGGCTCCAGCCCCCAGTGACATGACCACGGCTTCTCAGGGTCACCCCCAGCTCTGGTCTCTGCCAGGACCCCAACACTGTCTATCTGGGGGGCCTTGTTTGGGTATAAAGGGAGTGTTGTTGTGGGGACCCTGCACCCCAAAAAGGGCTGCACCGCACTGGGGACAAGCTGGCACCACGATGGGGACCCTGGTTTTTGGGGTGCCCAGGCATCTTTGCCGTGGGGGCCGTGCATCCCCTTGGATGTGGGTCAGGGCAGGCCCCCATGGCCCCCCTTCCCCCTGCTGTGGGGGTGTCCACACATCTGTGCCACGAGCGGCTGCCGGGGGGCCTGCATGTCCCCCGCCCTGGGGGCCTGCATGTCCCCCGCCCCCAGCCGTCCACGGCAGCCCCCCCTGACCCCCCGTCCCCTTTCCCCCCGCAGGGGACCGCCTGAGGCAGACGGAGAACCGGGCCACGCGCTGCAAGGTGGAGCGGCTGCAGCTGCTGCTGCAGCAGAAGCGGCTGCGGCGGAAGGCGCGGCGGGACGCGCGGGCGCCCTACCACTGGGTACCCAACCGCAAGGCCGGGCGCACCAACAGCAACAGCAGCGTCTCCAGCGAGGGCAGCCTGGACCTGGACTTCGAGGACTCGGTCTGGAAGCCGGAGGTCAAGGCCGAGATGAAATCCGAGTTTGTCGTAGCATAGAGAGCCCGTGCCCGGGGGGGGCCCCGGGGGACTGTGCCGGGGGGTCCCGTCGCCGCCCCTGCGGGGGGGTCAGCGCGGGTGTCACGGCCGGGGCTCCTCGAGATCCAGGGCTCCTCGAGATCCGCCGTCTCCTGCGACCGACGCCTCGGGCCGACCCGCGTGTCACGGGGAGAGCCCCCCGCCCCCCGTCGCTTGGCTTTGGGGAGATGGGGGGAGCAGCTGGAGCCGCCCCCTCCCCGCAGCCTCCCCGGCTGGGAATGGGGGGTCCCGACACCCCGGGGGGGGTCCCGGGACATATCGAAGCTGCTGCTTTGCTGTGAAGAGGGGCTCGGGGGGGGGTGCTCTGGGCCCCCTCGCGTCACCCCCCGGTGCAGGCAGGAGGAGGTGAAGTCTCTCTCGGAGGTGCTGGAGCCCCCCCGATTTGGGGGCCGTTTGTTTTCCTTCCCTTCTATATGTAGCATTGCTCGGCTGCGGGGCTGGGCCCCCCCGGGCAGTCGGGGGGGACACGTGTGTGCCTGGGCCCCGCCGCCGCAGCCCGGGGAGGGGGGACGGGGTGGGGGGGCTTTGTTTTGGGGGGATGTTAATTTTGTTTGGGGAGGGAGAAGCCAAGGCGCTTTCCCTCCGCGGCCGAGCCCAACTTCCGAGTCGCTGGACTCCTTCCCACCCGCCACTTGGGTGGTTGGATTTTCTTTTTTAACTTAAAAAAAAATTAAAAAAAAGGAGAAGAAAAAAAAAAAAGAGAAAAAACCTGAATAAATAACCCCAAACTCGGTCCCGGCTGCGGGGCCGGTATTTATAGACATTAATGACCCGACTGAGCCAATACTGACATAGTCTTCATAGGCCGTAGGATCCTTTTTCTTGTCCGACTTGGATTTTTTTCCGTCAGGATCTGTGCAAATAGAGCCCCCACGTGACGTGTTTTTTGTCTGTAAAAGTCTTTTTTTTTGTGTGTGTTTCGGGGAGGGGGGGTGGGGGGGAGAGCGAGGCTTTTTCGGTCTTTAATATTTTATTTTTTATTTTTGAAATAAATTTGGGCAGTCTGGATGCAACCGTGCCTGGTGTTGTTACGGAGGAGGAAAGGGGACATTTGGGCACCCCGTTGGTGTTGGGGGGGGCACACAGGACAGCTGGGCACCCCCTCAGCCTGCCTGCAGCACCCTGAGGTCCTTGCCCTCAGTGACACAGCCGTGTGCCTGTGCACACGCATGACGTGTGTCCTCAGCTCCACACGTGCTCTGCACACCTGTCCAGGTAGATGTGCCCAGCCCCGCACACGCGTGCACACATGTGCAGGTGCCCATGCGTGTGCTCAGCACTCACACACGTGTGTGTGCCCGCAGGAGGAGGGGGGTGATGGAGCTGCCCCGTCCTCCAGGGAAGGGCTGTTTCCACCCTCTCCAGGTGCCGGACCCAGGCCCGTGGCTCTGCGGGGGCTCATCCGACCGGGTGCTCCCGGTCCCGTCCCCCCTGGAGGAGCTGGGCCGGTTCCACCAGCTGGGTTGGCTGCAGGTGCTGGCTCCTTCTCTCCCTCCCTCCCTTCCTGGCCTCCTGTGTCACGGCGGGGTGGCCGCGGGCCAGGGTGGGGGGTTGATGGCCACAACCCTGGCTGTGCCTCAGTTTCCCCACCTGCAGTTGCAGGTCAGTGTCCCTGTGGCTTTCCCCTGCCCTGGGAAAGGTGACAGGATGGGGATGGCCCTGGGGCCATCTGTCAGTGCCATCCCACCCATGGGACCCCCTTCCCATGGCCCCAGGTTCCCTGGGAGGGAGCTGGGGGGGCCTCGGGGTGTCGGTGGCTGTGTGGTGCCAGGGCAGGGGACCCTTTGGGCTGGGACACCCCTGGAACTGCACTGTGACACAGACACAGTGACATGGTGGCATGATGACACCGTCACCCTCAGGCCCTGGGCACACCTGGGGGTGGATGAATCCTCATGGGGGTCTGTTATTTGGGGAGGGGCAGAGGTGGCTGCCTGTGTCCCCTGTATGTGTCCCCTGCCATCCCCCATCCCTGTCCCTGCACCCTGGGTTGGGGAGGGGGAACAATCCAAAGCTCCATGGGGCACTCAGCACCCCATGGACAGGATGGGGGGCTCGGCGGTTCTTCCCGTGGGGAGCTGGCCAGGCCCCAAACCCCAGGAGCAGCCGAGTGCCGGAGGAAGCCGGGCGGGAGCGGAAGCGGCTCAGGTTCCTGCGGTGACAGGAGCTGCACCGGGCACCCCGCGCCCTGCTTTGACGTCATTTCGGGTAGAGCAGCCCCCGGGCCCCCCCGGCAGCCCCCGGCCCCCCCGACACCCCCAGCCTGTGCCAAATTTGGCAACGGGAAGAGCCGCCGACCGCGGCAGGAGCAACACGGAGACCTTGTAAGGCAATGGCTGCCGGGAGGGCACGCGGGGGACACGCACACGCGTGTGCGCAAAGGGACACGCGCCAGCAGCCGTGCGGGGGGGCACACAAACCATGGCGCTGGGGGGGCTCCCCCAGGGACCCCAAGCCCCCAGCCCGTCCTGGGGGTCCTATCCCGTGGGCTCAGCTCAGGGTCTGGAGTCCTGGAGGAGCCGTGGGTGCTGCAGGGTGTGAGCTGGGACAGGCCCCAGAGCACGGCATGGCACTGCATGGCATGGCACTGCATGGCATGGCACAGGATGGACCAGGCACCCACAGGAGCTGTCTGGGGTACGGCAGGAGACAAGCCCGGACATGGGGCACCACATTGTGCCACACCACCTCCTCCTCCTCCTCGCTGCCCCCAGCCTGGCCAGCACCCGGCACTGCTGCCAGGCCGTGCTTATCCCAGTGCTCCCAGTATGGAGCAATCCACAGCGCCAGCGTCATGCCTGCGGTGTGGCGCCTGCCGGGGGGCAGCGTGGGTGTCACCTGGCAGGTGTGTGTGTGTGTGTGTGTGTGTGTGTGTGTGTGTCCATGCACAGGTGTGTGTGTGTATGTAGGAGTGTCCCCATGCACACGGGTGTGTGTCCGTGCACCCACGGCTGCTGGGTGTGGGCAGCTGGTGCGGGTGCCCCCCTTGTCCCTCCGCCCAGCCCTTGCTGCAGAGGGTGCGCCAGGAAACACCCACAGCTCCCACAGCTCCCAGGGCTCCCGGCACACCCGTGGGCTCTGTGTACACCCACGGCGCCGGCCACGCTGCGGCCCCGCGGTGCCGGACACACCCGGGCACAGGCATGCGTGGGGCAGCACGTCAGTCCTCGCACGCCCAGCCCTCGCATTGCACACCCCCCCACTGCACCCCACAAACACCCCCAGCCTCGCCGCACCCCCAGCCTGCCAACACGCGTGTGACCCCGTGTGTGTGCGTGAACCCCCCGTCCGAGGGCAGTGGCTGTGCCCGATGTGCCCACCCCACGCCCCCACGGCCCTGGGACCCCCGTGGCCGCCTCCTGCTCCCCCCCGGCACAGGGCCCATCACGGAGCCCCAGCCCCGCAGCCCCCCGGTATCTCCCCCGCTGTGCCCGGCGCTGGCTGCGGGTGAGAGACGGGGCTGGCACGGTGGTGCCAGATGCCGGGTGGGCGCTGCCGCCGTGTGTCCCTGGCACGAGTTGGGAACGCGGCGTCTGCCGCAGTGGGGTCCCAGGTGGGGGCAAGCCCCGGCCCCTGCACGGGGCTGCAGACAGTCCCCCCACCTGGCTCTGGGGCACCTGCCAAGGCTGGGGCACCCATGGGTACCCCCGGGCATCCCTGAGGGCGCAGAGACCCCGGAGGGCTGAGGCCCCTGCACCAGGCCCCAGTGCTGCCGTGGGGCCGGGCTGTGGGCTGGCAGCCCAGGCGTGGGGTGCAGAGGCAGCCGGGGGGGCCGGGAGCTGCCGGCGCAGGGACGGATCCTGGAATTAAAAACATTCCAGGAACTGACTTTGAACCAGATAAAATAACAAGCGCCGCAAGGAATGTCTCACCCCGCCCTCCAGCCACGGCCCCAGGGCGCTCCCCATGGCCTCCCACTGCCCCACACGTGTCCACGGGCCCTTGCACACGCGTGTGCACACAGCCAGCGTGCACACGTGTGCACCACAGCCCGGCTAGAGGGGCGGCCCCAGCGTGCCCAGGCTGGAGGGGGTCTTGGGGTCCCCAGGGGTCTCTGGAGTGCAGGCTGAGCACCCCATCTGCAGTGAGGGGCTGCAGCTCCCCTGGACTGCTCTGTGAGGCTGCACACACACAGCCTGTGTGCATTGCATGTGCACATGTGTGTGAACACGGCCGTGCACACGTGGCTGGTGTGGGGGTGGGTGTGGGCTCAGCTTTCTCCTCCCTCCCCCCCCCGGCACCCCCGGCCTGCTTCCAGCCCGGCAGGGGGGCAGAGGGTCCCCCCATGTCCTGTCCAGCCCCAGGGCCTCCTCAGCCCCCCCAGCCTGGCCGGCAGAGCCCGGCGTGCCTGGGCGGTGACATCACAGGGGTGGCGGGCAGGGGGCACGGTGCCAGCCCATCCCCAGGGCCCCCCACCCGCTGGGGCTGGGGTCGCAGAGGGGACAGAGCAGCAGCAGGAGCTTCACTGGGTGTCCCAATCAGGTTGCCTGCCCTTGCCAGCAGCAAAGACCCCAAATCCCCTTCCCCACCTCCATGGAGATCCCCCCCCAAAAGAATCTCCCAGCTGACGTGTTGTGAGGGAGGACACGGGCCAGTTGGCCTCCACAGGGGATGACACTTAAATGGCCCCGGTGACACCGGTGTGGGCGAAGGTTGACTCTCTGTGTCGCCCCACTCTGCAGCCTGTGCTGTGGGGGTCCTGTCCCCACAGCGTGGTCTCGGACACCGTGGAGGGCCCAGAGGGCAGTGCCGGTGCGTCACCGTGTTTACGAGGACCTCGAGGAGCCCTGGTGACGTCCGTGCCGGCCCTGCCAGCCCGGGCCCTGCCAGGTGGCACAGTGCCACCGCCACCGCGCTCCCTCCAGACACCGCTCAGATTTTTGGGGCTGGCGTGGGGCTACCTGGCCCCTGGGCCCGGTGGTGCAGGGGGCACGGAGCAGGGTGTCCCCCCGCCGGAGCCGCTGTGCGAGCGGCAGATGGGGCGTGCGCGGGGCTATTTATAGCAGCGGGACCCACAGGTAGTGCCAGTGCGTCAGCGGTGACGCAGCCCCGGGGACGTTCGGCCACACGCCCCCACAGCCACATCCCAGGGGCCTCCTGGCCTCCATCACACAGGAGTGGGGTGCAGGGGGGGCCCCCCATGTGTGCCAGTCACTCTTGCAAGGTGCTCAGCCCTCGGCTGTGCTGCGTGGGGGGTGGTTTGCTGAGGGCCATGTGCCTGCACCCCCCCGCAGATCCACGTGTGTGTACATGTATGTGAACATGGTCCCTGAGAGCGGATGTTGTGTCTCTGGGTGGCCAAGGCTCCGTGTGTTGCTGTGTGTGCCCACACGTGCCCCAAGTGCGCGGCTGCAGCTGAGCTGTGTGGATCTGCACACTCGTGTTGCTGCGTGTGCCTGTACATGGCCACATGCGTGTGTTCTGCTGCATGCACACGCTGTGTGTGTGGCCGTGGCGTGTCTCTGCGTGTGCGCGTGGCTGCGGTGGCCAGGGCTGACTCAGCCCCCAGGCAGCCCAGGAATGCCCCCTCCCCACCCCTGGCCTGTGCTGGGAACGGGCCGTCCTGGGGACGGCGACACCCAGGGCTGACCCAGACCCTGCTGGGAAGATGAGGCGGTGCCCCCCTCCCCGCTCCCCCCATCCTTCCCCCCCTCCCCGCCTCCATCCTGCCCCCCCTCCCATCCTGCCTTCTGGGAACCGCTTACAGAGGCGGAGGTGGGGGAACAGGGGGAGCTGGGCAGGGCTGGGGCCCTGCGGCTGGCAGGACGGCGGGCCCCCCCCGGGGACCCCTCGGCTCCCCCCGGGGCCCGGCGGGCCCGGCCGGGCTGGGGGGCTGGACCCGCCAGGCTCCGCTCCGCGCTCCGCGCTCCGCCCCGGGTTTTCCGCGCCCCCGGCTCGTTCATTCATAGATCGCGCGCGCTCCCGGCCCATTCATCCCGGCGCGCGAGGAGCCCCGTTACCGTGGTAACCGCCCCCCCCGCACACCCCGGTACCGAGCGGGGGTCCCCGCGCCCCCCGAGCCCCCCGTGCGCACCGGGACGGGGCCTGGGAGCGCCCCGAGGGTCCGTGTACGGGACGGGGAGGGGGGGGGCGGGCGCGTTTTCCTGGCGGCGGGACCGGGGGCGGCTGTGCCCGGGGGTCCCCGCGTTCGCACGGCTGCAGGGAGGGCGAGGGCTCCCCTGGGGCTCCCGCCCGCTCAGCCCCCCGAGCCCCGGGCAGCGGCCGCCACGTCGGCGGGGGCGGCCCCCTCTCGCCCCCCCGGGCTGGGGCAGCAGCTCGGCCCCGGCGGTTTCCATCGTGGGCTGGGCTTCGCGCTGCCTTAACCTTGACCTTCTCCCCGCTCCCCTCTCCCCGTCTCTGTGGTCGTGGCACTGAGCTCCGGCGCTGGAGAGTGCAAACCACCCCCCAGAGTGGTGGGGGCCCCCCCCCGAAACGCCCCAGGGGTTGCAGGGAGTGCGGTGGTGGTGGGGTCAGGGGTACGAACTGCAGGGTGGCAGAGGGGTGCACCAATCCTGCACATGAGGGTGTGTGCAGATCACACGTGTGCACCCGCGGCTCTGTGTGCGGGGGGTTGTGCAGACCCTGTGCCCACCCTCCTGTGCATCCCAGGTCCAGCTGTGTGGGGAGGACAGATGTGCTGCCGTGGGCACCCATGGCGCTGGGCCCATGTGGGTTGTGGCAGAAAGCTCCAGAGTGTGGCAGGGGCCGGGGGGATGGGGGAGAACTGGAGCTGGATGAATCTTCCAGACAGCGTCTTCTGCCTCCCCAGGGCACCTGGAGAGAGGAGCCACAGGTGGAGGAGAAGCTGCTGCTCCAGCCCCACAGGTGAGCTCCAGCCCTACAGGTGAGCTTCAGCCCCACAGGTGGGCTCTAGCCCAGGGGCTGAGGTACCAGTGTGACAGGGCAGTGCTCCAGGTCGGTGTGGGGCTGAGCGTGGGTCCTCACACAGCTGCACTTGTGTGTGCCTTGCACAGATGGGTTCTCCTGCAGTTTGTGCACGTGGAGGACATGGGCAGGCGAGAGCACACATGTGCGTGTGTACACACGTGTTAGTGTTTGTGCCCTCGGGCACATCTGTGTCTGTGTGTGCTCTGAGCCCCCGTGGCCGCGCTGCCGGGGTGGGTGGGTGGGTGGGTGCTCAGGGCCGCGCTCACGCCGGGGGTTGCCCTCACATGCAGCCGTGTGCGAGTCGCGGGCTCCGCACGCCGGGCCGGGCGCCTCGCGCTGCCGGGATGACTCACGGGCTCGCAGAGGAAGCCGTGACTCAGGCCTGGATTCCTGCCGCTCCCCGCCCCCCCGGCCGCTCCGGCCATCGCGGCCACGTGGAGCCCCCGGGACCTGCGGCCGGCCCGGTGGGTCACAGCGAGTTCTGGGGGTCCCCGTGGGGCTGCTGGGAGCCATGCTGGGGGCACGTGCCCCTTCCCTGGGCCATGGGGACCATGCGGTCCGTGGGGACCCCAGTGCCTTCGGGCACTCGGGAGGAGGCAGCTGTGGGCGCTCGGGGTGGCACCGACCCGCCCCGACTCCCGCCCCAGCTGGGCACGGGGTTCCGGCTCGGGCACATTTCCCGGGGTGTCTCGGGCAGCTGCAGCTGTGCCACCCCCGGGCAGCGGTGCCAGGCACTGCCCCGAGCTCCCAGGCGGGGGGCTCCTTTCTGTGCAGGGGCCGGGGCTGCTCCACCTGCCCTGGGTTTGCTGTGGGTTGGGGTGTGGCAGCGGCTCCACCTGCCCCTGGCGCTCGGCCACCTCTGGCACCAGGCTCTGCAGCTGCTCTGGCTGCCGGCCCAGTGGCGGGTGGGGGGCCGGGGTGCCACAGGCAGCACGGGGGACCTGGGTAGGGGACAGCTGGCTGCAGAGGGGGGCAGTCAGTGGTGCCTTGTGGTGCGGAGGTGCTGAGCCAGGGGCCAGCAGTGCTGTGCAGTGCTCAGGGTGCTGTGCTGGCGTCACTGGTGCTGTGCAGTGCCTGGGGTGCTGCGCTGGCGGTGCCACGCAGTGCCCAAGGTGCAGTGCCACGGCACGGGCAGCCTCAGTGAGTCAGAGCAAGGTGCAGTAGCTGCCCCCTCCCCACTCACCCGTTCCCAGGCCCTGCTCACCAGATTCACTTTCACAATGACTGGTGCAGCCGCTCGGGCTCTGCTGAGATCGCCCTGGCCCACACTGCCCACGCTGCCTGTGGCCTCCTGCCCTCTGTCACCACCTGTGACCCTGCACGGTGCTGCCACTGGCCTCGGCCAAGCCCCCTCAGCCCTGGCCCTCACCAGCTCCTGCCCCAGGTGCTGCCGAGCAGGGCGGTGTTCGCCCTCCTGAGCGGACCCCGCGTGTCCCCGAGGGGCTGCAGCCCCTGCGCAGGGCCGGGGTCCGGCGGGCGGCAGTGGCGGGTGGCAGTGGGGTGTCACGGCCGGCAGTGAGTCAGCACAGGCAGGTGGGGACGGACACAGGGACGCCGTGATCGGGGACGCTGTGATCGGGGAATGACTCATGTGTTAAACAAACAAACAGGCGAGTCTGTGTCGGCAGCTTCCTCCTCGCCCCAGCACCGGGGAGCCGTCGGTGCACCCCGGTCACCGAGCCCCTGCAGCGGAGCTGCCGCCACACGCGGTGTCACAGGCACATACGTGCACAGGGAACCCCTGCCCCGCAGCCGGCAGGACGGTCCTGGGGGTCCTGGGGCAGGGGGTGACGGGCCCTGGTGATTCCTGGGATCCCCAAACACCTGCCTTTCGCCCTCGCTCAGGAGCTGCAGTGGCCAGAGCCGGGCGGGCACCTGGCTCCCAGAGCCGGGGATTTCCCAGGTCCAGCCTCACCTGGGCTGGGGCCCTGTGGCCTCTCCCTGGGCCTGCAGGTGTAAAACCCAACCATAGGTAACCACCCAGCCCATGGCACGGCCGGCCTGCCCGGGCACCCTGCGGCTCAGCCACGTGCCTGCCGGGCTGGGAGCGAGCTGGGGGGTGGCAGCCAACTGCCCGGCTCTGGCTCGTCCCGGTCCTGCAGCCCCTGACCTGCAGGTCCCACTGCTGAGCCGAATTCAGTCTGTTCTCAGCCTAAAGGTGCTTCTCCCAGGCCCCGCTGTGTTCGGGGGCCGTGAGTGATGCTGTGCCCTGGCACAGGGTCCATCCCCCCGACCCCCGGTGGGGCTGTGCCGTCACCACCAGCGAGTCCAAGCGTGACCCGTGGCCTCGTGCGCACGCACACCCAGAACGTCAGGAATGTTTTGTGGGGAGGCTGGAAAACGGTCAGTCAGTCGTTTACTGGATTTTTTTCCACCCTTTCTGCTGTGGGTTTGGCCGGGGGCCCGGGGCGGGCTTGGGGGGGTGGGTGTGAGCAGGCGTGTGATGAGCCGGGTGTGACGGGGCTGGCGAGGGCTGGGAAAGTGCTGAGCTGGTGTGAACCCGCCATCCCCATCTCCTCCTCTCCAGCCCTTCCTGGAAGCGGCTGCAGGGAACGTTCCTGCCGGGTGTGGTTACGTGGGCAGCTGTGCCCATCCCCAGGCGTCGGGGCGCCTCATCCGGGAGGGAGAGGCCAAGGGCAGGGGGTGCAGCCTGGGGGGTCAGTGCGGGTGCCCTGCGTGCTCCTGCCTCGCTGAGGGGGGACGAGGTGAGGGGCCCACACAGGCTGGGAATGTTGCTGCTCCTCGGGTCCCTGTGCCACTTCCCCTTCCCCATGGTGGGAGCGTGGGGCTGGGGGGAGCGTGTCCTGCCTGGAGCCACAAGCTGAGTCAGGGACAGGACAGGAATAGAGTCGGGTGCCTGAGTCACAGCCCGCGTGCAAAACCAGCAGCGCTTCCCCAGGAAGGGGGAACCCCAGGGCCCTGACACCCCCGGTATTGTGTCAGCCACTTCCCTGGGATCAGGGTCCCCCACTCCTACATCGGCCATGGCTCCCTCTGGAGCTGGGACCTGCCACCGCCGCTGGCTCTGTCCCTTGCTGCTGTCACCAGCCACAAGGTCAGGAGATCAGGCAGGGATGGAGGCAGGGAGCAGCTGCCCCACCACAGGACCTTCTCTCTGTGCCCACGCAGGGCATGGAGCCCCTCAGCCCCCAGTTCCAGCCAGGGTACCGTGCTGGTGCTCCCCTGGCACACGCGTGTGCACAGTGCACCCCCACCCCCGCCTGTGCATTGCACTGCAAGTGGGACAGACCCTCCTGCACCCTCCGTCTGTCCGGCTGTTCCTCCGCCAGCTCTCACAGCCCCCCCCTCCCTCCCGCCTCCCCCAGAGCCTTCCCGCAGTGTCTCCATTGATAAATCTGGAGCGTTGCCATGGTGACGCTGCCGTGGGGCGCAGCTCGGGGCTGCCGAGGGGCCCAGGCCCACGGCGCGGGGCCGGGGGGGCTGCTGGATCCACGCGTGTGGCCGTGCACACGTGTGTGATTTCACAGGCATGTGGCCGTGCACACATGTGTGATTTCACAGGCGTGTGGCTGCACACGTGCATGCGTGTCCCATGCTGGGGGCTCGGGGGGCCCAGCAGTGTTTGGTGACTGCACCGCGCCGGCAGTGGGACCCCACGGGGGGGCTGCAGGGGGTCTGGGGCAGGGGGGCGGCTCTGGCATGTAAGGGGAGCACAGAGGGGGCTGGAACTGGGCCCTGCTCTGGGGAAGCCCTGGGACCACCCAGGGACCACTCACTGCCTCCAGCACAGCTGGGCAGCTGCAGACCCCGGGGGTCTGGGGCTGGGGGGGCTCAGGCAGGCAGTGCCTGCCCCCAGGCAGCTCCCGCTGTTCCCTGCACCCTCTGGCACCCACGGCCCCTGCGCTCGGGGGTCCACGTGGGGAGCCCACGTCCGCTTTGGCCACACGTGTTCGACCCCGTGGACGTGGGCAGAGCCTGGTGCTGCCGGTGCTGCAGCCCTGAGCGCCCTGCAGGGGATCGGGGGTGCTGAGGGGGTGCCGGGTGCTGGGATCAGCCCCGTTTGCAGCCAGGAGTCAGGGGACACAGACAGGACCCCGGGGTACGGGGTGATGTGGGATTGCTGCCAGCGGGGCCGTGGCACAAGCGTGGGCTGCGCGGGCACACGCGTGCGGTGCCGCGTGGGCAGGATCGGTGCGTGTGGCGTGGCTGCCCTCTGCTGCCACGGCCACGGCAGCGCCCAGCACCACGGCACCCGTGGGACGCTGCGGGGGGGCCTTGGCAGGGACCCCCTTTGTGCAGAACAATGGCAGCCCCCCTCCCGCCAGCCCCTGGCCCTCACCCGCAGCCTGCGGGTAGGGGTGAGGGGCTGCCAGGGCTGGGAGGGGGCAGGGGAGGGGGCTCTGAGATGTTGTTGAAGACGAAATGTCCCCACACCCCTCAGCTGGGACGGGGTCACCCAGCAGCCAGGAGGAAACAAAGCATTCTCTGGGCTTTCAGAGCCCTGAGGAGGGGGCTCAGCCCCGGGTGGGCCGGTGTCGGTTCCTGGTGGTCTCCGCTGGTCTCAGGGGCGTGGGGCTGGTGTGGATCCTGCGGCTCCATCCCATCCTCCATCCCGCGTTGGGAAGCAGGTCATGTCCAGCTCCCGGCACGGCGGCAGCGCTGGGGGAGCTCAGCTTTCTGGGGCAGCTCTGGGCTGCTGGGAGCAGCCAACTGCGGCTTCCTGCGCTGCCGGGGCTCCGGGGGAGGGATTCCAGCGGCACGGGGCTACGTGGCACTGCCGTCAGGGGGACAGGGCGTTGGGGGGCTCAGCCCCCCCCTCCTCTTCAGCTCACCCCAAAGAGGGGCTCTTGGCACCCGTCTCCTCCCTGGCAGCAATACAGGGAGGGCTGGGGGGAATAGAGGGTTCTGTGCAGGTTTGTCTGAGGAAGCTCACTGGGAGGTGGGATGCTGGGAAGGGCTGGGATGAGCACTGTGGCTCCTTGCAGAGGTGTGAGGTCAGTGGGATGCTGGGGGTCTTGGCTGCTCCACGAAGGGCATCCTTCTGCCCCATGGAGGGCTAGGGGTGAGCTCCCAGAAAGCTCTTTGCTCCAGGAGTTGCTCCCTCAGCTCGGGGCAGCTGATCTGGGTGGTACCAGCCTGTGCAGTGCCAGGATCCGGCCTTTCCCTGCGGAACGCCCGGCTCCCAGGGCAGGTGTGGTGCTGCTGGAGGCAGAGACGCTGCCTCTACCTGCCTCCATTCAGATCAGCGCGGGGGGAGCACGGGGGAACTTTCCCGACTCGTTTCCCCACCTTAAGGGGAAAAAAAGAGGAGTCGCATGACTTGGAGCTTCCCGAGAGGCAGCGCGGGGAGAGCGACCCAGGGAGCCAAGAATCTGCTCCGCTGCCGTGTCTCATTCCTGCTCTGCGGCGCAGGGCTGGGAGAGGTTGGGTTACGGGAGGCGCGGAAAGGGGACGGTGCAGGATGAGCTCATGCGAGGGCGCGGGAACCTTCTGGGCAGGAAAAAACGTTGATGCTGCAGTTCAGGGATTTCTGCAATCGCGGCTGTTCCCGCAGATCCCGGCTGGCTCCGCCCGGGCCGTCCCCTGTGCCCATGGCAATCGACCTGCCCGGGGGGGCTGTGGGGCTCAAGGTGATTCACGTGCCCTCGCGGGGACACGGCAGCACACGGCGAGGGGCTGTGCAGCAAAGAGGGAGAGAGGGGGGACGTGGGCTCCTGGGGGGACACCGGGGTTCTGATGAGCTCCAGGACCCTTGTGCAGGGAGCTGGACCATGGGGGGGCTTGGGCTTGAGGGGGGTGTGGGACCATCGGCCCCACCACAAATTGTGGCAGCAAACCCCAGTGTGAGGTTTTGCTACCTGGTCCCCACAGTGCCATCACCGGTGGGAGGGGGGGTGTGGAGGGGCACGAGGGGTCTGGAAAAGCTCCGATTTCCCCCAGCACTGGGGCTGGCTCCCCTCAGTGTGTAATTCACCCCATGCTGTGTTCCTGGTTCCTGGCAGTTTTCCCCCTGCTGACTGTGGATAAATCCTTCCCACGTCTCCAGCCCTCCGTCCCACAAGGTCTCTCGGTGTCGCGCGGTCAGAGGCTGTTTGTCCTGTCCTTGGGTAGCATCTCCTGCCCTTAAGAACTCGATGCTGCAAATAGTCTTAGATGATGATTAATGAGCGCTTATATAACTGAGCTGAGTCCTTAATGCAGCCGGGAGGGTGACAGGAGGGAAGGTGGGAGCAACAAACTGCACGTCACTGCAGCTGCTGCTGCTTTTCCCACACCGGAGCAGCCACATCCCGCACGGGGGGATGCTGGAGGGAGAGCCCCCCACGGGGCAGCAGCTGGGGCAGCCCCCACCTGGGTTTCCCAGGCAGGTTTGGATGCCATGGCATGGCCAGGCCCTCCAGCACGGCAGAGCTGGCAGGGGAAGGGTTTATGCTGGTAAAACATCGCTGTGTGACATTGTCTGGAATGTTGTGCTGATGCCGGCGAGCTGGGAGTGCTGGAAAAGGGTCCAAATCCCACAGCAACACCTGACTGTGGCCCACGTGGGGTGAGAGGGCTGCTGCCAGAGCCGCTGGGTGCTGGGTGCAGTCGTTTCTAAATTTGGCTGTGTTTGGGCAGGTAGGGATGGCCTGACACACGGGATTTGGTTTTCCATAATCTGGCTGGGAAGCACCAGCCCTGATAAATCTGCTGCTCAGCGCCAAGGCACTTCCATGGTTGCCATGGTTACCACATGCTTATTTTCACCATCTTCCTCACCTCAGCCGGGGTGCACCGGCATTCCCAGCCCCGAATCCCCCCTCACCTCGGCTCATTTCCTAATACTCTGGTTTGGGTATCCCAACGCTGCTGTGCATCCCAGCTCTTTGCTGTGCACCCGATCCCCCTGCTCCCTGTGCCTCCAATCCCCCTGCTCTCGGTGGATCCAATCCCCCCATGACTGCAGATCCAATTCCCCCACTCCCTGTGGCTTCAATCCCCCCACTCACTATGGATCTGATTCCTGTGGATCCAGTCCCCCATTCCCTGTGGCTTTGTCCTACAACTGGGTAAATCCCAGTCACAGGAACTGGCCGAGGGAAGCGCAGCAGCCCCGGCTCCTCGCCATGGCAACGGCAGGATTGCGTCAGGGCTTTTCTTTCCAACTGCAAAGCTGGATGAGCAACTCCCTCAGGGACAGGAGTAAGGGAGAAGGGAATATTCTTTTTCCCGGGGGCTTTGGGACTGCCAGTTCCCAAACTCAGCCCCGGCTCAGTGTTTTGCTCCTTGCTCCTGGGTCCAGGGCTGCGATGGGACAGTGCATGGTCAAACAGGGCTGAGACGCCGGGGACAGGGAGGGTTCCTGTGCCGGGGACAGTGAGAATTCCCGTGCTGGGGACAGTGAGTGCTCCTGTGCCAGAAAGGCTCCGTGTGCCTTCCCCACACTGTGGCATCTCTGCTTGTGGCACAGGCTGAGCTTGCAGGGAGGCGGGGAAGGAGCCGGAGGTTTGGTGATGGATGGCTGCTTCAGTCCAGCCTCGCGTTCCCACTTTCCCTGCAGCCCCAGCAAAAACAAAGGGAGAGAAGGCGGCTCTTCTGCTGTTCAGGATGTGCTGGGCCTCGCTGGGCCATGCTGGGCTCTGCTGTGCCCCGGTGCAGGAGGGTGGTCCTGGGGGCTCCCCAGGGCCCAGGGGGAAGAACGCGGTGCCAGAGCCTGGAGCAGGCGTGGGCTCGTGGATGGTTGTGCTCCCTCCCAGCCCTGGGTAAGGCACAGCCCCAGAGCAGAGACACCCAGCGCTGTCCCTGGCGCTCGGGCACCCTCTGCCCCATCCTCCCTCCCGGCGCTCCCCTCCCGGGAGGAGCTGCTCTGGGATTTGGGAACCTCATCAGAGTGGTGCCCGGGGCGGGGGCTGCCCTTGGCTCCTGAGCAGGTGCCAGGGCTGCCGAGCAGGTTTGGGCTCCTGCGCAGCTCTGGGCAGTTCCGTGTGCCCTGGAAAGAGGCCAGGAGTGCAAAGACTGGGAAAGGTCCCTACAAACACCACAGCAAGTGCTGCTCAGTGAGGACCCTCAGAGAAAACACTCACAGGTGAGGCTCTGGAGCTCACACAGGGATTGGGGCAGGATTGGTGCAGAGTGACCTCTGTGTTCTGCCTTGGGTGCTGTGTGTTCAGGACCCCCCGGCAGGGCCCTGCTGCTGCAGGAGGTTTGATCTAAGGACCTGAATCCTGTGTTGTTTCATTGCTTAATTAACTGCCCTAATGACTTGTGCAGGTGAGCTGCTTGCCATCCTGATCCCAGCACCTCTTCCAGCTGGAGCCCGTGGGATGTGCAGAGATGTCCCTGAGCCCCTCGGGCAGGTGGCACAGGGCTGCTGCAGCCCCTGTGTGCAGCCTGCTCATGGAATACCCTGCACTGGAAGAGACCCACGAGGATCATCGAGGCCACGGCTGACGTGACACACACCGTGTCTGATGCCCTGGGTCAGGAACGAGCAGATCTGGAGCACGGAAAGCTCCTGGGAGCTGTGGAATTGGGGCAGGAGCGTGGTTTCCTTGGTCCAGCTCTCGTCGTTCCACTGGGTAACTCTGTCAGTGCCAAAGCAAAGGCACCAACACACCCAGGTGAGACCAAAGTCACCCTTTTGGGACAAATCCAGCCAGGGCTGCAATCTCCATTCCCTGTCACAGGAGCTGCTCTGCTCCCACGAGCCTTTCATCCCGCCGGGACTCGGATTCCTCTGGAGCCGCAAAGGCTCACAGTGTTATTCTCGTAACATCCGACCTGCCTGGCTTCGTGCGAGGAGTCAAAACCCCGTGAATCCTGGTGTTTGTCCCTTGAGTTTGCAGCAGGGATGGTGTTGGGCTGGCAGCTCCTCCCAGGTGGCTGGTGGCTCTGTGCATCAAGGTCGCTTTATCTGCCCTCAGCACGGGCCAGAAAGCTCATGTTAATGGGTCGCTAATTTAATCAAAGTGCAGGGCTGGGATCTTTTTTCCCTCTTGAAGGGCAGAAATCAATTTGCAATGACAGCGGATGCACCTCCTCGCTCCTCCAGGCTCCTGACAGACCACTCAAAATTAGCCCCACACAAAATTAGGTGGAATTAAAAAAACCCACCAGACTTATTCAGTAATTCAGACCCAGAATTTAAAATTGAAATGCCCGTCTCAAACCAGCAATCACTTTTCTCATTTGCATAAAATACTGTACTACTTTCTCCTTCTATTTGCAGTTTCATCCCGTTTTTAACTCTTGCTCTTTGCATATTTACAGAATCATGGAATATTCTGAGTTGGAAGGGACTCACAAGGAAGTCCAACTCCTGTTACAGATGTTTTCTTCTTTACTGCAGAATATATCAGATACAATTAATTATATATATAAAAATGTAAATTATCATTATTCAGTGTTGTTAATTTGCTCTCAGGACTGAAAAGTGAGTAAATTTTTTCACAGTAAGAAATAATAATAATAATAATAATAATAATAATATTGTCTTGATCTTGGGCTTTTTTAGGTGTTTTTGAGCACTTTGGTGGCACCGTCCCACCCCTGCAGGCCTGTGTGCTCAGAGAAACCACTGATGGGGTTTCGTAATTACTGTATGCGTTGTTTACAAACAGCCCTTTTCCTGCAAATCCCGAAGGTGTAGCAACAAATCAGGGGGGAAAAGGCCAGTTTCCGTGCTCTGGGAGGGATGGAATGGACGCTCCCTGCTTGGACAGAGCAATCACAGGCAGATTTCTTTGCATCTCCCTGCGGTTTGTTTTTCTCTGTCTCAGCGCTCGGTTTGGAAATCAATCACCGAAGAGTCCTTATTTCCATACTCCAGTGGTTTTATTTATTCTGTGCAGCTGGGAGGGAAGGACGGAGGAACGGAAGGAGGGCGGCCGCGCGTTCCTGCTGTGAACTGCAGTGGGAATTACGGGGAATTTCTGGAGGCAGCGCCGATGTGGCCAGACCTGTCCCTGGCCGGGGGACACACCAGTGACCCGTGGTGTGTCCGGTCCTGTCCCCACACGCGGTGACACCACAGCCCCGTCCTCGCCGCGTTTCCTTCCCGTTTTCCTCCCCGTTCCTTCCTGCCAGTCTCCTCCTCTCCCATATATTTGTTCCCTCCCTCGAGTTCCTTCCTCTTCTGCATTTTAAAACACTTTTTCTGCATTTTCTACACGAGATTGTAATTGTCTTATGAAACACTGAACATTTTTATTTTAAGGGCTTTTTCAGGCCGCTGCAGCCCCTGAGACACGCGTTTATCTGTGTCAGGTTCCTCTTTCAATACGGAAGTTTTTACTGCTGGAGGCGTTCTCACCTTAGGGAAACCTCAGGGTGGGCTTTTAAACATTTCAGTGGGAAACGGGCTGAGCAAAGATCTTTTATTATTATGTTTTGAACAGAATTTTTGTTGCTTTGGCTGCTTCTCACACTCATCGTGCTGAGCTCTCCCAACTGTGTGTGTGGGACAACACTGGGAGGAGGAGGCTGGAGGGATCGTTCCCTACGGGCCGTGGGGCAGGGAGGAGGGGTGGTGACAGGACGGGGCCCTGGGCCGGGGGTGACAGGAGGGGACACGGCGGGAGGAGCCTCCGGGTCCGAGCCGGGGGCAGCGCTCGCCGCCCAAGATGGCGGCGGCCCCTGAGGCGGCCCCTTTGTCTGCGGCCGCCGCCGCATTGCGAGAAGGGCGCGAAACTGGGGCAGCGCGGACACGCCCCCAGCTCGCGGTGTGGACGGGGCGTGCGGCCCCCCGGACCAATCAGCGGCCTCCACTTCCTTCCCTCTCACAGGGGCGCTCCCGCCCGCCCCCGCGAGCGCAGCCAATCGGCGGCGCCCACCGCGCCCCGCCTCCGGATGGGCGGAGGGGGCGGGGCCACCCGGCTGGTTTGTTTGCGCGCCCCTCCCCTCGCTCCCCGCCGCGGCTCATGAATATTAACGAAATCCCGCCCAATCGGGTGGTGCGGCGGTGGCAGCGCTTTGGTGGCGTAATCGCCCCGCCTTGCAGCGGGATTAATCTGCATATTCATGAATGGGCGGGGCGGAGCGCGGGCGTTTATAAGGCGCCGCCCCGCCAGGCTCGCCGTACATTGCGCTGAGGCTTTGAAGTGCTGTGTCGACCCCGCACCGCCCGGGCACCGGTGAGTGCCGCCGCGAGGGGCGGTCGCGCCGGGCCGGTGGGGGGGCTGCGCCGAGCGGAGCCGCGTCCCGGGGGCGGAGGGCCGGGTCACAGGGTAGGCCGGGCCGCGGCGCCCGCCCCGGCGCTCGGTGTGAGCCGCGGGCGTGGGGAGCGCGGCGGATCGGGCCCGGCTGGGCCGTGTGTGTGGATGCGGCGGGGGGGGGGAAGGGGAAAGGGCCGCGGAGGGGGGAAACGCGCGCGCGGAAACAAAATGGCGACGGGGCCTCGGCCGTGCAAAATGGCGGCGGGCGGGAGGGAGGGGGCGGTGTCGGGTCGGGCCGGCCGGCAGGCGGCGCCGCGGCGTGCGCATGCGCGCTGGGCTCGTGCGGGCGGGGGCCGGGGTCCCGCGGGGGCGGCGCTGGGCCCGGCCGGCCGGGAGGAGACCCCCCCCCCCGCCGCTGGAATCGCGGCCTCGGTGGCGTGTGAGGAGCCTCGTGCGGCGGTGAGCCCACATCGTTGTTGTCATAGGTGGCCTTAGAACGGTTTAGTCTTTCGGACCTCACTGGGAATGTGTTTTGTGAGTCGCTGACTTGGTTCTGCTGGTTTGGCAGGTCAGGATGGCATCAGACGAGGGAAAGCTCTTTGTCGGCGGGCTCAGTTTCGACACCAACGAGCAGTCGTTGGAGCAAGTCTTCTCTAAATACGGACAGATTTCGGAAGGTGAGACTGCAGAGCCAAGCCGAGCTGGCTTCCACTGGCTTGTTACATTCCCCAGGTGCTGATGTGTTGGTTTTTTTTTTCCATCCTTTCAACAGTCGTGGTGGTTAAAGACAGAGAAACTCAGAGATCCAGAGGTTTTGGGTTTGTTACTTTTGAAAACATCGATGATGCAAAGGACGCAATGATGGCCATGAACGGAAAGGTGAGGAGGCCCTGGAACTGATTCTTTATTACCAAAAACATAAGAGAATCAGGGGAGATGTGCTGTTGTTCAATCTGTGTGGAAAAAGAGATAAATGCCAGTGTTTTAAGGGCGTGAAATTATACAGATGTAAATAAGATGGTTTCATGCTGTTACAAATGTGTGTTTAGCAATTTATACCTGATACAAAAATTCTATGATTTTACCTGTGTAACTGCGAAAGAGTGGAATTTTATAGGAATTCCTATACAATAGGAATTATATCCAGTTTAAATACCAATTTATTTGTCTATTTGGCTTAGTTGTGACAGGACATAAAGCGTTCCTTGTGTAAGAATCAGTAAATTCTGGTAGTGCTTGGCTGGTGGTGAAGCTGTGTAACTCAGTGCATCTGTGCTTGGCTGTTTAGATGTTTGACCTTTGCGTGGGCTAATTGTGGTTCTGTTTTAGTCCGTAGATGGGCGTCAGATCCGAGTGGACCAGGCTGGGAAATCCTCCGAGAACAGATCCCGTGGCTACAGAGGGGGGTCCTCGGGGGGCCGGGGCTTCTTCCGCGGGGGCCGAGGCCGGGGCCGCGGCTTCTCCAGAGGTGAGTGACCCGCAGGTGTGGGTGACCCGCAGGGCCTGGAGGGGGGGTGTCACTTGTCAGACTGCCTAACAAAACGACGTGTCCTGTTCTTCCAAGGAGGTGGAGAGAGAGGCTATGGCGGCAGCAGATTCGATTCCAGAAGCGGAGGCTATAATGGCTCCAGAGACTACTATAATAGCAGGTAAGGCCCGTGCAGCGCCGGGGGCCGCGGGGGAGCTCTGCCAGCCCGGTGGGGGTCACAGGAGGGGTAGAGCAGGTGTGAAGCAGGTGCTGTTTGTCCCGCAGGAGTCAAGGTGGCTATGGAGACAGGAACTCGGGAGGCTCCTACAGAGACAGCTACGACAGTTACGGTAAGTGCCGCTCCGAGCGGGAGCGCTGAGTCCGTGTGCTGTAGGAGCTCTGAACCTGCTGAGCCTGAGCCTGGAGTGGGGCAGGCTCAGGCTGTGGACGTGGTGGTGCCGGGAGATTCTAATTTAATGCATGTGCAGGAGTTGCTCGGATCTAAGGCAAAGCAAGTGTTAAAAAAGGTTGTTCTGGCTGCCCTTACGCTCTGACCCGCGGGTGGGGGATCTCACAGTAGCCAAGTAGCAGTAGCCTCGGAATAATGCAAGGGAGTAAAATGCTGGAACTTGTCTTTGCTTCAGTGCCTTTACAATTGTGCCTGCTTCTTGTCCTCAGCTACACACAACGAGTAAAAATCCTTCCTGACTCAAGATCGTCCTTCCAATGGCTGTATTTATAAAGATTTTTGGAGCTTCGCTGAAATGGTTATTGTGTAGTACATCTACTTGTATTTTCACTTTTGTAGTATTATCAGTTCTGATCTTGTCAAACACAGCCTGGCAGCTTCTGAAATGAGATGGTCTGATTAGACTGTCTTGGAGAAAGCTCTGCTTTCAAGTGGTTTTAATCTTTTTTGAAAGCACTTCAGATTTTATTTTATCCTCCATGAATGAGCCAAGGTGTTACTTTTTTTTTTTTTTTTTTTAAAGTTGGGGCCCCAATTCAGTTTCTTTTGAGCTAGAAAGGACTTTGAACCGATGTTCACTGGAAGCTGAACAAGCTGTGGACTATTTTTTTTTTTTTTCAAGTGCATTACCTTCGTCTTTTGTAACATTCCTTTAGTGTAGCAAGGTAGGAATGCGGCCTGGGTTCCGTTGGAAGGCAAACCACCTTGATATATCTAAAGAGAAACGTGCTTGTATGTTCAACCCGCATAACGGTATTTTTACTGTTGTAACGATGTAAATGACCCAGAACTAGACTTGCAAACTTACCATAAAGAGGTTCTTGAAAATGTTTATTTATATTGTCCTTTTTTACTGGAAGAAATATGCATATTCCATTGCTGTTGTATTTGAAGTGGTAAAGGATTCCTGTATACAGTTTTCTTTGGCTTTACGAAGCCTATTAAAAGACCGTCTGAAATGAACTCTGCTCCTGACATTTACATTTCATTGCACAACACAACCCTTGGAGACGAAGAACAATCTGGGAGCGAGAGGAGAAGATTAGGGAGAGTGGCAGAGCCAGCCAGACGATTGACCAAGTGCTGGAATTTAATCCTAAAATCGGTCTTGACATGTGAATTGGCCAACAAATTTCACATAAAACGGTCCAACTTGTCTAGAGGCTGGAACTACAAACCTGAGGGTGTGTTAGGAGCAAAGCGCAGCTGGAATGTCAGGAAGGCCTAATGGATGTTTGCTCAAAACCTGCTGTAGCCTACACTGGGAAGCTGTAGAGAAGAGCCAGTGCTGTAGTCCCTGGGCTGTTCCCTGCGTGCCGAGCGCGTGTGCGATGTAGGGGAATGCCGGGCTTAGGTAGCTGTGTCATTGCTTACAAGTTCTAAGAATTCTTTGCTAGCAAATGGAAACTGCAGTGTCCTTGGAGAAAAGAAGTGTTGTGCCTCCAACAGAAACCTCTGAGACGAGAGCTGCTCTCTTGGCTAGTTCATATGTGGAAATAGTCCTGTAATTCGAGGTAACTCCTTTTGCTCATGTCCGCATCCTTCCTCTTGTTGAGAGCTCATTTGAAAGTCTAATGTACCTGTGAAATATTCCTTTTGACAATTTTGGTCAGCTGCTGGAAAAACGTTTAACCCATGCCGTATGCAACCTTTGGCTTGTGGCACACCTTGGGTTCCACAGATCAGAGTTGGGCATGCAGCCGTGTCTTGCTGTAGGTACGGAAGCAAGATGGGAACGAACTCCCTGACTCGATATGTGTTCATCTATTGAGACTCTTCCTAGACTTCATTAAGTTGCTCACTTTAATTGTAGCTTTCTTTGCCATCCTACTTGTTGCCATTAACTTTTTCCCATGGCCCACACTTCCTAAGCAGCCATGTCCAAGTGTTAACTCTCTGCTTAGGGATCCAATCCATGGGCTGGCTGAGCACGGGCAGCAGCCGGCCCGGAACAGTTTTCCCAGACTGTGCTTTGTGGTGTGATGGGTTCAGCGATGGCTTGTGAGACCCTCGTACGCTGTGAGCTGTGTGGGGAGGTGGGGGACGTGCAGCCTCTGCCCGGCGTTCCTGTTAATGCCTCTCTGCTTTGGCAGGCTGAAGGGACCAGGGGCACGGCCCGGAGCCTGAGCGGATCCTGAGGGAGCAGAGCTGCGTTCCAGGGATGCCAGACTGAGTTTGCCAACCAGGTAACGTCCCTTCTGTCCACCCCTTGCCCCTCGAGCTTTTCCTGACCCAAAAGCTTTGGTGTGTCCCTGTTTCGCAGCCTTGTGCTCCGAGTGGTCCAGTTAACCCTCTTTTGGGGGTCCCCATATCTTTATCCCCCTTCCAATTCTCTTTTATTTCATTTCAGCACCGAAAGGCATCAGAGAAGACCGAGAAGGACAGACAGACCCTGAGTGCAGTGGGGAGATGAAGAGCCCAGAGCAGTGGTGGTGCTGATTTTTACATGGGTCAATTGAACAAGTCAGTTAAGCCAGAATAAAATACTGCAATGTGGAAAAAAAAAACCCAAATCTCTGTGGTACTTTTGTGGGAAACATAAGAATGTTTTTTTGGCAAGAAACTTACTGGTGCACAGCCTAGTTCAGAGCACAGAACACACCAGTGCTGTGGTGGTTGGGGCTCCAAGCAGATCGATGCCTGATCTTCATGGAAAACGAGGTCTTGTTTTTGGTTAAATTCCAAAAATGTGGCAGCTCAGTAATTAGTAGGATTTATCTTGGGAGAGGCTGACACTGTTCCGGGCAGGGTATGGCATAGTGAGGGGTGAGGGCAGTGAGTTTCTGATGGTCTCAGCTGCTCCTGCCCGATTTTCTTGTCTTAACAGTTGTTTGCTTCGTTCTGCCTTTTTCTCTCCTTTTTTAATGGATAAAATTGGAATTTGGTGAGGTGGTAAGTGAGGTGCTCACTCATGAGCCCTGAGGACTCCTTACACATCATTTCCCAGTAATAAGAGCCCCAGAAGGATATTAAATATAACGAAAGCTCAAGAGTGTGTGGAATCTTTGCTGAGAAAAATGTAGTCAAGTGAAAGTTTAAACAAATTCAAGCTGAAAATACTTAGAAGTAATGCTTTGTAAGACCTCCCTAAATGGGATGCTTTAGTGCCAGTAGGAATAATGAATAGATACAAAAATAGAGCCTGGGTGGAGGTGCTGTTATTTTTGGCATTGCTAATTACAGCGCTGCAATAATGATGTGTTGCACAGATAGATGAGGGAATTGCTGGATCCAGGGGCTGGATGTAGAACCAAGTGGCATCCTCGGGAATTTGTTTGGGTGCCATGTGGCTGATGTGACATCTGGTGTGAGCTTGGGTGACCCATTTTTAACAAAAATGCCCTTTTTAAAGTCCTGTGTGTCCGGGCAGCTTGAGCCCTTCCCTGAGAGAAATCTGGGAGCAGAGTGGTGGTGCAGGGCAGTGACAGAGCCCTGGTCAGCCTGGAGTGTCTGTGGAGGAACAAGACTGGTGTTTAGAAATGCTCAAAACGCTCCTGATTCCAGCAGTGTCCACCTCGGGGGCGGGAATGGCCCTCGTGGTGGGGGAATGGTGACACTCAGGGGGAAATGGTGGTTCTGAGGGAGAGGGTCTTGCTGTGATAGAGAAATGGTGACTCTCAGGGGGAAAGGGTGGCCCTGAGGGGGAAATGATGGCCCTGGAAGGGCAATGACGGTCCCGAGGGAGGAGGGTCGGCCCTGAGGGGGAAATGGCTGCCCTGAGGGTCTTGCTGTGAGGGGGAAATGGCGACCCCGAGGGAGAACTGATGCCCTCAGGGGGGAATGGCGGCCATGAGGGAGGAAGAACGACGCTGAGAGGAAAATGGCAGGTCTGAGGGAGGGGGTCTTGCTGTGAGAGGGAAATGGCGGCCCCGAGGGAGACATGACGGCCCTGAGCGCGGAAGGACGACCCTGAGGGGAAAATGGCGGCTCTGAGGGACGGGGTCTTGCAGCGCGGGGGAAATGGCGGCCGCGCGGAGGTGGCGGCGGCCGTGAGGGGACAGCGATGATCCTGCGAGCAAAATGTCGGCCCTGCCGAGGCTCCGTGAGCGGGTCAGGGGCGGCCCGGAACGGCGGAGCCCCGGAACCCGCGAGCGGCTCCGCGGGGCCCGGGCGGTGCCTGAGCCGAGCGCACCGTCCCGGCGCCTTCCTGCGGCCGCCGCTCCCGCCCCGCTCCCGGCCTGGCCCGGCCATGCGGCCGCTCCTCATCCTCCTCATTCTCCTGCTGCCCCTCGGCCGCGCCGCCGCCCCCGGCCCGGCCAACAGCACGGAGGCGCCGCGGGCGGCCACGGGGAACGGGACGCGGCCGTCGCCGGAGACGCGGCGCCCGCCCGGGCCGGGGCTGCTGGCGGGGCCGGGGCTGCCGGTGCTGAGGCGGGCGGTGTATGTGCTGAGCGCGCTGTCGGCGCTGGCCGCGCTCTATTTCGTGCTGCGGGCGTTCCGGTGAGTGCGGGAGGGGCGGGTACCCCCGGTGGGGCTGTGTCCGTGTCCCTGCGGGTCCCGGTGTCCCCTGTCCCGGGGTTCTGCCCTGCTCGCCCCAGTCCTGGTTCCCCCTGGTCTGGGACGTGTCCCTGCTTGTCCTGGTCCCGGTTGTCCCGGTGCCTGCCCCCCGTGGCCGTGCCCCTGCCAGTCCCAGTCCTGATCTGGGTCCCCCTGGAGCCGATCGCGGTGTCCACTGTCCTCTTGCCTGCCTCAGACCTCTCCTAATCCCAGGTTTGTGCCCATTTTCCCTGGATCCCCCTTCCCTCCCTCCCTCCCTCTGCCAGCCAGGGCTCTGCTCCCCTGTGCATCTCTTTGTCAGCGTGTCCAAAGCGCTGCTGTAAATCCACACCACTGTTAATTACCCGGGGTAATTAGCGATGACAAACCACCTCCCATCGGTCCCGTTGGCTCTGTCCCTGCGCTGGGACAACAGCTCCCTGTGCCCTCCCTGTCCCTCAGCCACGGGTCTGAGGGCCCCAGGAATGAGCCCCAAACCCGTTTCAGGTTGAAGAAGCCCCAGAAGAAGTACGGGCTGCTCTCGAGCCACGACGAGAACATCGAGCTGGGCTCCCTGGACAGCGACGAGGACACCGTGTTCGAGACGCGGAACCTGCGGCGGTGAGGGAGGGTTTGGTGTGTTTTGTGTGCTTTGTGTGTTTTTCTTCTCCTCACGAGGGGCTGAGGCGCCTTTCCTGCAGCCGTGGGAGCTTTGGCACGGCTCCTACAAACAGATCTGCATAAATTAAGCGCCTGTGTGTGGTCTCTGTGTTGGCACACGGATTTATCTCGCTTTTCCCCGTTTTCTCACCCAGAAAGGTCTCACTGACAGGGACGTCCCTGGGTGATTTGGACACGGCTGTGGGGTCGCCAGGGCTGTTGGAGAGAGAAGCAGCCCTTGTGCCCAGTCTGAGGCTCCCTGTGTTAGACAGGAAAACAAAAATTCCTGTTTTTTTTCAGCTTAGGAGCTGCTTCCAAATCATATCCCAGTTCAAACTCCCAGTCCCATTGGGACATCCCTTCCTGCTTTCCTAGAACCAGGGTCTTTTAAGCTGAGGAGGAATGTCAGCTCAAGGAGTGTCAGCTCAAGGAATGTCACCTCAGCAGCTGCCCAGCCCTCAGCTCTCCCCCTTCACACTGTCCATGCTCCCCCTGATTTTTGGCTGTCTTCTTTTTTCCCTGTTTTTGCAGATGACTCGGGACCAGCAGCACCACCTGCCTGGACTGACGGAGAGTCCAAGCCCAGTGGAATCTCCAGTGCTCAAGTTTCACATCTTGCTTACAGTGACTATTAATTAACAGTTCAAACCCTTCCATGGCTGGGGCAGGGGAAAGGGGACCAAGCCTGTTTTCTTCACATGCATTTTTGGGGACATTTCTGGGGAAAGGCGGAGCTGAGGTGTCTTGGGAGCTGCTCACTGCACGGGGAGATGCTGAGGTGCTCCTGGATGATGCTCAGCACGTGAAATGCGAGCTCTGGGCCGTGCCCAGGGTGTTGGTGTTTCGGGGTGCTCATATCTCTCTGTCTCAGCCCTAGGGGTCAGCTGGAAGCATCAGATGGGGGGATTCCTTTTCCAGGCTGACCCTCTTTCCTTCATGCAATATCAGGTTACTTCTTTGGAAAGTGTCTCTGCAGTGAGCTCCAGCCCAGGAGGAGCTGGGAGAGCTCTGGGTGTCTGCTACAAAATGGGGTGGAGGTGTGATAGCTCAGACAGAACAGCTTTGGGAATGAGTTAAATGGGTTCAATTTTGCAGGATTAGCAGTTACATGGATAATCTGGGTCATTCTCGGGTTTACAGACATGTTTACAGATGAGAGGGGCCACAACCCAGAGGGGTGTTTCTCCAGAAGAGCCACAACCCTGTGGTCTGTGGGGCTGGGAGTGCCTGGACTGTTCTGCCCAGCCCCAGTCGTGTGGCACCAGGGACACGTGTGTGACACCAGGGACACGTGTGTGACACCAGGGACACGTGTGTGACACCAGGGACACGTGTGTGGCATCTGCCAGGGTCTGGACTTTGAGACACCTGGGGAAGAGCCAGGTGTGAGTTGGACCACCTGAACTGCAGGTGTGAGGAGTGTCCTGGAGCAGCTGATGCCTGGAAAAAGGGGACCCCGACCCCTGTGACTGTGATTCAGGACAGCCCTGAACTGTGAGTTATCTCCTCTCAAGGGTGCTGGAGTTTCACTCCATTGCTGGTACTCAACTGGGATCTTTCCTGCAGCCCACTGTGTGGATATTTGGGATCTGATTGTGTAGGACCAAAGGTGAATGTGTCAGGAGGTCGTTGTCAGGTGGATCTGCTGCTAAAACAGTGAAAACTGCTTGCCAAGTGCTCGTGTCCAGGCCCTTCCTTGGAAACTTAAATCCCATTTGCACCCCAAGCTGGCAGTGCCTTTGTTTGGAGCAGCCAGGGGAGTTGCCCTGCGGGCAGGGAGGTCCCTGAGTCACCTTTAAGGTGAATATTGAGAATGTCTTTGGAATGTCTTTGGCTCCATTCCTTTGGTTTGCACATCCCCTGCGGATCAGGGGGCAGGGCTGACACTGCAGGAGGGGACAGAGGGAAGTGTTGGGGTCTGGCTGGTGCTCCAGGATCCCCTGAGGTGGAGGAGGGAGTGCTGGGATCCTGGTGGGATCCTGGTGGGATCCTGTGCAAGGGGACGTGTTTTTCCATGTGGGGCAGGGGAGGTTTCCTGGAGAAATCCCACCCCCCTGGCAGCTCCATCTGCCATGTGCACAAATGATTTTAAAATACACAGATACATGTTTTTAATCGCTCTGCCATGTGCTCTCAGCACTGGATGGGCCCTGCTTTCCTGTCACTGGGATCCTGTCACACCTGATCCAGGTGCTCCCTGCTCCTGGAGCTGCTGCAGATGGAAGCAGGCAGAGGTTCCCTGTGGGAATCACTGGGATGGCTCAGTCTGGCCACAGCTTCCCTGTGGATGATGGGAGCTGTGTGATCCATGGTCAGGGATCCCCTGGTCCTGCAGGGCTGCACGTGCTGCTAACTTCCCTGGCTTTTCAGTTCCTCTGGAAAGGTATTCCTTGTGCTGATGAGCCCAGATGAGCCCAACTGTCCCAGTCCACTGCAACCAACACATTCCTGGGCCTTCCTTTACCTGAAGTGATTAAACCTGAGCATTCCTTGGGCTCCCCTCTTGCTGGACAGGTGGGGTCTGCAATTCTCAAGTTTCCTCACCTCGCAGGAGCGGAGGATTTGTTTGATGTTGAATGATTTGGGTCAGAGGGAACCTCAAGCAGGACCTCCAAACCGTCGCTGCTGTCTAAGCCAAAGCCAAATTTGTGAAGTTTACACGATCCCTCCCTGCTCTGGGAGGCTCTGTGGGTGCTCTGCTGTGGGTGTCGACCTGCCCAGCCCAGCTGGGCCCTCTGGGGGTTAATGGGATGGAAGGGGAGCGGAGCGAGGTCGGCTCTGTCACTCACCACGTGCTCCTGTTGTGTTCCCGTGCCTGGAATGGGATCTGCAGCCCCAGGAGGTGCTGGGAGAGGGGCCTGTGGTGGGAGTGGGTGCCGTGGAGTCAATAAACAGCCCCTGAGCACGTTGTTGTCTGAGCTCCACGAGGAGCAGCTCCTGTTTCACCCTCCCATGGAATCGCTGATTTGTCTTTAAATGCCACTGGCCCTGTATCCATTGATGGTTTTCCTGTCATTGCAGCATCCCCTCCCTTGTACCTGGAACAAGTGGAATAAAGCATTCCAGCCCACCCCTCCCTCCGTGGCGTGGGGCTGCTGTGGTGGGTTCATGGATTGATGGAGTTGTTGTGTTTTCCCCCTGCGCTGCTCCCTCTCACAGGACAGTGACACTGTCCCCCCGTGTGCTCTCAGGGCTACTGCTCACCTTGTGCCACATCCAGAAGTGTCCAAGGCCAGGCTGGATGGGACCTGGAGCAACCTGGTCTAGTGGAAGGTGTCCCTGCCCATGGCAGGGAGTGGAACTGGATGGCCTTTAAGGACTCTTCCAAGCCAAACATTCTGGGATTCTGTGATTCTCCAGTTATCTCTGAGTTGGTTTCAATTTTCTAGAGTCTCCTCCCTTTCCTTTCTCCCTGTTCTCACATTAATTCAGTTTCTTGTATAGAAAACCAAGTACAATCCCAGCGAGGGCCATCCTGGCCTCTCCACAGCAGAAGAACCAAGATGCATTTTATTTATTTGGGAGCAGGGGAGGAGAGGCTGTTCCCTGGATCATAGAATCGTGAAGTCTCCTGAGCTGGAAGGGACCTACAAGGACCATCGAGTCCAACTCCTGGCCCTGCACAGACACCCCAGCAATCCCACCCTGTCCTTCAGAGCATTGTCCAAACCCTCCTGGAGCTCTGGCAGCCTTGGGGCCGTGCCCACTGCCCTGGGGGGCCTGGTCAGTGCCCAACCAGCCTCTGGGGAAGAACCTTTTCCTGAGATCCAACCTGACCCTGGCACAGCTCCAGCCCTTCCCTCGGGTCCTGTCACTGGTCACCAGAGCAGAGATTGGAGCTGCCCCTCCTGAGGAAGCTGCAGGGCCCCATTAATGTCCCCCCAGACTTGTCCAGGCTGAATGTCCTGGCTCCTCCCTGCAGGGAATTAGACCCAGAACAAAACCAAGGGCGTTCCCTGCCTCCCACATCTGCTTCTCATCCGCCTCATTCCAGCTGTGTGGATCAGTGGCACTGAGAAATGGGAATCCACGTTCCCCGTGTCCCCCCTGCCCTGGGCCGTGTCCCCGGGTCCTGCCTGCTCCCCTTGGAGCACCGAGGGGAAGAGGGTTTCGTTTGCTCCCTGACTTACCCTCGTTGCTGGTGGGGTTCTGGGGGGCAGCACGAGGGGCTGGGGCACAGGGGATCCCTGTAGATGGCACTCACAGACCAGACATGCGGCTGCCAGGGCACTGCCAGCACCTGGGGAAGCTGGAGACAAATCCTGGTGCCCTGAAAGACAGATCTTCCCCCGAGCAGTTCCCTGGGATGAGCTGGAAGTGCCCTGTGGGGAAGTGTCCTTTGGGGACTGTGTCTCTTGGCCTCGGGGTGGGGGAGCAGCAGGTTTTGGGGTGACTCCTGGGGACTGTGGGCCTGGGGAGGGTCCCTCCCAGTGGCACCAGAGGCTCTTGCTCTGGGTTTCACCTGGCCCTGTCTGTACTTGTCTGGGAAGGATTTTTATGACTCTGGGACTGACAAGGTTTTGAGATGCCCTGATATGATGGAGTGGAGCCACCAGCTCCAGCACAGACATGAACACCCAGCCCTGCCCCAGCAGCAGCCCCAGGGCTGGGCCAGATTAACTGTAGTGCTGATGAACCAACAGGGCAGGACAGCATCGCCCTGTCGGGTTAGCCTGGGTATTAGGGAAAATTCCCTCCCCAAAAGGAAGGGATCCAGGCTGGCACAGGCTGCCCAGGGCAGTGCTGGAGTCACCGCCCCTGGAAGTGTTCAAAAAAAAGTGGATGTGGCTCCTGGGGACATGGTTTAGTGGTGGCCTTGGCAGTGGTGGGGGAACGGTTGGATTTCATGATCTTGGAGGTCTTTTCCAACCTAAATAATTCCATGGTTTTGTGCTTCCAAGCTCTCCCTGTGTGGGAGCTGCGACAGTGCTCGTTCCTTTTCAGGCTCAGGGGGCTGATACCCCAATTAGCACTAATTGCTGTGGCCTATGGTGCCGGACCAGCTGCAGCTGTGCTGTCCTCCCCCATCTTCCCCTCCCTGCTCCTGCTCCGTGCCATCCCCTCTTCCCGAGCTCTCACTGGGGAGAGGCTCCGGCTGGCGCTGGCTGGGATTCCAGTCACAAACACAAGCTGGCGGCATGGATCTGCTCTGAATTTATTTTAAACTCGAGGTAAAGTGCTCTTGATGCTTTGGATGCAAATTTCCTTGCCTGGAATGGGAGCTGCGGGCCGGTGGAGTGCCGGGGAGCTCTTTTGATCCCAGCAGCCTGTTCACTGCTGCTCTCGCCTGGAGTGCGAAATCAGGGCTGCGGCACCGCCCGGGGGGCACGGCTGGCACAGGCAGCTCCTCTCCTGCTCCCTGGCCCCTGCTTTTAGCGAGGGCTCGTGTATCCAGTTGTTTTTCGGGTGGGGTGTTTTTTTTCGTGTTATCGTGTGTGACAACAGCCTGTGTGTGATTTTTCTGGTCACTCCAAGTCCTTCCTGTCACCCAAGGAGAGAAAAGAAAGAAATGTGGAATATTTATAGATAATATCTGTAAAAAATACAGAATGGGTAAAGGATCCATTGGTGGATTTCAGAGTTCTTTGCCATGGAGGTGGATCCCTCCAGTACCAAACCTTGGTTTTAATAGGTGGCATTAACCAAGGCCAGGTTGGATGGGGCTTGTAGCCCCCTGGGCTAGTGGAGGGTGTCCCTGCCCATGGCAGGGGGTTGGACTGGGTTGGCTGAGGTCCTTCCAACCCAAACCATCCCAGGATTATCTCCGTGGCCAGCCCTCTGGGGTGGGGATTGTCACCGTGAACGTGTCGGGCTCTCGGTCCTGTTGGGGCCAAGCCCTCAGTGGGTGAGGAGATGAGGGTGGTTGAGGGAAGATGTCCCAGGTTCTGTCCCACTTCTTGCTCATACACTCCCTGGGTGGCTCTGGGGACTTTGGGGTGACCGTGGGTGGCTCTCAGAAGCAGAACTTCTCTGTGCCTGTTTTCAGCTGCACTCACAGTTCTGCCCCCGTGTCCCTCTGGCCGGGGCTCGTTGTGGGCAGGGACGGGGTGTTCTTCCTCACCTCCATTCCATGGGCACTGGCACTCCAAAATGTGTCTCTGGGTTGGTGTGGAATTGGGTGGCGTGTTGGAAAAGAAGCTGGGAATGTTTGAAAACCTGCTGCAGAGTCTCTGATGTCTGTTCTGTTCCACTCAACAAAGCACCTCTACACAACGGGCAGATTCTTCTGTATTAGAAATTACCTTTACTTAGTTGGCTTTTTGTCTAAATCCTCCTTCTGATCTTTATTTTTTTCCCTTCCATCATGGAAAGGTGAATGGAAGTGGCACTTCAGCCACCAAAGCCTTTCCTTTAGAATCGCTGGTTGTTTTTTTGTTTTAAAAATTTTCCAAGGGGCTTTGCAGGGGAGGAGGAAGGAGCGTTCGCTTTTCAAGTGACTCCGGGGAATAAAAGTATAAAGGACAGGAATGATCAGAACTGTGCTGGCAACGGAACAATATTTTATTTTTGAGTACCAGAGCTAATTGGAGAAGGAATTCACACAACAATTTTTGCAATCTAAGGATGAGTAAACATGAAAGGGGCTCTGTGCTCCTGAACATGCTAATTTGGGGCTGCGTGTGCAGGGGGGGGAAACAGCCTGAAGATTAAATTGGAGACAATGCCTGGGATGTCACACTCCAGGGTTTGCTTCTTGTGTTGCTGGATCAAAACCACGAGCCAAAATCTGTGTGCAGGGATACTTTTTTGAGGGGTGGAACCTCAATGCACCTGCAGGATGGAATCAGCAGAAAATGGGGATGTTGGGTCTGATTTGGTGGAAGCGCTTCCACAGGCTGTGGGATTTTGTGGATCTGAACAGATCCTGGTTCAGCAGAGCTTCAAGAGCCCCTGCCCGTGGTGGGGTGTTTGCAGACAATTCCCAGCCCCTTTAATTAGCGTGGGGGGTGTGGGACACTGGGGGCTGGGGGGTCAGAGCACATCCCCAGGGGGTGCAACGAGGTGACCTCCAAGGTCCCTTCCAATCCAAACCATCCCGAGATTCCAGGATCGTCCTGCTCCCAGTCATTGTGGTTCCTGGGTGTGGAGAGGTTCGTAATGTCCCTTCCAGTGCTGGCAAATGGAACTGAAATGCTGCTGAACTGGTGTGTGGACACACTCTCACAGCGTGTTGCTCTCCCCAGCTCACACCCCCTCACCCCCTTGCCTGCTGGAAGCGTTTCCCAGTGCCGCAGTGATTCCGTGCTGCCGCGCTGGAATCCATGGGAACTGCTGCTGGCAGCACCTGGGGATCCTTGGAACGCTCCCGTCCCCGGCTAACGGGAGCCTGGCAATGGGGGGCTCGGGCTTTGCAGCCAGAACAGCCCATTCCGGGGTCGTGCTCGGCCCCCACAGAGCACCGGGAGGTTTGTCCTGCTCCCCGTGAGGTGAAGGCAGAAGCTTTTCCCTGGAGAGGCTCCAGCCCTGCCATGGAACATTCCCACCACCCTGATATGCTGCTAATACGTTCCGGTGGTTAATTACTCTCGCTCTTTTAAAGAATAAAACCTCACGTACTTAAAATAATCCCAATTATTTCATTGTTCAGGCTGAGCTGAGCCCGGCCGCCCCCGCTCCCGCAGAACGGCAGGAAAGGCTGTTCATGACAGGGAAAACCTGATGGGCATTTAGTGCCTGAGCAGCAGCTTGGGGGGGTTGAGGCTTTGGGGGGGCCACAGTGCTGCTCTACCTGCAAAGCCCAGCTGTTCCTCCCAGGACATCCTGAGGGCCACCGGGGCCAACTCCAGGTGACGTGGCAGGGCCTGTTGTGATAGGACAAGGGGTGATGGGTTCAAACTAAAGGTGGCTGGATTTAGACTGGATGTAAAGAGGAAATTCCTGGCTTTCAGGGTGGGCAGGCCCTGGCACAGGCTGCCCAGAGAAGCTGTGGCTGCCCCACCCCTGGAAGTGTCCAAGGCCAGGTTGGACGGGGCTTGGAGCAGCCTGGTGTAGTTGAAGGTGTCCCTGCCTGTGGAATTGGAGGATCTTTAAGGTCCCTTCCAACCCAAACCATTTGAGGATTCCATGATCCTGCTGAAGTCCAGGCTGGCAGTGCAGCCTGGCTCTGTCTGCCAGGGACACCCAGGGGAGCAGCTCCCCGTGGGATGTTCTGGAGGGAGGAAAGGGTGGCTGGGAAGCCTCGTCATGTAATGGGGACCCTCCAAACAGGGCCGTGGGGCGCCGGGGGCACAGCGGGACCGGGGACGTGGCGGCTCAGACTCGCTGGTACCAGGACATGGTGGTGTGTTCTCATCCTTTTATTTCGCCAGCGTTATTTTAATCCGCTTTTCTCTCACATCAAACTCCTCTTTCTGCAGAACACAGAGAGGTATCAGGTTTGTGCCCTTTGTGATGGGTTCCAAAGGGCTGCGATAGCGCGTTTTTCCTTCAGAACTGGAGGTTTTATCCCTGTGATAAGTTTAGCTTCGCCACAGTCATCGTTTGGGCTGCTCGACTGGCTCGGATGAGTGCAGGGAAAGCATTTCCACATTTAGCAGAGGAAGGGGAGGGCTGGGTGTCCTCAGGAAGGTTCCCATTCCTGTCACCCGGGCGCGTGCAGGTGTTACCTGGTGGCTCAGGCCGGTTTGGAAAGCAGCTGATTTCAACTCAAAATCACCTTTTCCTTCTGTCTGAAGTGGGCAGGAATGTCCCTGTGGCTTTATCAGACTTCAGATCAAGGTGTCCTTTGGCACCACTGCCAGGGTGGAGGATTTCCAGGAGTGGAAGTCCCTGGGAGCAGCCTGGTTTTCCTGGGAGCTGCGCAGTCTGAGCGAGCCCCTTCCTTCCCAAGCCTGGGTTTCCCACATAGAAAAAAATGTGTAGGGAGCCTTTTTTTCAAATGAAGGAAAGATTAAGGCACAGCAAGAGCTGATTTGCCAAAGGGCACCCAGGGAAGCAGTGGTGGATCAGAGATGGAAGCAGAATCCTCAGCTCAGCCCGCGCCTGCCCCGCCACCTTTTTCCTTCCCTGCTCCCTGGCTGCCCAAGTCTTAAGGGATAACCAGGACTTGGATTTCCATCCTGTTAAAAGAGGCAATTTAAGGAGCTTTCCATGGGAGCAGAGCTGCAGGTCACCTCCTCCTCGCCGCTGAAGATGTTTTTCTCCCCCTTTCTCCATCCTCGTGCTCCTTTAGAGCCTCTTTGCTCTCCTCCTTTCCCACCGCTTGCAGCCATTCTCCCAGCTTCAAAAGGTTTCCTAATTACCCTAATGAGGTCAGGAGAGACCAAACGCTTCTGTGACTTAAAACAGGGGTGGGAAGGGGCTGGGAGGGGGAAAATATCCCGACTGGTGCCTGCACGAGGTGTCGCGGGAAGGCGACGTCTCCCCCTCCTCACGTTCCCTCCCCCCTCCCTTCTCCAGCAGAAAAAAAAGGGAAATGTGGACAGAAGGTCTCAAATGTATCAAACAGCTTTTAAAAAGAAATTCCTTTTGCCTGTCAAAAGAACAAACAGATACACCAAAAACTGTCAGAATTAGTGTTGGAGTAATTGCAGCAGCTCTCCAAGGTTAATGCTCCATTAACGAGCAGCTCTCACGCAGCTAAAAGCCGGGACGAGACAGGTTGTCAAAGGCTTCCAGGAGATTAAAGCGCCGCGTTCCCAGCCAAACTCTCCCGTGGATGCTGTTTGGGAGGGAGGGAAGGGGGGTGTTTGTGGGGTGGGAGCATCACCAGCCCTGGCGTGTGTGGGGAATCACGACCCGAAGCCCAGAGAAGGTTTCCAGGCTTTGGGAGGTCACTGCCCCTGGGCCACGCTCACCTTTAAACGTTCTAGGAATTCTTTAGCACCTTTAGGACGAGTTTAAAGCCCGTCCTGAGGGTCTGGGGGGGGGAGCCATCCTGGCCCCTGGGAGGAGTGGGACTAGGGGGAGTGAGGTGTTGGGGGCTCTGGCACCTCAGGAATTAATCCTGCCCAGGTTTCAGCCAGCCCAGGGGGCTCCTGGTGAGCCCAGCATCATTTGGAACAGAACTGGGGCCTGATTTCATCTCCAGGCCAGTGCAAGGCTCGTTTAAGTTGCAAGGCTCAACCATGATTTTTCTCTAGTGGAAGAAAGAAAAATCATTCCAAACTTCCAGTGAGGCAGCACTGGAAGCATCACCCAGGGGTGTGTGAGGGAGCAGTGCCAAGGCCCAGCAGCAGCTTTGGGATCACCTTCCCATGTGGATCTGGGTGTTCAGCACCTCCCAGAGCAGCAGTGGGGCCCTGAGCTCAGGGTTTTATAAAGCAGAGCTTGGCCCAGGAGTGTCACATCCCGGCAAAGGTGGGATTTGGGGTCTGTCCTGTGCGGGGCTGGGGGTGGATCCCTTTCGACTGAGGTTGTCCCATGGTTCTGTGACTCTGAGGTGCATTTCGAGTGGGAAGAGGCAGTTCCACTCCGTGTGGCTCCAGCAGCACAGACACAGCATCCCCTTGGACCCACGGGAGCAGCTGCACCCCCAGAACATGGGACCGGCCCCCGAGCCCGGGATCCAGCTGTGGCACGGCAGGATCTGCGTGAGGATGGGCCGGTTCTGGGGAGCGATGGCTCGAGGAAGGTGAGCTGTGAGCTGTGGTGAGAGGCCTCTGGGAAGGAGCAGCCGTGAGCAGGGGAGATGAACAATGCCATAATTAGGGAATTAAACCTTCCCTGTGCTTCTCTTTCCTTACCCTGATACGATTTGTAACGATCAGACCCGGGGTGCAGCACGGCCAGACAGGGTGAGTCGTCTGTACAAGAGCACAACAAGCTCCTGCCCAGCCCCTGCCTCTTCATTAAGTCGATTTGCATTCCTAATCTCCATTTGCCGGTATTATTTTCCCCCTTGTGCCGAGTGCCGGAGATTTGCATAAAGTTCCTTTTTTCTTGTTTTTATTCACGCTCAAGGTCAGAGACTCGGTGAGACACTGACGAAAACAATCCCCTCCTCACCCTCCTTTAATTCTGTGCAGAAACATGTCCTGGGGATTTTAACATAACAATTGCTGGGGAAGGGGGGGGGAACTGAATGGATCCCTTGGAGGGGGGACCCAAACAGAACCCTTGGAGGGAGGAGACCACAACAGAGCCCCTTCTGTGCCAGAAAGCTGCCCAAAGGAGAGGTGCAAATCCACCATGAGAAGGGAAGGGGGAAGCTAATCCAGGAGCGACACCAGTCCCTCCTGGATCCACTGAAATGGGAGAGCTGGTCCAGCTTTTCCAGAGCAGACCCAGCACCGAGACCTCCCCGAGCTGGGACACCAACCAGCACAGCCAGGTCGGGTACCTCAGCCAGGGCATAAGGCTGTGCTCCTGTGCGTGCTCCGTGGTGGCTGTGGGGACTCCTGGGCTGATTCCTGAGCTTGGGAAGGGACGGGGGTCTCAGGGGAAGCCCCAAATCCTCTTGTTCCTGCTCTGCCGTTTCACCACGTGAAGCCAACCCACCCCCTGTTTCTCACCCTGCCCACTAGGAGCAGGGCTGGGCGGTGGGGCACAGGTGTCACTCCCACCTCCAGGTGCTGGGACAAGGACAGCAGCCCCTCTCCACCCAGAGAGTCTGCTTTCCTCGTGGCTGGGAGGGAAAAAGAGGGAAAAGCTCTCAGCCGGCTGCTGAGGGGCTCGTGTGGAGCAGCCCTCCTGGCCAAGGAGCAGCGAGACACCACCCTGGGGCTGATTTCCAGAGTTTTCCTGTTTTTCCCAGGTGTGGCCCTGCATTTGGAGCCCAGGGGACTCCAGTTTGGATGGGGCACAGGGGACACTCGAGCTCTACCTCACCTGTTGAGTTTTGAACCTCCTGTAAGGGGGAAAATCTCCTTCTAGCTTTGGGGTGTTTGCAGGTTTCTGCTGGATTTAGGAAGGAAGAAGTGAGGAATTGATGTTCCTGGGGGGCTGGTCAGGGGCTGGATGGTGGCAAATGGTGGCTAATGGTGGCTGCTGGGGTGGTGGCCCAAATGCTCCTGAGTGACCCAGCCAGGAATGGGGAGGGATGGATTTTTGAGGCTGTGGAATGTTGGATGGCCAGGCTGGAAATGGAGCTGGTGAGAGCTGGGAGATGGGTTTTGTCTGGCACTGTGAGCACAGAAATATGTCTTATTTCCCAGAATTGGGAGGTGCTTTTTTCCCGAGGATGCTCCAGGGCTCTCAGCTCCCGTGATGTGTTTTCCTGCCCCTTTAATGCTTCACTAAACAGTTTGAGCAGTCGCCTCTTAATGCCCCAGCAAAGCACAGAACCCTCCGGAGCGGAAAGAGCAGCGAGGAAGGAGAGTGATGGAAAAGGGAAGAGAGACAAAACCAGGGAAAAGTCACCTTTTCCCTTTCACATTCCCAGTCCTCGCTGATGTGGAGGCACTGGATGCTGAGGGTCCCCCTGGATCCTGCTGCTCCTCTGGTGAAGAGCTGGGCTTCACTTGCCCTCTCCCAGCCCTCCCTGGGCTCTGTCCCACAGTGGCAGGGGGGGAAGGTGGTCCCTGGGCCACTGGAGCAGGGCATGGACCCTGGAAAGGACACTGGGGGTCGGATATTTGGGGTTTGGCAGGATTCTCCTGACCTTTGTCTAATTCCCTGGTGAGCATGATGGGGCCAAACCCCATTGGATTGGTGCCCTGCAGCCCATGCCAGGGATCCTGGCTTGCTCCTCGCTGGGTGTGTGCTTCCCAAACCTTGGGAGCGGCCAAGGAGGGGGGAAGGGGGGGGAAAAGAGAGATTTAATAGAGTTTTAACCCATCCAGGAGAAGTTTGGCCTCCTCCTGCCGCACGCTGAGGGAGCCGCCGGCTCTCCTGTTTTCATCCAAGTCATTAAATTCCCTGCACTCCGTGTCCCCTCCCCGCCCTGCCCGTTTGATCCGCAAGTACCAAAGGTACCGCCTCGGGCTGCGACATCGGCATCCTCGGTCGCCATAGGAACGGGAGCTGGGGGTCCCCCGCGCCCGCTCCCCCGGGCCCGGCTCCGGGGGCTGAGCTCCAACGAGCCTCTGAAGTTGGGCTGCTCAAGGCCGGGCGACACAGCCCCCCCACGCCGGGGGGGCACGGGCTGTGCCAGCCTGGGAGGGGGCGGGAGCACAAAGACAGAGGTTATTGGTGTCAAAGAACTCGCGGCTCCAGGGGCTGAACCGCGGCTGCATCTTCCCTTAGCAGAGGGGAGGGAGAACCGGGAGGAGGGAAGGGGAGAGCTGGGAGCCGGAGCCAATTATTGCTGGGCAGGGTGGGAAGAAGAGGAGGAAGGTGATGGAGATGTCAGCGATGGGGGGAGGGGGGCACAGGAGGGGTGAGGCTCAGGGCACAGTTCATCTCTGATCACAGAATCACTGAATATCCTGGGTGGGAAGGATCCACAAGGATCATGGAGCCCCTGGGGATGTGTTGTAGGACTTGTTGCAATAGGACAAGGGGCACGGTTTTAAGCTAAAACACGGTGAATTTAGACTGGGCATAAGGAAGAAATTCTCCCTGTGAGGGTGGACAGGCCCTGGCCCGGGTTACCCAGAGAAGCTGTGGCTGCCTCATCCCTGGAAGTGTCCAAGGGCAGGTTGGATGGGGCCTGGAGCAACCTGGGCTAGTGGAAGGTGTCCCTGCCCATGGCAGGGAGTGAAATGAGATGAGCTTTAAGGTCCTTTCCAACCCAAAGCACCCGGGGATTCTATGAATGAATCATAGAATCATTTAGGTTGGAAAAGCCCCTTCAGATCTGTGTCCCTGCCTGTGCAGCTGCTGTCCTGATGTTTGGGGATTCGAGCAGCCCTGGGGGGTTTGAGCCTTGGCTGTGGGTGAGCCGGGGGCAAAGGCAGCTCTGCCCTGAGGGGACAGAACCCCGGGGCCTCTGCTGGTGGCCACCAGTCCCCACGGCCTGTGACTGACGTGCCTGACCCCCCCTCACCGCCTCCCCTCCCTAATTGCTGACAGTTATTTACTGTAAAGGCAGGAGCACACGCGCCGCCGGCTCTGACAACCCGCGTCAAAGCCCCGCCAGAAACTATCGCTTTACAGCTTTATTTACTGCCCCTCGCTTCCCAAACAGATCTATTCCCTCTCCCCTGCGGGTGCCGCGGGGCTCCCTGCCCACACCCCATCCCGGGAGCCCCCCCTTCCCGGCCCACGCCTGGCTGGGCGCTGACGGACGGGCTGGAGCGGAGCCCCCGCGCGCCGCCGTGTTTATTTGCTGTCTCTCAGCCCCTCGATGTTCAAACATAATTGGTTCTGCTCGGCGCAGTAAACACTGATGTTGTCGCACCAGCGAGCGGAAAGGGCACCTCCACGCAATTAAAATAATTGGGCGCTACCTGGCTCTGCTCCCCCTCCCCGCCGCTGTTCTCCAGCTCCCGCCCTCCGCCCTTTGTTCGGCCCCGTCGGCCCATCCCGCTCCTCCCCTCCCGGGGCCTGTTCTCCGGCCAGTCCGGAGCGAGGGGGTGACCCGTGGAGGGGGGTCCGGCACTGCTGGCCTTGGCCTTGGCACAAGTGCAGGCTGAGTTCTGCGGTGAGGGGGGTGATGCTGCAGCCCAGACCCAGGAAATATAATGAAGGCCCGAGGGACTGTACCAGCTCCTCGGTTAAAAATGATGCTGTTATATTTAGACAAGGTAACTGGAGGCCCCTCCGGACAGCACCGAGTACAATTTTTTGTTTAATGATTCCATAATCTGATATAATATCGGGCCTGTAAGACATAATGAAGACCTGGGGGAGTTTACATCTTCACAGCTTTAAAGGGTCCCTGCTCGGGGACGCGGCCAGGTGGAGGTTTGAACTTTGATGCAGTCAAACGTGTTTTTCTCTGGGTTTGTCTGACACGACTGAGGGAATCCAGCAGCCGTGGGGAGAGGGAATGGAGCAAGAGCAGCCGTGTTCACACCGACCCCACAGCTGGTGCTCGTGCTGAGGGGGGCACTGGGAGGCTTTGGGGGCCCAGCTGGGCTGGGCTGGGCTGGGCTCTGCACAGATGTGGTCAGTGCCGGTGTCTTCTGGAGGTCGTGGTGGTCATTGGGAAGTCGTGGTCATTTTCGGGAGGTTCTGGTGGTCATGGTGGTCTTTGTGAGGTTGTGGTGGTTTTCAGGAAGTCGTGGTGGTCTTTGGGGTTCAGCTGCTCCCACCTCTTCCCGGGTGAAGCCCAGCCCAGCCCTCACACCTTCCCTGTGCCGGGATCCGCATCAGGGCTGCTGGCACCAAACCTGGGGGGAACAGGGGGGGGCAGAGCCTGCTTTGCTGGCAGGGTGATCACGGGGTGAGGGTCCTTCAGTGGCACCCAAACAATGGAGTGACTTTTTCCTCAAAACATTCACCAGCAGATCTCTCCTCCGTGTCCATTTGGGAGCAGCTCCTCAGTGGATCCCAATCTGGAGGGACTGGGGGCGATGCCTCCGCAGGTGCCTGGTGTCTGGATGAGGCAGAACCCTCTGGTGAGTCCCACCAGAGCCGAGATGGGTGAGCCAGGAGCCTCCAGTGAGACCCTCCGGTGCTGTGCTGGGTGTGCTGGAACACTCGGGTGAGTCCCGCGGGTCCCGGGCTGGAGGCTGCGGGCGGTTCCCGATTCCCGGTGTGCTCTTGTCTGGGTATCTGTGCCGGGAGATAACCTAATCCCATTTAGCCTCGGAGAGAGCCGGCGGATCCCTCCCCTGGGAGCCAGCGCGCGGCGGGGGGTGGTCTGTAATGAATTCCCATCATTCCAGCACAAAGGGAGCTTACAGGAGCGCTCGCTGCAGAAAATATGAGGGTCGCTGCCCTATCATCCCTCCGAGACATCCGTCGTAGTTCAGTGATTCCCGGCTGCTGACAGGCAGCAGCCCTGGGAGGCAGAGCCGGCCTCGCCTTCCCGGCTCTTTCCTGCCTGGAAAATGACTTCTTCTGCCAAACGAAAGGATTTAACACCTGCCTGGGGCTGTGCTCGCCCGTCACCCACCCGAGCAGATGTGCGGCCCTGGGGGGCTCTTTGGCACCCGTTCCTCTTCACCTCAGTTTCTTATGGATCTGTATTCCAGTGGCTCCTCGGGGGCCTGGTGGGAATACACAGCCCCAAATCCTGTCAGAGCTGGGGGACCCCTCAGCCCCTGGATGGGAGCCAAGGGACAATGCTGTAGTGGTCCCAGTGGGGTTGTGTCAGCACCGGGGAGCCCTGCAGATGCAGGAGCAGGTTTGGGAGTGCTTGGGGAGGCACCCGGGGAGCCCTGTGACAGGTGGGCTCCCGGGACCCATTCCCTGGCCAGGGCCCATTCCAGCTCCCCACTCTCCCTCCCCTCTCACCTTTATTGATTTAATTCATTTTTCCCCCATCTTTTTTCTCTTGGAAAACCACATGGTGGAACTTGCCCCCTCCAAGCCGGCTTTTCCTGCGGCTCCGTGGCTCGGCCGGGATGTCTCACCTCGGGAGCTGCCAATCCGTCTCTGTCAAGCTGTCAGCCCGGAGCGCGGGCTGGAGCCGCTGCAATTCAAAGTGGATTAACTCCTCGGGCTGCCCTCCCTCCCCCGCCCCTCCCCATTCCACTTGGGTGGGTTTTGGCCGAACAGAAAACGCTTTTCCCCTGCGCTTTCCATATTCAAGAGCTCCCGGAGTGCAGCCGGATGGCAGCGGGGGCCGCGGGGCCGGGGGCTGGGGGCTGGGATGGGGGTCGGTGGCCGTGGGAGAGGGACACGGTGGCCGTGGGAGAGGGACACGGTGGCCGTGGGAGAGGGACACGGTGGCCGTGGCACCGCGCCGTGTTCCTGTAATGCCGTTAGTGGGGTTCTGGGAAAGGTCTGTGCAGGAAGGGGGGTCCTCTGCTACCCGAAGGGGTGAAGAGCTGCAGACGCCCCCCCCAAGGCCCCCCCGGCTGTTTGGCTGAGCTGCTGCTGCTGCTCGTCCCCAGGAGGCTGCAGGACTGTGGGTCTGGGGGCTGCAGGACTGTGGGTCTGGGGGCTGCAGGACTGGGGAGCTCCGGGATTAGGAGTTGAGGCCTGCGAGACAGGGGGCTGCAGGGCTGGGGGCTGCAGGGCCCTGGGGCTGCGGACTGGGGATTTTTGGGGCTGGGAGGTGCTGGGTTATGGGGCTGGGGGGCTTCAGGGCTCTGGGGGCTGTGGAACTGGGGTCTGGTGGGGGTCTTTGCGGGTCTTCCCGGGTGCCCGATTCCCCCGGTCCGACCAGGGGCCGGGGCTGTGCGAGCGCGACCCGAGCCCGCGGTGGCGGCCCCGGGGGGCGGCGAGGGGCACCGGCACTAGAGGGGGGTATTGCCTAAGCAATGAGGTGCTGCCGCTGCGCGCCGCCGCCGCCTCGGCTCCGGGGAGAAACCGCAGCATTTGGGCAGGATTTTGGCCCTCGGGGGGTTCCCGGCTGGTTTTCCAGGTGTCGGCTGCGTCGGTATCCAGGTGCCGTCCTGCACCATTCCCGCCCCCTTCGCGGAGGGGCTGTGGGTTAATTAATCTTTGGAAATTGCTTTGAGGGCGCTGCTGCGAGCGGGGGCTCTGGTGCCACCGGCCCCGATGGTCGAGGGCCAGCGGCCAGCGAACGCCACCGAGCAGAGGGGAGCCGCCCTCGCCCGTGCCAGCACGACTTCGGCGTGGGAAGGGTTTATCCACGGCTGAATTTCGGGGCTGGGTGTTTTAACGAGCATCGGATGAGGCAGCCCAACATGCCCGGTGCTGCTGGGGGAGGGTGTGAGCTGCCCCGGGCCAAGCGTGTCCGTGCGGGGCGGCTGCGGGAGGGGTTTGGGTGTTCCCGTGCTCCGGGTTCCCACCCTGAGCCGCGGTTTGGGGCTCTCCCCCTGTCCCACTGGAGGGGAGCCAGTGCCCGGGGTCCCGGGGGGGCCATGCAGGAGCTCTGGGTGCAGCCACATTTGGGGAATAATTGTGGGGGGTTGCAGTTTTGCACCTCTGTGGCTGCTTATTTGGTTTCCCGAATGAAACGGGAGCTTGGGGAACCTGGGGGGAGGGCTCCAGTGGCCTCTCCCGGCGGGCAAAGCCAGGGAGCTGGAGCTGTGCCACAGTCTGGCCACGCTGATGGATGTCCCCAGTGCTGCACCCCCAGCCCCGTGAGCCGGGGGGACCCTGAGGGGGGGGTCGGTGTCCGTGGGTGGGGTCGGTGCCCATGGATGCCACACAATGCCATGCTGGCTCTCTGCCAAGGCTCCCACTGCTGGGTCATCAGCACCACTCTGGTGCCACCGTACCGGGCGTCTGGATCCCACTGCCAGCCAGGATCCCCTCCCACGGGTCCTTCTGTCTCTCTCGGAAGCCCCGAGGGACCTCCCTGGGCCCCCTTTTTTCCTGTTGCAGCTCCATTCCCAGCAGCCTGGCTCTGCTCTGCGCCGGCGCTTCCCGGCCCTTTCCCGGCCCTTTCCTCACCTTTTTAGTGGGAAGGGTTTTTTTCCTTGTCGGTAGCGAATATTTTCCATAATTTCCCGGCCGATCCAATTAACGCTGAGGAAGGCGGGTGTGAATTATCCCTCCCTGCATCCAGCCTCGCCCCCTGCGCGGAGCTGGGGGCTGGAAATCGCAGGATTTGCAGTAATTAAGGCAAATAGTTGTTTTTGTGTGGTGAGAAAAACAACCCGGTGCTGGTGGAAAAGCCAGAAAAACCCTGGAAAAGGTTTTCCTTCCAGTTACCAGGATTGGGGAAGGAGAAGTCGTTCCATTCAAAGTGGGGCTGGGCCCCCCCGGGCAGGGACCTGTCGGGACTGATCCTGGGAGGGAGGGAACACGCTGGAGTGGGTGCGGGGCTGCTCCTGCCTGATCCCAATGGATCACCCCGTTTCCCAGGGAATTCGATCCGTGATCTCCTGCAGCTCTGGTGGTGCTGAATGGGCTGAGCTGGGATGCACTGGGTTGAGTGGGAATGGGCGGGGTCGAACTGGGATGAGCTGGGATGCACTGGGATGTGCTGAGTTGAGTGGGGCTGTCCTGGGAATGGCTGGCAGGTGAGTGCCCACTGGGGACCCGACACCCTGATCCGTGTCTGGCTCCTTCACCGGCTGCCAACAGCACCGTGGCCTTTGGATCGTCCCTGTTCCTCCCCCCCAGAACACGGATGGAATTGCTGGGGGTGGTGGCAGCTCCAGGTTTGAACTGGCTGTGGGTGCCCCCGGAGCTGCCCCCGGAGCTGCCCCCGGGGCTCCCCCCGCTGTCCCCATGCCGGGAGGGATCACGGCTGGGCCTCCCAGAGAGCCTGGAAAGGCTTTTAGTGGCTTGGCTGGAGAAATGGAAACAAATAAAGTTGACAGACAAGTGTCCGGGTTTATGGCAGCGTCCGCTGACAGGAGGGAGATTGGCTGTCGGGGGCTTGATGGAGACGGATCCTGATGGGAGCGGGATGAGGAGATGGATAACCTTGATGGAGTTGCTGCACGGGAGGACACTCCACCAGTGTTATTCCAAGATAATTTGGCTTTTATTTGTTTTCCTGTGGGGCGGGGGAGGGATGCAGAGCCCCACAGTCCGTGGAGTTTTTTCCAAATAGATTTGCTAAATAAATAATGAGGAGGGTCCATATTTTATTTATATCCCACCACTCCGTGCGGTGCTGGAGGTGTTTTACACTGGGCCTCTCCCTCCCTTTTAGCACAGACAAACCCCAAAGAACACATCAGATGGAGACGGATTTACAGGGATATTTGGATGCTGAGCAGGAGGACGGGCAGAGGGATGTGCTGGAGCTGCTCCTCCCGATGGACTTAATGGGCAGCTTGGTGCTGTTGTGAATCCGACTGGAAGCCTCTTTGCATCTGCAGGCACCTGAGGAGCTCTGGGGGGGGGTGGCTTTTGCTCAGCAGTGCTTGGGGGGAACCTGGACGCCCAGGGAGATGTGCATGCCAGAACACCCAGGGGGACATTTCGGTGTCTGTGGGGAGGAGGGTCCAGAATCCACCCATATCTGCTTGTCCTTCTGCAGCAGTCTCTGGAACTTGGGGGAACTGGGGGGGTCTGGGAAAGGAAGGGATCCTGTCTGGTGAGCACCAGCCCCCCCTGACAGCCTGAAAGGGTGTTCTGTCTCAGAGATGTTGCTGCAGGGCCATGGGGTGTCCCGGCTCAGGGATCTGGTTCCAGAGCTGTGGCTGGGTGGCACATCTATGACCAAAAATCCCACTGGATTTTCCCTGTTGTCCCTGAGCTCTGTCCTCCCTGGAGCTGGACAAAGCCCTACCAGCAGCTCCAGGGCTCTGCAGGCCACCAGTTCTGTGTTCTTCCCATCAGCGTTTTCCAAGATTTTGACAAAGCAAAGTTTAATTTATTTATCCCTGGATCGGAGGTGAAAAAATGTTGCTGCGGGCGGGGTGTGCAGCCGTCTGTCCGTCTGCCTGCCCTCAGGGGTCGCAGGACACATCCCTGTCCCTGTCCCCTCCGGTGCGAGCCCCTGGCTGCCCCCTGCTCAACCGCCCACCCGGGCACCCCAACCCCCCCCGTCAGCCTCAAGCTAAAGGACCCCCAAACCTCTCCCTGCTCCCAAAGCCCACGTGACGCTTCCAAACGCCCCCCACTTCGCCGGTGTGACCCCCCCCTTTGCAGAGACCCCCTCCCGCGCAGGTATGACCCACCCTGGCCAGTGTGACCCCCCTCCCCTTTCCAAAGCCGGTCCGTGTGACCCCCCCCGTCGGCGTGACCCCCCCGATCGGTGTGACCCCCCCCCGATCGGTGTGACTCGCCTCTGTCGGTGTGACCCGCCTCTGTCGGTGTGACCTCCCCTGCCGGTGTCGGTCGTGACTACCGGCTGACCCCCCGATCCATGTGACCCCACGATCGATGTGACCCCCCCCGATCGATGTGACCCCCCCGATCGATGTGACCCCCCCGATCCATGTGACCCCCCCGATCGATGTGACCCCCCCGATCGATGTGACCCCCCCCGGTCCGTGTGACCCCCCCGGTCCGTGTGACCCCCCCGATCCATGTGACCCCCCCGATCCATGTGACCCCCCCCATCCATGTGACCCCCCCGATCCATGTGACCCCCCCCGTTCCCGGGGCGTGTCCGCTCGGGGCGCGCGCGCGGCCGCCGGTGGCAACAATGTGTCAGGGGCGGTGGGAGGGGGCGTGGCCGGCGCGCGGCGGGGGCGGGCCCGGGGGCGGGGCGCGGCGCGGGGGGCGGTGCCGGGCGCGGGGGCGGCGCCGGGCGGGGGGCGCGGGCGGCGGGCGCAGCATGGCGCGGCGGCACTGAGCGAGCGGCGGCCTCCCGGCCCGGCCTTTGTCTCTCCGGTGTCCCCGGGGCGGAGCGGCCCGCGGCGGGGCCCGGGGCCGAGCCCGCAGGTGCGGCGGCGGCAGCACCGGGGGGCTCGCTGCCGGGCGGCGGCGGCGGCGGCGGCGGCGGCGCCGCGGGGCTTCGGAGGAACTTGGCCGAAGTTGGGCGCGGCGGGGGGGGCGGGCGGGGGGAAGGTTCCCGGTGCCGGGGCGATCCCCGGGGCGCCGCGGGAACCGGCCGGTCCCCGCCGCCCGCGCGCGGGATGCGGCTGCCCCGGCGCCGCCGCACCGCGGCCGCCCCCGAGTCCCCCCGCTGACGGCGCCCGGGGCCGCGGGCGATGGTGAGGGCTGGGAGCCCGCCCGCCGCCGCCCGCCGCCCGCCCGCCGCCCCCGGCCGGCCCCAGGGCCCCGCCGCCCCGTGAAGCGGCCGGAGCCGCGCCCGCCGCCCGCCGGGACGATGGTGCGCTGCGGGGCGGCCGCGCTGCTCGCCGCGCTCCTCGGCGTCTGCGTCTGGACCGACGAGACCGGGAAAGTTATCTCGGACCGCTTCGCCGTCTACTGGAACCGGAGCAACCCCAGGTGAGGCGGAGGGGGGCGGCGGGGGCGGTCGCGGCGCCCGAGTTCCAGTCGGTGTTTCCCCCCCGCACACACCCGGTGACAGCGGCCGCCGCCGCCCGTGGCGGGTCGGGTCCCGCTCCGACCCCCGGTGGGCTCCGGTGAACGGGCTGGGCGGCCCCGGGGAGGGGGGGGCGGTCTCCGGGGGGGTCCCTCTCCCGAAAGTTCCCGCGGGGCCCCGGGCGGGCCGTCCCCGGGGGCTGCGGCAGCGCCCGGAGCATCGCGGGGCGCGTTCCCGGGGGGAGCGGGCGGCGGGCGCTGCGGATCGGCCCCCCCGGCCCCTCCGCGCCCAACTTCGGGGAAGTTCAAGTTCCTCCCCCCGCCCCCCCCCCGTCCCTCTCCCAGGATGAAGATTCTGCGAAAAAAAACCCCAACGAAATCTACCCAAAGCGGCGGGTGCGGCCGCGGGGGGGTCGGAAAAAACGATTCTGGGGGGGAAACGGCAAAATGGGCCTGGGGGGAGGCCTGTGGGGCTCGAGGGGGGCTGAGGGTGTGGGACTGGGGGTGCTCGGCTCCACTGCTCCCGGGTCATTCCCATCCTGGAAGTGCAATCTCCACAGTTGGCTTCGTTTCCCTGCTCCAGTTTGGAATTATAATTTTTCTGTGTATTCTTTCTCCCCCAGCGTTTTTTTTGGGGGTGAGAGTTTTGTTTTCTGTCGTATTTCTTTGTTCATAATACTGAGGAACCAAAAACTGCTGGCAAGTTGGAAGTGGGAGGCATTCTACTCTGGGAATGCTCAGGTGGTTGGGACCCCCAGGACCTTCCACCCACCCTGCAGGGACACCCCACGGGGTCTGAATGGGCTCATTTGCGGGGACACTTATAAAAGACAAAAAAAATTAAGAACCAGCCACTGAACCCCCATTTTTCCCCCAGTTCCTCAAAGTTCTCCCAGCCCTGGCAGCGTCCCTGGCAGCAGTGGGGGATGAGCTCTGTGGGTGCTCAGTGGGTGCCGCTGCCCCCAAGGCCTCCAGCTTTTGGGCTGCCCCGTTTTCTGGGTCAAACGGGGGGTTCTTTGTCCCCCTCTGTCCCTGCATGAGGAGAGGCCACGGTGTGGCCTGGTCCTCGTTCCCAGCAAGGCGAGGTGGCTCCTCTGGCTCATCCCCTGCTGCGGTGGGAGCTCCGGGAGGGGACCCTCGGTGGCACCTTCTCTCCCTCGATGGCACCAGTGCTGTCGATAAAGTTCCCGGCTGTGTTTCGGTGCCTGGAGCTGGTGGGACACACATGGGGCCGAGGACCCTCACCAGCACCGGTGTCCACCCAGCCTCCACACGTCCCCCTGGGGGGACCCACTCGTGCCCCTCACGCCGCCCCGAAATCGGGGCGAGCCCGTCCCTTTGTGCCGTGGCGGCGGTGCCTCTGCCACGGGCCGCCCGTGGTGCATATGGATTTTATTATCTCCCTCACATTTTTGTGGGGGATTGTAAGAGCCAGGGAATTATATATAATTTTTTTTTTTTTTTTTTTTTTTTTGCCCATTGCGAAGTTTTTGGTTTCGGCTCCTGGTGCTCCCCAGCTCCCACACTTTGGGCTCTTTTCTTTTGTTCTCCTAAATGCCAAACGTGTGCAAGGGCCCCCCCTGGTCAAACTCCCTGGGACGAGGGTGGTTGGGGCGGTGGCTGGGATTTGGCACCCAAGGGTGCCTGTGGCTGGGATTTGGCACCCAGAGGTGCCTGCAGTTGGGATTTGGCACCCAGAGGTTCCTCTGGCTGGGATGTGGCACCCAAGGGTTCCCCTGTGGTGTCGACAGCCAAAAGTAGCCCCTTGGTCGTTGGGTACCGGGCGTCCCGGGACCCGGCAGTGGCGATGGCGTCGGCTCCGTCCCCTTCGCCCCCTCGGAGGCGCCGCCGGGAATTTATCCTCAGAAATACATGGTGGATCATTATTCCATACATATATATATATATATAGTATTATTTTTGAAATCCGCTATTGGCAGGGAAAATATTTTCGAGGGGGGGAAGTAAAATGGAGCGGAGGAAGCGCGAGGGGCTGGGAGGGAAGAGCAGACAATGGCTGGTGGGTTCAGCAGCACGTCCGCAGCGCCTGGCTCCGGGATGTGACCCAAATTCCCCCAATGTGGGAGCGCCCCGTGTCGCCAGCGCTCCCCGCCCGCGCCTTCGGCTCTCGGAATTCGAGGCAATTTATTAGGGGGTTGCAAAGATTGAAATTGCCATTGAGTTTCCTGCTTATTCCCTTTTTCGAACCCAGCGGTGGGTTTATTTTGTCTCTGGAGTTACTACAGGGCTGTCTCATTCTTAAAAATGAAGAAAAACATATTTATGATTTTTCTGGTCCCTCGTTTTCTTTCTTTCCCTACCCTCTCACCCCTCATTTAATAAAGGGGAAATCAAAAGGGATTTAAAAAAAAAAAGGGGGAAAAAACCCAAGGTTAAAATGCCCTGTTTGAACCCACAGACCTGCTCTGCCGCTAAATATTTTTCCTCAGGTTTATACAGCAATCTATATTTTATAAAAGACAGGAATAAATCTCATGGTCGATATGATTTGCCCAGATTAGAATAATTCTATATTTCATAATTGGGGCTAAATTAAAAATAAGTGGTACCTCGGGATGCTGCAATTTCCCTGTTCTGGGGAGAGATTTAACCACTCGCTGTGGATTTACAGGTTTATTTTTATTTTTAAACGATTTTGCACGGACGCGTCGGGAAGAGGTTTGGCTGGCTGGAACTCCTGGGTTATCTGGGAGAAAACGAAGGAGGGCGAACGTAGAATTATATAACAACGGGCTGTTTCGCTGCCGTGTGGAACTGTGGATTTTTGCTCCGTGGCACGTTCGGGGGCTGCCGATGGTCGGTCTCCGGGTGTGGATCTGTTGGCCGTGGCCGGGCCGGTCGTTGGTGCCGGCGCGGTGTGTCCGGGGCGGGACTGTGGGGCCGGACCTGGCACCGTGGGCAGGGGTCTGGCACCGTGGGCAGGGGTCTGGCACCGTGGGCAGGTGTCCATCACGGTGGGCAGGGGTCCGGCACGGCAGGCAGGGCTCTTCCCGCCGTCACTCCGTGTTTTCCGGCTGGTGGTGCGGGAGCCGCTCGCCCGTAGGATTCCGGGGTGGACTTGCCTTGGGATCCAACGAGGCGCAGAGGGTCGAGCCCGGTGTCCCGGAGCACCCACCATCGCCCAGTGGGTTGGGGTCTCCGGTTTTGGCCCCCCTGGCCCCCCGTGCCGCAGCAGGTTTAGGATGGGTCTCGGTGTCCTACATCCCATCGTGCGACAAAAAGGCAGGGATCTGGGAAAACCTCTGCACTACGGGGGAAAGGTCTGTGGGAAGGAGAGACCTGTCCTCAGAGGGTCCCCAGTCCTGGGATCCTGACCCACGGCCCTCGGGCTGTTCTGGAAACCCCTGGAAGGCCAAGGAAGGATGGAGGGTTTGGGATTTGTCCCCGTCCCCTGCGCTGCCGACAGCCGGGTGACGGGCAGGGAATCGTCATTCCCGAGTGCCGGTCGGTGTTCCTGCAGCCATCGCTGCCGTGTGCCTGTACCCACAGCGGGAGTGTGCAAAGTGCCGGGGCTTTTCCTTCCCTCTGTGTGGCACAGGTCCCTGTGTCCGGGCGGGATCGTGCCCGTGGCCTGGTTTAATGCCGAGGTCACGGCGCTGCCTCCGAACGGTTCTTTGCTGATTTCTGTATTATTTTTCGGTGTGGTTTGTGAGCACAGCTGGGATTTCTGTTCTGCTCCTCTGCACTCCCCAATCCCGGGATCGGGAACCGGAGAAATGGTTTCTAGCAGGGGGATTTGCAGAGCCAGGTGATGCTCAGGGCCAGCGGTGGTGCCAGAACAGGACTTTGGGGAGCCAGGGGCCCAGGCCACAGTGGGGGTGGGGTGGTTTGGATGGTGCTCCCCATGTCATCAGATTTTGTGCCCCTTTTTTCCTGCGTTCCCATCTCCCGGAGCCGCAGCCCCGGTTGCTGCTGCTTTGTCCGAGAGCCCGGAGCGCGGCGGCCGCGGCCGGGGGAGATGTGCCCGTGGCCATGACCCCCTGACCACCCAGGCCAGAGCCAGCTCGCCCACCCGTGTGTCACGAGGGGCTGTGGCCAGGCCGAGGGCGGCTGCATGTGCCACCTGTCCGTTGAGGGAGCCCAGACGATGCCAGGGTGTTTTCTGCGGGGGAATTTGGAGCTGGCGAGCGGTGGCCGAGTGGGAGGGCTCGGCTCAGGGGGAGCCCACCCGTGTCTCTGTGCTGGGGCTCTTTGGGTCAGCCCTGAAGTGGAGCTGGATCCCAAAACCTCCATGTGCCAAATCTGGCTGGGGCCTTTGTGGTCACCCCCATCCCTCTGTGTTCCCCATCCCTGTGTGTCCCTCCCCACTCCCATGGGCATCACACCGGGGTCTGCACCAGCCTCTGGAAGAAACACGCCCTGTTCCCCCTTTGGAGCGATTTTAGTGGGAATTTTATCCCTGGCACTCGGGTCGTTCCCGTGTCCCCTCTGGAGGTGCCGGGGCGGTGCTGGGGGTCGGGGTGTGCCGGCGCTCGGCCGCATCCTGCGCAATTCCTGCTCTTTTAGTTTTCCTCGCTCCGCTCTCCCTTTGTGCCGAGATCACTCCCAGCCCTTCCCACCCCTCTTTTCCAGCCCGTTAAGCCGTGTTAGCTATTCCTCACCAGCCCAGGGCTGCGGCGAGTGGTTAATGGAGAGCAGACACCGCCGGGCCGGCGTCGCTGACAGGATTCTCTCTCCGTGCCCGTCTCCGTCTCCGCCTGTCCCTTTCCAGGGACCGCAATTACATTCCCTGCTGGTTGCACATTTGGTATCCAAATGCCGGCCATGCGCCGCATCCTAATGCGAGGATGGGCTGGGGGCGAGCGGAGCTGCCGCAGGGTCGGACGCTCCCCGGGACCCCCCGTGTGTCCCGGGGTGTCCCGCTGGGGGGGACACACAGAGGGTGGGGAATGGGAACGGTCCAGGGGGTGAGAGATGCCCTCGGGTCCCCTGGAAAGCTTCAAAAGTGCTGCTGTGTATAGAAATACACGCATATTTATATACGTATATATTTATATACATATATGTATTATATTTGTGTATCTCTGTTTCTTCGGAGGTGTGGGTGTTTATACGGCCCCCCACATAAATACACTTTACACACACAAATAATCCAGTGCCAAACACCCTCCGTGTTCCTCCGTGCGTGGCTGTGCCACCCTTGTGTGACATTCACCTGGATATACCTGCACTCTGGGATATACCTGGGTGTGGGTTTACCTGGCTCTAGGCACAGGTTTGTCTGTCTGTCCAGCTGTGTCCATCCCACATGCCGTGGCTGGAGCTGTACCTGCCTGTGCTTGACAAGGTTCAGCTGCTGGGTTGGCTGGAAAATTGCAGCAATTGTTCCTTAAATAGCTCCTCGTTCCTGATGGTGACAATTTCGGTTCTTTTGTGTTAGATATTAATCATGATTTTTGAGGCTCTGTTTTGATCCGAGCTGGTTTTCCCCACTTGGGGCAGAGATCCTGCCCTGCTTCCTTGGATTTAATGGGATTTATGGAAGGTGAGCAGCTCGGGGTGCTGTTACCTCAACCCCTAAAGGGAGTTTAAATTCCTTTTCCCCCTTTGCCACCACCCAAGGCTCATCCAGTGTCTGGGTGCTTCCCTCTACCTGGAGCATCATCCCAAGAGCAGGACCAGCCCTGGTTTGGCCTCTGTGGGTGTGGGGAAGCGCCGCTCCGAGAGCCCGAGCCGGATCATCCTTGGACTCCATGGTCTTGGAGCTCTTTTCCAACCCAAACGAGTCCATGATCCTCCGGAGCTGGAGAAGCACCAGGGTGAGCCGTGGGCCACCCCGGCTGCTTTGGCCTTTGCCAAGGGAATTCTGGAGGCACCTCAGGGACACCCCGGAGCCGGGGCTGCGTTTGGGGGTGTTCTGTGTGGACACAGACTCTTTGCCACCAGCCCAACCCTCCCCTTGGGTGCCGGATTTGGGGATCCCTTTGCTGTTCCCACCGGCTGGGTGGGAGCTGTGTTGGGGGGCCGGTGCCCGTGGGGTGTGCGATGTGCCAGGGCTGGTTTGATCCCAGCAGGAAAACTGGGAAGGGCCGAGGCTGAGAGCAGGCAGTGGGATGGAGCCCGTGTCCCAGCTCTGTGTCCCAGCTCCGTCCCAGCCTGTTCCCGGGTGGCCACAGTGTTGTTATTTATTTATTTCTCCTCCCTCGCTCCCCCTTGGCTTGTTGCTGCCGCTGTGCCTGGGCTGCTAAAGAGCTTCCCATTGTTCCGCAGCTAATTACCTCCTAATGAGGCTCCCGGCTCAAAAGCCGGCCGGGAGTGGGGGCTGTGGGGGGGGACTGGAGGGGCTGTGCTCAGGGGGTGAGGGCAGGGCTGGGGTCACCGCCAGGGTCACCAGCGGGGTCACCGCCAGGGTCACTGCTCCCCCCGGGATCACCCGCTGGCTTCGGCAGTGGGGACACCCATGGCCATGGAGCTTCATCCCAAAGGGAGGCTGGGAAATGACTTTGCCAAAATTCCCCCAATGAGCACCAAACCCGGGGAGAAAGGAATGCCCCGTGGGCATGTCCAGGTGGGGCTGAGCTGGTGCTCAGCACAAAGCCTGGGAGCGTTCCCAGTGAATCCCTTGGTGTGACACCTTCCCCCAACCCTGTCTGGGATGTGTCACCTTCAGGGCACATCCTTCATTTTGGAAGTGGCTTCAGCCAGGGTTCCTCAAAGCTCATCCCGTCCGTGTGCTGGATAAATCCTGCTGTGCTTCCCCTTCCCTCTTGACCTTATCCCATCCCAACCTTATCCCATCCCTGGGCAAGAGGCTGGGATGAGCCCTGATCCCTGAATGGGGTTCACCACTTGGGCTGGAGGGAGCCAGGCAGTGTCAAGGAGGGTCCTGCTCCCCCATGGGACACGGAGCAGAACTTCGGGTTCCACACCCCAGGTCCTGTCTCTGCCCCTGGAATCGTGCACGTCCCTCGGGGCGGTGGCAGCTCCTGTGGCTCCTCCGTGTGCCGGATGGCAATTCCACAGAACATGTTGGGGGGAAAAGGGGATCCTTCTCCAAAGGGATTGGGAAGGCCCCTCCGCCTCTGCCCCGCTCCGATTGAAGCCCACCTTTGTGTCCCCACACAGGACTGGGGAGGCCCAAACTTCAGAGGGGGACGAGGCACTCAAAGCCACAACAGTGGGGAAAAATATTCCAAAGGAGGAAAACTCACTCCCTGGAATAATAATGAAGATGAGGGAATGAGTTCCAGTGCCTGGGGCAGGGAGGGGTCTCAGAGGGAGCCCGTCTGAGGGGATGGAATTGTGGAGGCAGGAGAGGTACTGAGCTGGACCCCCAGTTTTGGGGTCGCCCCTGTCCTGCCCAGCTTGCCCATGGATCGATCTCCGGCTGTGGCAAATCCCGGGATTGATGCACTTGGTCTGGTGAAGCCAATCGGCACCAGGACCTGTGCTCCTGTCCCAGGTCCCGCTTGGATCCACTCAGCATTTTCCTTTGGGTCATTCACGGAGGGAGAGGAATTCAGAAACAGGGATTTAGGCTCCATTTCCTTTTTCAATTCCTCCCCCTTTTAAATTTTTCCTTCCCAAGGCGCAGTGGAGCGGAGGAGCAGAGAGCAGTGCTGCTGCTGGGGGAGGGACGGCCACAGGGCTGAGCCGTGTCCTGGTGGGGCTGTGCCGTGGTGGGATCCCGTGGGATACACCTGTGCCGTGGTGGGATCCCGTGGGATACACCTGTGCCGTGGTGGGATCCCGTGGGATACACCTGTGCCGTGGTGGGATCCCATAGGATACACCTATGCCGTGGTGGGATACACCTGTGCCGTGGTGGGATCCTGTGGGATACAGCTGTGCCGTGGTGGGATCCCGTGGGATACACCTGTGCCGTGGTGGGATCCCATAGGATACAGCTGTGCCGTGGTGGGATCCCATGGGATACACCTATGCCGTGGTGGGATCCCGTGGGATACAGCTGTGCCGTGGTGGGATCCTGTGGGATACACCTGTGCCGTGGTGGGATCCTGTGGGATACACCTATGCCGTGGTGGGATCCTGTGGGATACACCTGTGCCGTGGTGGGATGCCATGGATACATCCCTGCGCTCCCTCAGCACATCAGCTCTTCCCAACCTGCCAGTTTTGTGCTCTCGTTGACATCTCCCCCCGGCCTGGCCTTGTTTTTGTGGGATTTCCCAGTTTTCCCTGGAGCCGTGACCCCGGGCACACACGGCACAGACGCCGGCACTGCCCGCGCCGTGTCGGTCCCGCCGAACGCCCGCCCGGCACCGCGCCCGGAGCTGCTGCTGCCCGTGGGTGCGGCAGGGAGTCTGCTGGCACCGGTATTCCCAGCACCAGTATTCCCAGCACCAGTATTCCCAGCACCGGTATTCCCACCACTGGTATTCCCACCACTGGTATTCCCAGCACCAGTATTCCCAGCACCGGTATTCCCAGCACCGGTATTCCCAGCACCGGTATTCCCAGCACTGGTATTCCCAGCACCGGTATTCCCAGCACTGGTATTCCCAGCACCAGTATTCCCAGCACCGGTATTCCCAGCACCGGTATTCCCACCGCGCTGCCGAAGCGTCCCCAGGATCCCCGGAGTCCCAAACCATCGCTCGGTCCCTCTTTATTTGACTGCAGGAATGGGTTTTTATTTCAGCTCCTTCCCCACCCTCCCTGAAAAACCCCGGGAACCCAGCTTTGGATTTCAGATTTTTTTGTGTCAAATCCAGACCTCTCCTGGCCCCGATTCCCAGCGCCACTGACTTCGGGGGAAAAAGGGGGAATAAATGGGAACACGGGTTTTTATTGACCCAGAATGGGGAAGCCCCATTCCATCCCCAGCTTCTTCCTCCTCCCACCACATCCCAGTTGTCTCCTATATCTGTTTCCTTGGCGTTCAGCCGAATTTCCCTGGAAATATTTTCCTGTTTCCCCCCCGTGCAACCAAGTTTTGTTGGATTTTTTTTTTTCCCCCCTGCAGAAGAGGAGGAATTATCCGTCTCGGTTTATTTTTCCTTGAACATTACACGGGAGCAAAACTCACCCATGTGCTGGGAAAGAGATAAAGTGTTTAGACAGCAAATACAAATATTCGGAGCACTCAGCCCGGCTACAGCTATTCCTGCCAGGATTCCAGATTCCGTGCCGTGTCTTCTAGGGGGGTTTTATTTAGACTGTCTTATTTTTTCTATTTATCAAAAGCCCTGTTTATATTTGCAGTAAAATCAAATCAGCCTGACCCTGTAGAGAACTCGAAAAATCCCAATTCTTTCCTTTTCCAATCCTGTTTCCACTGAGGAAGAAAGCCCCTGGACCTCGTGCCCTGCACAAAATCCAACCGCGACGGGATTATTCCGGCGGCTGAGCTTCTCCGCAGGCGCTGGGACAAACCGGGATGTGGGGACGCTCCTGTGGAGGTGGGGATGGAGTTGGAGCCCCCGGGGGGTTCCCGTGGGGTCTGGGGGGGGGCACAGGGCCCCTCGTGCCGCAGGTTCCAGCTGCTGGGGTTTATTATTTTGATTTTATTTGAATACTAAGTTAATACGAATGCTGCTCCTCGGCAGCATCCCGGCTGCATCCCGGTCTCCCGTCAGCGTCCCGGTCCCGCTGGGGACCCCGTGGATGTCACTGTCCCCCTGTGCTGGGTTCTGGTGCCGTCAGGAGCCCAGGAAGCTCTTTTCCAGCCGGCTCGATAATCCCAATTATTATCTGGATTCTCGATCAGGGTTGCTTATTAAACTTGGCACCGCTGGCTTTGCCGTTCCGGCCGCCTGCCTCGGCAGAGGGATTTATCTCCTGCCGACTCGGGAAGGAAATTGAGTGGAAAAACGCGGGGCAGAGCCCCCCGGGACGGGGAGGGGGGCCGGGGGTACTCGGCTTCCGCAGGGCCGGGACTGCCGGGACAGCCCCGACGGATCCGGGGCGATGCCGGGTCGGGATGGTGGAGCCGCCTGGGCCGTGTCCGTGTGTCCGTTTCCATCCGTCCGTCCCCACCCTGTGCCGGTGGCACGGCCCTGTTCCGGGACGGGCGTTTTTATCCCAAGGTTATTTTGGAATGGTCAGTGCTTTAATATGGTGCCTCAGCGTTACTGAAGTGTCGCTATTTTCCCTTTTCCCTGAAACCCAAGGGACCCCTTCTCAGCCCTTCTCCCGCTTCATCCCAGCTTTTCCTGCATCCATGCCTTTCTTGCTTCCCATCCCACAAACCTTCCTGGTTTGCTCACTGACCCTTCTTCTTGCATTTCTCCCACAAACTGTGCTTTATTTTCACCCGACATGGTACCGGAGCCGCCCGAGCCTGAGCCGATGTGCCGGCCCTTCCAAAGGGGCTTTTCCCAAATTTCATCCCGTTCTCAGAGCAGTCAAGTGGAACATCCAGGGGAGCGGGGTGGGAGGTTGGAGAGGTGCTGCTGGAGAAGGTGCTCTCCTGGAGAGTTTCCCTCCCTCCTGGTGTTTGGATATTTCATTTTTCCCGTTGTTCTGCTCCGCTTTTTCCTGCCCTTCCACCATTTTCCTGCATTTTAAAAAAAACTGCTTCAAAGCCTGTAACTGGAATTCCCTCTGTCTGTGTGTCCAGCCGCTCTCCCGCCCCTGTGTGAGCTCCCTGCTCCCGGGATCCCTGTTTTAGGGTGGGGGCTGTGCCATGTCCCAGGGACTGTCCCATTGTTGTCCAGGCGCTGTCGGATACAGCACCAGCACACAGGAATTCTGGCACCAGCTCCGGCTGCAATGCTGGTCAAAATGGTGCTCCCGTTTGTTTCCAACACAGAATCCAAGGCTGTTTGGAATGGAAATGGCTTCTGGCTCCAGGCCCCATCCAATGCTGCCTCCATTGGATCTCTGTGGGGTCACAGGGATTGGTTTGGCCGGAGCCGGGGGGGTGCCGAGTGGAACATTGGGGTTGTTCCCCACTCCACAGCCTGGCATCGCTCCTGGCCCCGTGAGGTTGGATTTAAGGCTGAATTGGGAGGATTGGGAACAGGTTTGGGAACGGGGATCACCTTCTGCTGCAAGGTGTGTGCTCCGGAGGCAGCATCCAGCCCAGCCAGTGCTGGCATTCCTAACACTCATCGCCACCAGTGACCTTCGTCTTGGACCAGCTCCCAGCTTTCCCTGCCTGCGATTCCTGGCCTTCCCAGCTCTCCCTGCCTGCACCTCTCTCAGTGGTAGTTCCAGGGGTCGGTGGCCCTGAGTTCCAGCCACCCAACTGCTGCCTCTCCGGGCTCATCCCGCCGCCATCCGCACTTGTTTGTTCTCCCTTGGTTGTTCCCGACGCTCTCTCCGGTGTTGGGATGTGGAGTGCCGGCAGTGGGAGGTGTTGGGGGCTTGGTGTCCCCTAGACAGCCAGGATCTGGGCTCCAGGAAAACCTGGTCTCCATTTCAGAGCTGATTAATAATAATAGTAATGATAATAATAAATCATGATGTTGTGTTTTACAATAGAAAGCTTTGGATCAGGAGCAGGGACGCTCGTCCTGTGAGCTGGGGCGATCCTGGATCCGGCTTCCAGCTCATTACAGGGAGACAAATGGCTTCTCCCTCCCCCAGCCTCAGTTTCTCCGTGGGTAAGGTGAGGATCTCTGCCAGGGGCTAAATTAGGGAATTAATATTGGTAGAGTGATTGAGAGATGGAAAAGGACATGGCTGTCAGAGCGCCCAGCCCCGGGAATTTCTGCTGGGAGCAGTGTCGGTGGTGTGGGCAGAGAAGCCCCTTCTTTGTGTCCATGGAGCCCAGGGCTCCACAAGGAGGGACTGGAGCCCCCCAGCTCCTTCCACACTGGTCTGGGGTCCGTGTGGGGACACGGTGGCTCAGATCCATGGCTGGGTCGGGCGTGCATCCTGCATCCAGGTGGTTTGGCAGTGCCGGAGCCCAATTTATTCCAACCTCTTCCACCCTGTCCCTGCCCCAAAATCCTGGTGTCACCGAGTCCCCGGTTCCTGCCGGCAGCCCTGTTCCCAGGGGAAGGGAATCCAGCTGGATGGATCTTTTCTGTTTTTCCTTAGACATTGTAATATTTGTTCCCCGTTATAAATCACTGCCCAGCTCCGTGTGCAGGGAGGATTTATGGGCGCAGGTGGGAGGGACGCGGCTCCCGGGACCTGCTGGAAGGGGTTTGTGGTGACGGTGTCGCAGCAGGGAGAGGGCTGGGGATCCCTCCTGGGGATGTGATGGGAGCGGGATCAGTCCCTGGGGAGGGATGGACCCGGCTGGGCTGACTGAGCTCGGGACACATCGGTGATGCCACTTGGGTTTTATCGCTGTGCTGGAAGGGGTTGGAATGGTGGCACTGGCAGGTCACACCCCAGACGGGGGATAAGCCAAAAAATGAGGTTCCAAGGCCTTTTCCAAGTCCGCCAAAGGCCAGTTTAAATCCTGGGAAGGTCTTGCTTTCTCACCACAGCTGACAGTGTCACGCTGGGAATGTAGCTGGGGATGTGGGAATGCCTCCAGGCAGCTGCTGACAAAGGTGACCCCGGAGCCAGGGGGGCCAGGGGGTGTCGGGTGCGTGGTGAGGACGGAGGACAGGGATGGGATGGGGATGCCCAGCCTCGGGGAGACCCAGCCGGGGCTCTCCCTGCTCCCCGGGGGCTGGGATGGCTCCAGGGGGATTTTCCCTGCACCAGCACTGCCCGCAGCAGCACAAACGAACCAAGTAATTGGCAACATGGAAATATTTTGTGCTCATTAGGCAGCGGGAAGCGGCGGGTGAGGAGGCAGCGGGTGAGGAAGGGGGTTCTCCGGCGGTGTCCTCAGGAGTGGTGCTCTCCAGAGGCATTCCCAGGGGCTGCTGGTGACCCAAACCCCACCGCCTCCTGGCTGGGAACCAGGGCAGGGAGCACGGTGTGGAAGCCCCCTGGGATTGGGGGCTGGCAGTGGGAAGCCCCCCTGCCCTGGGGAGTGGAGGGACCGGGTCCTGGCATGATGTGATCGGGAGCCCCGTGTGTTGGGAACAAGAGCAAACCACGGGAGCAGTGGGGTCCCAGCCGCTGTCCGGGGGGGAACTGGGACCGTCACCCCACATTTTCTCCTAATTACCATAAATCCCACGGGTTAAACGTGGTGACATCGGGTCTCAGCAGCTGCCTTGGAGCTCCCCGGCCCCGGCACTGCTGGTTCCCAGGAGCAGCGTCACGGGGGAGCCCCGGGGGGCTCGGTGTCCCCTCCGCCCCCAGCACAGCACAGGAGAGCAGCGGGAGCAGGGGGCGATCCCTGAGGACCCTGTCCCTGCTCGGGGGGTCCCGGCGGGGTCCCCCCACCGTCCTCAGCCCCGAGCACGTGCCGGCGGTGCCGGGGCCCCGGCGCTGCCCCCGGCGCGGCGCGGGGAGCCCAGCGGTGCCGCAGGCGGGGGAAGCTTTATGGCTGTAGTTAAAGGGACTTTATGATATTGTATCTGAACAATTGCCGGCTATTATCCGGATCGATGCCGCGGGATTGAGACGCCGGCTGATAACCCAGGCAGGGCTCTAATCGCTTTTAACCGCGCAGGGTCGGTGGTGCTTTCCATAAAACCCCTCGGCGGTTTCTCTTTTAACTTCCTGCCCCTGGAACCGGTGGGTTTTTCCCCCAGGACATTTTGGGGTCCTGGTTTGTCCCCCTCTGTCTCACTGCCCTGGGTGGGGACTGGGATGCTGAGACCCGGCATTGAGGTGGTGGGGTGCTGGGATCCAGCTGTGGGGGCTCCAGGGTGCCCAGCACTGCTGTGTCCTGCCCTGCTTAGGAGTGAGGGGCAGATTTTGGGGTCCCCTTCCCACCTTTGGCTGGCAGTGACCGTGGGTGAGTCACGTCACCTCTGTGCACTTCATTTTCTGCAGCTGTGGAATGAGGACAATGATACCTTTCCCACCTCGCAGAGGGGTTGGGAGGCTTAATTAGTTAATGTTCGTAAAGTGCTTTGAGGATTAATTAATATTGTGACTCTAATTTTTTCCGATGGTGAAACGCCACTTAAATATCTCCGCGCCGGTTCCTTCCTCCCTGACCCTGTAAAGCAATTCCACCTGGGAATGTCACCGGTCTCTGCAGGAGCCATGCAGCCCTGTCCCTGCTAGGTGTCATCTCCCAGTGCTGAACTGGGAGCCACTGGGGACAGGAGGCCCCAGGGTTGGTCACCAATGCCCCGGGGCTGATCCGGAGTGTGGGATGTGGCTCCCAGCGTGTCCACCCGACCCAATTCTCCTTGGCCAGGCTGTCCCTGCTGGAAGCCATTCCTTTGTTGGGATTATGCCACTCTCACCTCCCTGTGACACTGCTCGTCCCTTCCCAGCCTGCCCAGGCAGCCCCATCCCCATCAGCTCGACCTGCTGGGATGCTCCTGTGGGAATCTGCCCCCAGCAAATCCCGCATCCTGCGTCCGATCCTGTCCGGCATTTGGGGCTGGGAGGGGGCTGGGAGGCCAGGCTGGGGGGTGGCCAGTCCCCAGTGGGCTGGGAGTGCTGTGCTGGGCACGAGCCAAAGCACTGGGCAGCTGTCTGTGCCGCCACACGGGCCCAATCCCGGCTTTCCCGGGGAAAGGAGCCGTTGGGATCACACCTGTGTGGGATGTGCCTGGCAGGCGCAGGAGGGCACGTCCCGATGTCTCCATTCCCGAGTGCCATTAGTGGGATCGCTGACAGGCAGGTTTGCTGAGATGGTTTCTCAGCAGCAGCTCTGCTCCCTCCCGCTCTCCTGCTCCCTCCCGCTCTGCTGCGGGGACAGAGGGCAGGGGGACAGTGGAGGGGTCCCCGCGATGGCAGTGCCATCCCCGGCCCTCTGGGGTGTGAAACCCGGGATTAGCTCAGCTCCAACGCCGGGAGGGTCTCAGGAATCCCTGGCCCAGCACCAGGTTTCCTGCTGGGAGCAGCCAGGGGAGGAGCTGAGCGTGTGTCCCAGCTCTGGGTGACCTGCAGGATCGCAGCCTCCGGCACTGGCACAAACTGGGGCCGTTTGGCCGTGCTGGAGATGTGTGAATTCCAGAGGGGCTGCTGGGAGGGAGCTGGCAGGGGGACCATGTGGTTCTGACTGGGGTGGGCTGACGGGATACGATGGAGCCCCCAGGGCTGGAGAATCAGGGATGGCAGGAGAAACCCCAGTTACAGAGCACTGGAGGGAACTGGGACCCGCCGTGGGGTGAGGGAGAGGAGGAGGGAGGTCTGGGGGCAGCCACCATCCAGTGCTCCCTGGAGCTGCTGAGTGGAGCTGGAGAAGGAGCATCTGGGCTGGGAGGGGACGAGCCAGGAGGCCCTGGTGCTGCTCGATGGCTCCTGGCCCTGGTCAATGGCTCCTGTCCCTGGTTGTCACCAAGCTCTGGTGGTGTGATGAGAGGCATGTGCAGGGTCTCACTCCCAGCTCCTCCACGGGGTGTGGGATAGGACAGACCGACGTCAGCGTCCCCACGCCCGGACCCTGCTCCGTGCCGTTAATAACATCCCGGCAATTAATCTGGAACTAATGCAACGATAAAAATAACCTGCTGTCCTTCCGCAGCGCCGCATCCCACGAGCTCAGAGGTGTTTCAAACCCCTTTATCGCCGGATCCTGCCGCCAGCCCGGCAGTGGGGTGCCCGGGGTGGCACCGGAGGCCGCGGGGCTGTGATCAGGGTTTCCATCCCTGACCCTCTCCCTGCCTTCTGCGAGGTGTGAACCGCCCCAGCTCCCTCCAGTGCAGAGACTGGTTTACCAAGTGCCAGGTTTTAAATAATCTAAATTACATGAATATTTTATTTTTCTTCTTTCTAGAGTTGTGGAATTCCCAGGGGTTGGTTTTCAGGCTTTTCTCCGTAATGGAGGAGCAGGAACGTGTTCTTTTAATGGTAATTGAGATTCTTGCATCATTGCAGGACTTGTAAGCTGGATTGGCTTTAAATAACAGGAGTGTGGGGGAATTCAGGTTCTTGCTCCTCAAATGGGTTTCTGAGGTTTTTGGGTGGTTTTCCTCACTCTCACAGAGGTTGGAGGGCCTGGAAAGCCCCATCCCACTGTCCTGGGAACCCTCCCCAAAGCAGGAGGTGACTTGAGGGGGTGACAGGGACCCTGTGGATGGTGGTGTCCTTCAGGAGACCTCTCAGGAATGGCGTTGGGGGTGACCTTCGTCATGCACCCCATCACTGGAGCTGCCAGCCAGTCCTTTCCCAACCCGTGTGCACCCGGATGTTGAAGCTGGATCCTCCCAGACTGAGGTTTGGGGCTTTTATTTTTGGCTTTGTTACCTTCTGCCTGGCACAGTGAGCACCCAGCTGGGGGGACACCCATCCTGGTGGGACCCATCCAGTCCTGCTGCAGGGGTGCTGGTGGAGCAGGCACGGGGAGGGGTCGGTGTCCCTCCTTTGCTGTGCAAGACACGGGGATGGTTCTGGAAGGATGAGGATGAGCAGGGATGGCAGGGGGTGAAGCTTGGCCGCTGTGCCCGGGGGTCCCATCACTGCCAGTCCCAAAACTGTTGTGGAATGAGGCGGCCCTGTGCCCTCCCGAGCTTGTCCCCCCAGGGTGGATCCCGGCTCCGTGGGCACAGCGCTGGCAGGGCCGGTCCCACCACAGCCGGTGTGGGGTGGTGGAAGGGGCTGCCTGCACTTTCTGGTTGGGGGAAGCGGTTTCCGGCTGCTGGGGGAAACATCTGGATCCAATTCCCGCCCCACGTGCAGCCGGCTGGGCCGGACCCGCTGCTCCTGCGCGGCGTGACGGGAGTGGCTGTGCTGCAGAGGGACCCACCGGGTCCCTGTCCTGGGGTGAGGAGCCCCACGTTGTGTCCCCATCCCACCGGGAGCCCTCCTGTGACAACCCCATCCCACCAGGAGCCCCACCACTGCATCCCCATCCCGTTAGGAGTCCCCTCCGCTGCATTCCCATCCCGCTGGGAGCTCCCCTGCTACGTCCCCATCCCACCAGGAGCCCTGCCATCCTGCCCTGGAGCTCCCCTTGCCCCCGTGGCATCGCCCGGGGCCATCAGTGCCCGTCCCCGGTGTCCTGCTGCCCCGTCCCGGCCGGGGGTGGGGGGAGCCGCTGCCCGCCCGTGCCTTTTGTCAGCCTCAGAGAAGTTGACCTTGACGCGCGCTGGAAGAGCCCTGCAGCTAATCGTGTTAGAGGTGTCTGACTGCGGCTCGCGCCGCTCTACCTGAGCGGCATCAGCAACGGGGCCGCGGCGGGCTCGGCGCCCCGGCTCAATAATTGATGCGTTTTTCTCGGCTCCCCCTTCCGTGAAAGGAAACCCAAGTGCTGGGGTGGATGGCAGGGCCGGGAGGGTGGGACGGGAATGAGGATGAGGATGGCGAGGGGTTGGGTGCCGGGTGGGACGCTCGGGGATGGGGATGGGGATGTGCCGAGGGTGCTCCGCAGTCACGTGGAGAAATGGGGTGGTGGGAGCGGCCCCTTGGGTGCCCTCCTGCTCTGTCCAGCTTCCTCCCCATGGCAAGACCCTAGAGGCACTACATTTCCACCCGCTTTTTTTGGGAATCTCTGCAGAAACCCTCAAAACCTGCCTTCCCGTGGGAGCACTGAGCATCCTCACACCGAGCATCTCCCTTTTCCTTGGGAGCTTCTCCTGCTCTGGAGGTGGGCACAGCCCCCTCGATGCCCCCACCACACGCCCCTTGGCTGCCCTTGCTCTCACCTGGATCCCCATCACTCGGCCACCCTGGACCCCACAGAAGGTGGGTAACTGGCCCCAGGTGCCCCCTGGCTCATCCCCCTGTACCAGGCAGAGCTGTTTTGCCTCCATACAACCCTTCCTCCCTGCCTCCCCCTTTTTTTCCCCCTTTCCCCTCTTAGGCGAGCACGCAGGGAAGGGGAGAGATTTTAACCTTCTGCCTGGAACCAATTAAAAAGGTCTTTCCACAGAGACGAAAGTGCTCGTGCACCTTTGTGTGCTGCGAGCGGGGGGAAGAAAGCAGAGGCGGCCTTTGAAGGGGGGATGAGGTCCCTCCGCTGGGACCCCTCCGGGCTTTCAAAGCCTGCGTTATTTCTTTATTTTTAAATAGCCAAATTAAAGTGCCTCCCGCTTCCTCCCCTCCCCGCTCGCACATCGCGCACGTGGCCCCCGCCAGCCGTGGGGGGGGATGAGGGCGGGGGGCACAGCTGGTCCAGTGTGGGGTCTTCTGGGCGTGGAGGGGGTCTGGGCACCCCAAAACCCAGCTGGGACCCCGCTGGGATGGGGCAGAGCATCCCTCCTTCCTGCCGGGGTTGCAAAGACCAGCAGTGGGAGGCAGAGGGACCTACTGGGGGTGCTGAGGGGTCCTGGCTGAGCCAGAACAGGGGCACGCTGGGCCCCTGTCCAGGGCAACCCCCCTCTCACCCTAGCAGAGCCCCCCAGGCAGGGCAGCCCCCTGCTCACCCAGCACAGCCCCCCAGGCAGGGCAGCCCCCTGCTCACCCAGCACAGCCCCCCAGGCAGGCCCCCTCTCACCCTAGCAGAGCCCCCCAGGCAGGGCAGCCCCCTGCTCACCCAGCACAGCCCCCCCACCCCCCCCGCCGCCCCTTGAACTCAACCAGCCGAACGCATGAGTGGGTTTCTTCAAAGGGCCCCCCGAGCCCCGTCCCCCCCGTGCCCGCCGCCCCCTCCCCAGCCCCGTAAGCCCCCTCTGAAAGGGCCGCAGAACAAAGCACAGGAAGGGATTCCGGTGGTTTCCGCACGGTCCTGAATGTGGAGCCGCTCAATGGAAGAGGAGCCGGGACGCGCCGACGCTTTTCATCCCCTGGCCCCGCTCCGGCCGCGGGCCGAGCGCTGCCCGCCCGGCCCCCCGCCCCTTCGGCCTTTTTTTTCTTCTTTTTTTTTTTTTTAATAGTCTCAGATTTATTTTTCCACAGTGTAATTCTGAAAGACAGCGGGGATGAATTATTCATTGCCCCTCTCCGCCTTTGCATACAATCCCGGCCGGGGAGGGGGCCGTGGCGAATGCGTTTGTGTGCAGGGCTGGGCCGAGGGGAATTGAAATCAATTTGGGGGGTTTAGGTGGGGGCATTTGGTGATGTCGGGGCTGGGAGGGGCTGGAGCTCATGGGATGAGGCCAGGAAGTTTCTAGTGGGGAATTATTCCCTTTCCAAAGCTGCCCCCAGGGTGCAGGTGCTGGTGGGTGACCCCAGGGTCTGGGCATTGGGTCAAGGTCTCGTGTGTGTCTGGGGGGCTTCGGGGTGGGCACCGTGGTCCCGAGTTTGCCCATTGTCACAATCCCCAGTTCCTGTGCAAGGGCAGCGCTGGCAGATACGACCCTGAGCAAAAAGAGGGGAAAAAGTAAAAAACACCCTTTTTTTCCTAAATTTCTGCTATTCTTGGGTGTTCCTTTAGCTCGGCCTGGAATGTGAAGCCAGGTTGAGGAGGAGGGATTCCCCAAAGAGTGGGATGGCTTTAGCAGGGAGAGCTCTGGCCAGTGCTGCCTTCATCCCCATCCCGCCACTTCCTTCATCCCTGTCCTGCCACCTCCTTCATCTCTGTCCTGTGCCCCCATCGCTCCCTGTCTCCCCACAGCCTCCCATTCTCTGCCCTTCCCTGGGGACACACGGGCAGCTGGTGCCACCCCTGTCCCTGGCATGGCAGTGACTGGACCTCAGAGCTGGCTGCCAAAACCTGCTGGGGGATAAAGGGGTGAAGTGAGGGGTGGCATGAGGGTGTGAGCAAGGTGGGGATAAGGGGATGAAGGGAGAGAGGGATGAGGGGGTGAAGCGGCGCGAGGTGGGGGCAGCACCCCGGGCAAAGCTTTAATCTGATTAGTGTTGGAGTGAATGGACAAAGGGAAAAGGCTTAAACCCCGTGAAAGGAGCGGGGAGGAGGGGGGGTGAGAAGTGGAGACCCTGTCTGGTCGCGCCAAATTAGGTCAGGTTTGGCTGGGCCGACATGAGAGGAAGAAATGAGGAGAGGAAGAGCCAGGTGAGGAAGGGAGGGCGGGTGTGCTGGCCTGTGACTGCCCAGCACCGCTGGTCTCTGTGCCAGGGGTGTTCACCCCTCCCCTCCCCGCGGGTCCGGGACCCCGCTCCTCTGCAGCCTGGCACGGTGGTGGAGGTGCTGGGGAAGAGTCCCCCTCGCTCCTGCCTGTCCCCGTGTCACCTGGGATGGGGACAAGGTGCTTCCCCACGGCCCGTGCCCCCATCCTGGACCCGTGGGGTCCCGCGGCGCTGGGTGCGGGGGGAGCTCCTGCAGCCCCCTTCGCCTGCAGTGCCCGGGGCTGGAGCAAAGGGCTGCCGGGGGGCTGCTCCCCCCAGCCCCCTCCGCGGGGGTGGCCGCCCTCCCCTCCATCCCCTTCTCCACCCGATCGATCCTTGCCCCGATCGATGGGCTCTTCCCTGCGGGCGAGGGGCGGTGCTGCCCGGCCGGGCAGGAGAAATGGCTTTTCGCAGAGCCTGGAGCGGGATCCAGCATCGATCTCTGGTGCCTCGTCAGAGATCAATTAGGCCCGTCATTAGCCGTGCCCAGAGTGCCGCGGGAGCCTGAGCCGGGCGGGGAGGGGGGAAATGCCGGGCGAGAAGAGGGTCCCCACCCTGTGGGATGCTGGGGAGGTGCCGAGCACGCGCATCCCACATCCCAGCCTGCACATCCACAGACCCCTCCGTGCCTCGGTTTCCCAGGTTAGAGCTGCGATAGAGGCTGTTCCAGCACGTCTGAGGGGCTGGGGCTGGTCCCAGGGCTGTGAGAACCGTTGCTGTGGCAGCCTCGTGGCTGGGCTGGCTCCAGCTCCGCAGCAGCATCGTCCCGATGGGAATGTTTGTTTATAAATCACTTGGGAGCTGTCGGTGTGGCCGGAGCCGTCCAAGGAGCGGGAAGGGGCCGGGCAGGAGTGTGGCTGTCCCGGGGCTGGCGAGTGACCCGGGCGTGTGTCCGGCCTGGCTCGGGGAAGCGGCGCCTGGGAGGCCCCGCGGGACCGGCGCGGAGGAGCAGGACAGTGGCCAGGTCATTGTCCTGCTGGGAGGCCGAGCAGTGTGGCTGAGACCACCCAGGTGGTGGTGAGGGGACTGAGCAGGACCCCTGGGACGGGATGGCCATGAGCATTCCAGGGTGCAGGAGCGTGGGGAAGCAGGAGGAGCCGTGCCTCGGGGGTGTGGAGGGGAGTGGGACCCGTGTCATCTCTTGGGCTTGAGTGTTTATGACTGTGAAGGACCTGAAGGTCCTTGTCATCTGTGCAGGGACATGTTGTGAGTAACCTCTGCATCCCCCTGATCTGGCATCTCCCAGCCCCAGCACCCCCCTGGCCTGGCATCCTCCCAGCCTGGCATCCCCCTGACTCAACATCCCCCAGCCCCATCATCTCCCTCACTCAACCTCTCCCATCCCTGACATCCCCCAGCCATGCCCCAGCCTCCTGCTGTGCCCATTTCTCCCCTGGCTCGTGGGTTTGTGCCCATCCAGGTGCTCTCACAGGTAGCTGAGGATGGTGGGAGCGTCACGGCACCATGGCATGGCGTTTGACACCCACCCTCCGTGCCGCTGCCCCGTCATCCTCCCCCATTCCCTCGGCCAAAATCCAGCTGGGGAGCGGAGCTGAGCAGAGCAGACCCTTGGGTTTGGGCAGGATGACCTGGAGCAGGTACCGCCTGCAGCAGCCGCCTCTGCCCGCGAGCTGCAGCTTCTAAGAAACAGAAAATAAGGAGAGTTTCAGAAAGAAAAAAAAAAAAAAAGGAAAAGTTCCCCGATTACATCTGGTGAAGTGACAAATCTGCCAGGCAGGTGATTATTCCGGGTATGGACGTGCCGAACACAGATGCCGATAGGATTAAAGGGGAAGGGGGGGGAGCTCGCCCTGTTAAACCAACACCTGATAAAGGAATAAACCAGCCCCAGGAATAAATTCCCGGCGCTGCCAAGGTCGTGCGCCGCCGGGCCCGCTGCCGCTGCCACGGGGAGGGGACGGTGTCCGAGCTCCAGGGTGACCCATCCGGCACCGAGCCCCCGCGCCCGGGCACCCCGGCACTGCCGCAGCCCCCGCTCCCCGGAGCGCCCGTACCCGGCATGCCCTCGGCTGCCTGGTTGCTTTCCAGGCACGTCCCGGGCATCCCCTTGGGATGGCGCAGAAAATTAACAGCAGTTCAGATCTGAGGAACTTTATGACACGTGTATGATAGGACTGAACCAGGGCGTAATTGAATGACGGATGAGCTTCCAAGAGCCACATTTCCAGGGAGTAATGAAAAATAGAAGTGCTATTGACTAAAGGAGCTTTCGGCGGCCGGGCGGCTCGGCGCGGGATGAGCCGCTGCCGGCGGGGGGAATGCATCAATACGGCGAGTAATAGCTCAGTTATTATAACTCTGGAAATGTCATTCAGGCCTAACCAGAGAACACTGGCTATTAACTAGCCTTAAACAGAACGCGCCGGGCGGGAGCCCGAGCCGCCGGCGCCCGGTAATTATTTTACTTCTTTCCATGGCTCCGTAGCCTTTCCCGTCGCGGGAGGTGGCCCGAGTGCCCGCAGCCCCGGGGGTCCCTGTGCCTTCCCGTGCCGTGGCACCGAGCCAGGCCGGGCTCCTTGGGAGCTGCTCCAGGGCAGGGGCCCCGTCGCACCCCCGGTTTGTCCCTGTCCCTCTCAGGAAGTGCTGGTGTTGCTCTTGTCACCTGCGGCCACAGGCTCAGGGCTGAAGCCTTTGTGCACATCCCTCCCTGCATCCCTCCTTCCCACTTCCCTCCGCATGCACAACCATCCCTGCATCCCTTTCCTCATCCCTCCCCGCATCCCTTCCCGCATCCCTCCCTCTGCACATCCCTCCCTCCGTCTCTTCCCGTGTCCTTCCCCGTGCAAATCCCTCCCTGCACCCCCCCCATGCACATCTCTCCCCACCTCCTGCCAGTGTCTCTGCTGAGACAGGCAGCTGCAGCGGTGGGGTCTGGGCTGGCAGAGGCCGGCTCAGGGCCCGGTGCCCTGCGGAGCCCCAAGGTGTAATGAAAGCTCGGGGGAGAGTATCGAGTGATCCTAAATGGATTTTCTCCATTAGCTCAGCTCCATCAGCCAGTTATCTGCTCCTGGAGTGCTCCAGGGCTACTGGCACTCAGAGTGCTCCCAGCACCTGCTGCCTCAGCACAGCACCCACCTGCCATGAGCAGGACCCATCCTGCCACCCCAGCACCCGCCTTGTTACAGGGCCCTCTGTTTTCAGGATGCCATTTTTGGGGGCAGCATGTCCATGGGAAGGATAGTGGGATGTAGGAGGACCCCACAGCCCAGACTTACCTGCGGACACCCCAGTGTCCCACCCTGCCAGGGGGAAGGTGTGGGGGGGGCATGGCAGGGTGAGGGAGGGGCCGGCTCGTTCCCCCACGCAACCATTCCCTGCTTGGCAAGTCGGAGTTCATCATTAGCCAGGAAATAATTAATTGTTGGGCAGACAAAAGGCATCGCTCGGCCCCCCCCGAGACCCCGTCAAAGGGAGCTGTCGGGGGCGGGTGTGATGAATGACGGCTCTGCAGCCCGGCAGTGCCGGGACGGGGGACAGGCCCCGGTGTCCTTTGGCCAGGGGTCACTGCGGGACCGGGGCCTGCCCGCTGTCCCCCCGAGCACTGGGGTGTCACCAGGCACCGCTGGGCAGCGCTGGCCCATTTCCACCGGTTTCCACCGCGTCGGCGTTTTCCCGGTGATTGCGGGGCCGGCGCTCGCCCGGCTCCCGCCGATCAAATTACTGCCATGGCTCCCGCCGCTCGCCCCAAATTCCCCGCGGATCCAAGTGTTCCAAGGTTAAAGAGTCACCAGTGCACCCGCCACCCCCCGTCCCACCACCGCCCACAATCCGGCCACCATTGGAAACTAGTGACCAGTGCCCGAAATAATGCACCAGTATGTGTTTATGTGTGTGAACTGGTGTGTCTGGAACCAGCCAGGGCGGGGAATGTGCTCCCTGTTTGTCTCTCCTGCTGCTGGACCTGCGCTGTGCAGGCAGCACCAGCCCTGGGACAGGGAAACGGAGGCAGTGGATGCCACCCCGGTGTCACAGCAGGACTGTGCCACATCCCAGCTGTGGCTCTGGGGTGGCACCAATGGAAATGGCTCTGTGGAGCACTGGGGCAGCAACTGGTTTGTCTCAGAGACCGAAGGGTGACACTGATCCCCACAGTGCCCTTTTCTGCTGCCACCCGTCCTCTCGACCATCCCCTCACAGCACCCGGGACACCCAAAATCTCCCTCTAGCCTGGGACCACAAGGGTGGGCACCCCAGGACAGGCTGTCCCTTGCCCCCAGGATGGCAGGGAGGTGACAGCAGATGGGACAAGAGGCTGGCACTGCCACAGTGCCGCCGGCGGTGCCGCTGGGGACCCTCCAGCCTGGGGCCGTGCCCGCAGCGCGCCAGGACCAGCCGCAACGAGCGTCGGGGCTCGGCCGTGCTAACGAGGTCACTCCCAGGGGGCTGTTTACCCCGTCCCCCGCCGGAGACCCCCAAAGGGCGCCTTGATCCTGCCGTCCCAGCGGGCTGTGGCGCGGAGCCGGCGTGGGCGGCGGGGGGGCCCGGCTGTCACCGGCTGATAACCCCCAGCGGCTCCGTCCCGTGCCCGTTATCAGCGCCCGCCCGCCTGGCCAGACGCGGTAATTAGGGCGCTCAGCGTGAGCCGCCGGAGCACGGATGAGCACGCGTGGGCCCGTGCACGGGCTGGCACGTGCCCGGGATCCGGCTGCGAGAGACGTGCCGGGCCCGGCGGCGGCGGGGGCGAGAGCGGGGCTGGTGCGCAGAGAGCTCGGTGTACACGGGGACGTGTGTGCCAGGCTGGGGTGGGAACAATCCGGGATTCGGGAGCAAGGGTGGCCTCTCCTCTCTCGCCTCCCTCCAGACCCCGGTGCCCCTGTCACCTTCACTCTCAGCCACCACTGTGACCCCTCGTGCCACCTGGCTCTGCCCCTTCCGCATCCATCTGGCTCCACGTGCCCTCCGCTGGCCCTCGCCCTTCTCCCTCCTGGACCCTCATTCCTCTGCCCGCTGGGTCTGGGGGATTTGGGTGTCCAGCGAGCCCCCTGTGCCACCATTGCCATGCCCATCCCATCGTTCCCATCCTGTCGTGTCCATCCCTCTGTGCCCATCCTGCCGTGCCCACCTTACCGTCCCCACCTACTGTGCCCACCCCGCCGTGCCCCCGTGGCTCCCTGGGAGCAGGAGGCCCTGCCGGCAGTAACACAATTACTGTTACACTTCCCAGCCCCGGTCTCTCCGGCGGTGAATTTGTGCAGTGATTCGATTTCCGCGGATCCGGGCCGAGGATCCCGGCTGGCTGCCGCCATCCCCGGAGCCGCCCGGGCGCCGGCGCTCCCAGGGGAGGCCGAGGGGCAGTCGTGGCTGGAGACCCCTCGGTGCCATCCTGTGGGCATCACGTCACCCAGGGCTGGCAGCAAGGGATGTCACATCCGCGGTCCAGGGGGCTCCTGGTGCCTCGGTGCCCCGGAGCTGCCCCGGCGGTGCCGCCGGCAGAGCCGTGCCAGGGTGTGAGGGCGGTGCCGGCTCCCCTGGGCACACACGGGGCTCCCAAAAGCGCGTGGGGAGGGCTGTGGGGCAGCGTGCCCTGCTCTGGATGGGCTGCCAAGGGGACAGGTGGGAATGGCGGCGTCTGGGCGTGCCGTGGGCACGAGGGGGGCACAGAGGAACACCGGGGTGGGGGTCCAGGGTGTCTGAGCAGGGGGCAGTGGGGGGCTGGGGTCATTCACCCACACCCCACGCTGGGGCTCGCGGTGCCTCCCCAGTCCCCATCCCGGGGGCTCGTGGCCGGCCCCGCTCGGTGGCCGCAGCGTCCGGGGCTGGGCTGGGAGAAGGAGCCGAGCGGGACCTCTGCGCCGCCCCACTTTATTATTGAATTTAACCTACAGTCTTCCTTACATGCCACAGTGCCCGGAACTAGTGCAGAGGCTGCTTTTATGTGCAAATGAGGCTTTTTTTTTTTTAATCTTTGACAGAGAATGTGCTGTGTTTACATAACAGAGGGCCCTGGTACTCTGGAGAGGGCCACTGACAGTGCTGGCAGGAGATGTTAAGAAAGATCTAACATTTCTGATCTCTGTTTAGCCAGAGGCACTGCGAGGCGGCGGGAGCAGCAGGGGAGGGTGGCTCCGGGGTGCCCGGGAGAACAACTCGGCTGTGCCCGCCCGGGGCCAGGAGGGCACCGGGGCTGGGGACCTGCAGCAGAAGGGATGGAGCAGCTGCAGGGATGGGGTGGCACCAGAGGGTCACGTCGTGGGGGTCCCCACGCTGGGATGGAGGCCCCAGAGCTGCCCCAGAGCCCTCTCCAACCCCACAGCGTGGGGCAGGGGCTGCCCTTCCCTTGGGCTGATGGTGCTCCCAGAGGTTCGGGAGCATCCGGCAACCTTGGGATGACCAAAAGCTGGTGGTGGAGCCAGAAGCTGTTGGGATGAACTGTCCCAGTGTCCCTCCACGATCCACTGCCACCAGCAAAGGGAAAAACTCCTCCTGCCAGGTTAAGTGGAAAAATGACCAATATCCTCCGGCCTGCCAGGTTCAAGCGCATTAATTCCAGGGCCTCGGTTAATGGCAGTATTGATTAGTCTCAGCCTGGGCTAACGAGCATCCATGCTAATGAGGGGTGAGTGGTGGGAATTGCAGCAGCTGGAGCAGTTCCACGGAGCTTTGGTTGGTGGGAGAGGGTAGAGCACCCCAAAAAGGGGCTTCACCTGCCTGGAGAGTGGGTTTGTCCTCCCGGGATAGGCTCTGGCACATGGAAAATGGAGTATTTGTGTGCCAAAAATACGATTTCCTATTGACATCTCTGTTTATTTCTGGACAAGAGAGTGATGTCATGAGTCTGAGGGAAAAACCTGTGATCCATGCTGGCATCATGGCAAGATCCATCCATCTGGCTTGTCCATGCTGTGCTGGGTCGTCGTGGAGCAGCCGGCTCCCAGCTCATCCAGAGGGTCAGCCAGCTCCCAGCTCATCCAGGGGGTCAACCAGCTCCAGGCTCATCCAGAGGGTCAGCCAGCTCCAGGCTCATCCAGGGGGTCAGCCAGCTCCCAGCTCATCCAGGGGGTCAGCCAGCTCCAGGCTCATCCAGAGGGTCAGCCAGCTCCAGGCTCATCCAGGGGGTCAGCCAGCTCCAGGCTCATCCAGGGGGTCAGCCAGCTCCCAGCTCATCCAGGGGGTCAGCCAGCTCCTGGCTCATCCAGAGGGTCAGCCAGCTCCAGGCTCATCCAGGGGGTCAGCCAGCTCCCAGCTCTTGTGTTCACAGCTCTGGTTGGGTTTATCCCGGGCGTGTGCACGGTTACGAGCTCCAGGGTCCCTCTCAGGGAGACATTGGGTGGGAAGGGATCTCCGTGATCCCAATCCCACGCACGGCACAGCGGGACCAGGGGCAGAGCCGCCCGGGCTCTTCCCTGAAAAGCTGCTCAGTTTTTGAACTCTTTGCTTTTTTCTTTCTTTCCTTTTTTCGCTGCAAACACTTGAAAGGCCCCGTTCCTCCCTCTGCTGTTCCCAGCAGCTCCCCCTCGCTCTGCCCCCCTGGCCTCGTCTCACTGTGGTCCCCAAGCGGAGCTGGGGGGGGTTGGTGACACCCCAAGTTTGGCTTTGCATCTTTCTTTGTGCAACTTGGCAAAAAGCGGGTGGGGGGGGAGAACTGACTTGGTGTTTGGAGGATCAAGAGCAGGTTTTGCTTTGGGGGGCCCATGAGTACCCTTGGGGTGATACCACAGTGGGGTACCAGCCCTGCAATAGGGTGCCAGCACAGAAATGGTGTGCTGGCCCCAAAATAGGGCACCAGCGCTGAAACAGGGTGCCAGTGGTGCAATGGGGGGGAGGAGGCCGGGGCTCCTTGGGCGGCGTTTTCGGCACCACTTTGGTGGGAATCCTCTCTGAGGTGTCTCGTGCCCAGGCCCTGACAGGCTGGCTCTTGCATTTAAGCAAATTTGGTTTTCTTCTGTGTGCCAGAGCCTCCCCGTAGCCCGCGGGAATGGGCTCCAGATCCACCTCTGGATCCACAAACAGGCTGAAATGAGAGCTCGGGGGTCCCCATTTGTCTCCGTGTCTCTCTCCTCGTACATCCCATCTCATCCCGCTCCCTCGCCCCGTCCTGTAATATCTCAGCATCTCCCTAAAGCAAAAGATGACAATAAAGTGTAAATGGGGAGTGTTGGCTCTGGAGTGTAATGATGGCAATTTAGATGCCAGCCGTCATTTCCCCGCCGTTGCCCCAGGTAACAGGAGCCGCCGAATCCGGTGGGAGCGCGGCCGAGGCGGGACGAGGTTACCTCGGAGGCTGATGGCTGTCCTGGGATTTTCTGTCATTTACCTTGAAAGAAGGGAAAGGGAAATAGCCGTAAATGAAGGTGTTTGCCTTGGGAGTGCCAGGCTGAGCCGGGCCAGGGGTGCTGCTCCCGCTGGTTCTGCATGGAATTTGCATCCATTACCCGCAGTGCCCACCCCAGTCCCCATCCCCATCCTCATCCCCATTCCCATCCCTGTCCCCATGTCCCCATCCTTGTCCCCTGTTTCCATCCCTTTCCACTTCCCCAGTCCTGTCCCCAGGAGAAAAAGAGAGAAAAAGAGAAAGAGAGAGGAAAAGGAAAGGGAAGGCAAAAGGAAAAGGGAAAGGGAAGACAGGGAAAGGGAAAGAGAAAACCGTAACGAGCATGCCTAAGCCACCCCGTGCCCGTCTCCCGTGCCCCCTGCCCCGTGCCCGTCCCCTCTCCCGCCCCCCACGCTCCCGCTCACTCCTTCTTTATTTTTTTAATCAGCAGCGTCGCTTTCCTGGCGCCGAAGCGTTTCCCAGCCCCGCACTCGGGAAACCTCATTAACACAGATCAAAAGGAGCTTTTAATGATTTATAAAGGTGCAGTAGTTTGGAGAAATTAAATAATTTAGGTGCTGTGTGTACGGCGGGTCCCCCCGGACCACATTACCAGCGCTCGGTGAGCCGCGGCACCGGGGACAGCACCGGAGCCTCTGGGGACCGGGAGACACTGCCAGGGCTGGGGACGGTGGAGGTGGGGTGTCCCCTGAATGTCATCTCAGCCCTGCCAGGGCTGGGGACGATGGAGAGGGGGTGTCCCCTGAATGTCATCTCACCCCTGCCAGGGCTGGGGACGGTGGAGGTGGGGTGTCCCCTGAATGCCATCTCACCCCTGCCAGCGCTGGGGCTCAGCCCCGAGGGGGTTTGGGATGCACTGGCTGCTGGGGATGCTGCTGAGGTGGCTGCACTCACTCCCTGCCACGGCAAATGTTTGCCAGCGTGGTTAAAATAAACCTTGGCACTGGTGGGACGGGGTGGTGGGATGCGCTGGGTGGAGATGGGTGTCCAGGTGGATCCAGCTCCGGCTCCATCCCCTCCCGGCCCACTCAAGTGGCTTTTGCCTCTCGAGCAGGGAATAGGGATCTGCCTCCGGGACACCGGGACCGACAGCGTGGCCCAAATTGTCCCCGACAGCCTTGTCTGGCTCCCGCCCGGCGCTGCCGTTCGCATCCCGCGGGATGACACTCGGCTTCACTCGGCTCGGCAGCGATCCCGGCTGCCCGAGGAGAAGGAGAAACAGATGGAAAACCGGCTTAAACGTTCCCGGCGGGAAGTCCATTGCCAGCCACGGACTTGCCAGGGCCCAGCCGAGCCCCGGGATTAATGGAGGAAAGAGCCCCTGGCAGGGGTCGGTGGGTTCCTGCGCCCCGGGGGCCCTTCCCTGCCACCCCCGGGCTCCTTTTGTGCCCATTCCCTGGGGGGGACCCCGGCGGGGCTGGGAGGGGTCGGGGGGTGGCATTGGCTGCTCTGCAGCTGAATTCCCATCAGGTTGTGTTTAATAGCAGGGGAGAGGGCGGCGGGGCCGGGGGGGGCTGGTTTGGGGGGGCGGGGGGGAGCTGCTGTGTTTTATTTTGCTCTGTAATAGGCTTATTACTCCTGATCACGCTGTGACTATTTGAATGAAGGAGATTTCGGGAGATGAAAGCGGAAGGGAGATTTTAAGTCTCTCAGTGCCTGGCCCCGCAAGGACGGGTGCCCTTGGAGAGGGGGGGACCCCATACCCGGGACCCCCTGCCCCAATTCCCCCCTCGCCTCGCTGCCCCCACGAGCCCTGTCCAGCCCCCAGTGGTTACAAACCTCCTAATTTCCAGCCTCAATTTATTCATGGCCGGTTTATACCCATTTGTTTATGTGCCAACACCGTTCCTCAGCTTAAATAGCTCTTTTCCATCCATAATATCCCCCCCCCCGTATTCCAGCGGGCGCAATCATATCTCTTTTCAAGCTGTTCAGGAAAGAAAAATCTGAATTATTTAACCCTTGGGACACTGGCTGGTCTCGCAGGGTGTAGAGAGACAAATCCGCTTTGTTCCCGTGCTGGGTCACCGCCCGAATTTGGGAATTTTTGGGGGATGCTGCTCCTGCTCAGAGGGGAAACTGAGGCACCGAGGTGCAGTTGAGGGGACCAGGGCCAGGGTTTGGGCACAGGGTTTGCTCTCCTGGTTGGCTCTGACCCGCAGGGGCTGGGGGCCTTGGGCTGTGGCTGCCTTTCAGGAAGGCTTTTCCCCTCCCTACTGAATATCCAGGAGGTAAAAACTTGGGAAGCCAGTGTGTGTCCAGCATGGAGATGCCACCCTGCCCGTCTGGGGGACCATGGCACTGGATCCAGTGATGACATCGGATCCAGTGGTGGCATCAGCCCCATCCCTTGGCATCATCCCCGGTGATGGGATCATCCTCTCCCCACAGCATCGTCCCCATCCCGTGGCATCAGACTGGGGGGAGCCCAGGACCCCCTGCAGAGGGGGGTGCACCGTGCTGGGGGTCCCCACAGCTCCCTGCAGCCCCCCTGTGAAGGGTGACCCCCTCCCCAGAGCCCCCCCCAACAGAGGGTGACCCCCTCCCCGCAGCCCCCCCACGTCTGTCTCCATCTGGGCCATTTATCAGCTTTAATCAGCTTTAATTCAGCAATTTGTCAGGCAGGCGAAGGCCCTCACAGTGAGTTTTTCCAAAAAATATAATAATTATTATTATTATTCCCCTGATACGTGGGCCCCCCCGCCTCGTCTTTGCTTGGGCTTTAGCAACGATCATTAAAATAAATAATTTTTTTTAAATAAAAGGCAGCAAGAAGAGGGTTTTTTGTGGGCGTTTTTTTTTTTTTTTCGATATTTTTTATTGTTCTCTGTGCGTTTGAAAATTGTTTCCCAGTAAATTCCAGCCCTTTGTATTAATTTTACATTTTCCAATGTTACCTTGCCAGGGGCAGGGTTGGCACAACTGGCTCGGGAAAGGAGAGGGAAGGAGAGGGAGAAACCCTGCTCCTTAATTAGCGCGTTCCCTGTGTGATCAGAGAGCTTATGAGGCAGGTAATGAGCTGGAGGGGGGCTGCAGGAGCCCCCTCCCTGCACCACCTCCCGTCTGCCCCCCCTTCCCTTTTTGGGGTGCCTTTGGGATCACCCTCCGTCCCGCCGGCCCCAGGGATGCGGGATCACATTTGGGGGGTCCCTGTGATGAGTTTCATCCAGTCTCAGCCCCGCTTGCAGCTGCCACAGGCTCAGGGGCTGTCGGGGAGCCCCGAGATGCTGCTCTGGGGGGGCCAGGGAGGTTGTGGTCACCACCCCCATCCCACCAGGGCCGTGCTGACCCCTCTGGCCACTGGCCAAGCCCTGGAGCCGTGGAGTGACCCCCATCTCTGGTCATGCCAAGGTTGGGGGCTGAGGGGGGGCCGTGCTGTGGAGTCTCAAATTAATTAGCAAAGAAAACTCACTCGATGAGGGGGGGGAAAGCCAAGCTGCCAAATTGGCTCCTGGGGCCGCCTGTGGATTTGGCCTCGAGCTTTCCCGGCTGCGGCGCCGGGAGCTCCGGGGTCTGCAGTTTGGGGAGGGGGGACACGGGGGTCGCCCCGAGGAGCTGGAGCAGGGCTTGCTGGCATGTGCCACGGAGTTCTCCAGGGCTGCTAATCCCTTAATCTCTCGGGTAAGCAGTGCCAAGAAGGCAAATGACACCGGGATTGTGGTGCTTGGCTGCGGCGGTGCCGGAGCTCCGCCGGGATCGCCGGGAATAATCATTTCTGTGTCATTTCCTACTGAGTGGTGCCGGTCTATCGGCGTAAAACAAAGAGACTCTGGGTTAATCTGGAGGTTAATATGGATGTCGGGGTGGGACGGGCGGGATCAGGCCCTGGATCACGGTTAAACCGGCGGGTGAGGCCCTGGCACAGGTTGCCCAGAGAAGCTGTGGCTGCCCCATCCCAGGGAGTGTCCAAGGCCAGGGTGGAGCAGCCTGGGCTAAGTGGAAGGTGTCCCTGCCCATGGCAGTGGTTTGGGTCCCTCCCAGCCCAAAGCACTGCAGGGTCCCGGTGCCCCCCAGTGACCCGAGTCGCCCTGCAGGTTCCACCGCGGGGACTACACGGTGGAGGTGAGCATCAACGACTACCTGGACATCTACTGCCCGCACTACGAGGAGCCGCTGCCCGAGCGCATGGAGAGGTACATCCTGTACATGGTGAACTACGAGGGCCACGCGTCCTGCGACCACCGGCAGCGCGGCTTCAAGCGCTGGGAGTGCAACCGCCCCGACTCCCCCAACGGGCCCCTCAAGTTCTCCGAGAAGTTCCAGCTCTTCACCCCCTTCTCGCTGGGGTTCGAGTTCAGACCCGGCCACGAGTACTATTACATCTGTGAGTGGGGAGGGGAGGGAGGGGGGTCTGGGAGCGCATCCCGGGCACATCCCGGCACCGCCGGCCGGGGTCGGGCTCGGTTTGGGTTGGTGACCCGGAGTGTGGCAGAGCCCCCGTGTTTTCTGTGCTCTCACATGTAATTCCTGTGTGCTCCCATGTGTCCCCACGCTCTCACTCATATTCCCGTGCTCCCACATGTATTTCCTACGCTCTCCCGTGTGCTCTTGTGCTCTCACTTATATTCCCGTGCCCTCCCACGTATTCCCGGGCTCTCACATGCAATTCCCGTGCTCTCCCGTGCATTCCCGTGTACCCCTGTGCTCTCCCGGGTCTGGGCTCCCCTTTCTCACCCAAACCTGGCCCCCAAACTGCCCGGCCCGCTCTGGCGCCGGCGGCAGGACGGGGGTCCCTGGGAGGGCATTTCCCTCTCTGGGGTGTCTGAAGGGGCAAGGGCAGAGGGGGGGGAGCGGAGCCAGACCGGCTTCCTCCTGAGCTTGCTGGAGTCATGGAGAAAAAATGCAGTGGTGCTGGGAGCAGGCGCTGGGATAACGCCCAAACCCAAACAGGGCAGGGTGACCACGGTGGGGGGGGACCCCCCCCCCCCCAACCGGGAGCCAAGGACCCGCCGGCCCCTCCGGAGCCACCGCCACACTCCTCCGCCTTATCATTTCTCCCTCTTTTTCCTAAAGCAGCTGTTTTCAGCCCACTTAATTTGTCCCTTTTATCTATATTAAATTACCATTTCCCCCCTCTCCCTCCCCCTGTACAATGTCACCGGCGCAATAACTGCGGCACACCGCGCGCTCTCCCCCCCCCTTATTTTATTTTATTTTTTTTTATTTTTTAATGTCGTTAGGGCGAGATTACACCGGAGTAAATGGGAAGCTGATCATTGCTAACCCGGTTAGAATCCCCGTCATGCGGACCATTAGAAATTATGCCTCTTTGAGGAACCGTTCTTAGCAGACTTGACAGAAAAGAACTTACCTCCTCCTCGAGCCCATGGCTTGGAATCCATTAACCCGCCGGCACCGGGACAAGCTCCTGGCCCTGGCAGGGTTTCAGGGCACCTCTTGGCCCTGGGGACCGGGGGATGGAGCTGGGCTGGGATGCGGTGGGCTGGGATGCTGTGGGATGGGATGCTGTGGTTTGTCTGGGAGCTGTGGTTGGATGATGTGGAGATGCTGTGGGATGGGATGATGTGGGATGGAATAGGCTGCTGTGGTCGGTGGGATGAGCTGGGCGGGGTTGGGCTTGTGGGATGGATGCTGTGGGCTGGGATGCTGTGCGCACACGGGAGGCTGTGGGATGGGATGCTGTGGGATGGGATGCTGTGGGATGGGATGCTGTGGGCTGGGATGCTGTGGGATGGGATGCTGTGGGCTGGGATGCTGTGGGATGGGATGCTGTGGGCTGGGATGCTGTGGGATGGGATGCTGTGGGCTGGGATGCTGTGGGATGGGATGCTGTGGGATGGGATGCTGTGGGATGGGATGCTGTGGGATGGGATGCTGTAGGCTGGGATGCTGTGGGCTGGGATGCTGTGGGATGGGACGCTGTGGGATGGGATGCTGTGGGATGGGACGCTGTGGGATGGGATGCTGTGGGCTGGGATGCTGTGGGCTGGGATGCTGTGGGATGGGATGCTGTGGGATGGGATGCTGTGGGATCCCCGTGGTGCCACTTGGCTCGGCGCCTTCTCCTTCCCCCCCGTGGGGTGCAGCACCAAAAGGCAAAAGAAAAGGAAAGGTTCGGGGAAAAAAAAAAAAAATCTGCTTTTAAAATTAAAAAGAAAACTACAGAGAAAATTAAATTCCTTTATTAATATATATATATATTTAAAAAATCCCATTTTCTCACCCTGAGAGGGACTTTCACCTCGATAATTACTGCAATTCCTCCCTTTCTTCCAGTGTTTATTACTGTTTCTCAGTGCTTGACCCTCGCTTTGTCTCTGCCCCTCCCAACCCACTGGTCTCTCTCCCCTTTTCCTCCCCGCAGCCGCGTCCCCCCCGAACACGGTGGACAGGCCCTGCCTGAAGCTGAAGGTTTATGTTCGGCCAACGAGTGAGTCAGAGATTGGGGGGTCCCTGGGGGGCCTCTGGGTCCTGCCCTGCGGGGTGAGGGCGGGTGGTGGCCCTGGGGATGGGACAGGGACCCCCAGCCCTGACAGAGCCATCCCAGCCTGTCCAGCCCGTGGTGGACAGGCAGGGAAAAGAAATAATTAATAGCAATAATAATCTCTGCGCTGTGGCCACTTCTCCGGCTCGCATAAATCAGCCATTTAAAAAAACAAATTAATAATTTTCTTCTCCTGTTAACGTGTAATTAGCAAATGGCAGCGGCTCTCCCCGGGGACAGCGGAATGTCACCGGGTAACGGATGGCTCTCGCCTCCTTTCTCCAGTGGCTTTAAAATAAAACCCAGCATAACGGAACCGTCTGTAAAAACTCATCACCTTCCGCTCAGAACGAGGGGAAAAGATCTCTCCCCATATTATTTTTTAGTATTTTAATAATACTGGGATTTTTTTTATTTCCACCTTGCGGAGGGGAAGGGAAGGGGAGAGGGGCTGGGCCCTGGGGGTGGTGAGGGGCCCCTGAGGGGGCACCTGGACACCCCTTGACTGGGTCCTGAAATATTCCCAGTTGCAAATGCCTGGCACAGGGGACCCCGGTCTGGGGGGACCCCACACAGTACAGGGACCCTCCAGAATGAGGGGGAGCAAGGGGATCGGATGGGTGGAGCAATGGAGCGTCCCTAGACAGGACCAGGCTCTGCTTTTCCTGCCTCTAGGTCCATAAAAATCCCTGGAACCGGAGAGCTCTGTGCCCTCACCCACCCTCCATCCCCGGAGAGCACCCGTGTCATCCCCACCCTGCCCTTCCCTGGCACACGGGGCTGTGGAGCCACACGGGGCTGGCCCTGTGGCAGGTCCCGGGGGTGGCAGCAGTACTTTTGGGGATATTGGGATCTGGGGGAGGATCAGTACCCGGCTCCTCTCGGGCCACCAGTCCCAGCGTGCCGAGCATCCCCACTGCCCTGCCCGGGCTGGGTCCGGCCTGGCTCTCAGCCGTGCCCCGGCTCACACATCCCTCTCTTCCTCCTTTTCCACAGACGATTCCCTCTACGAGTCCCCGGAGCCCATTTTCACCAGCAACAACTCCTGCTGCAGCCTCAGGGTCCCGCCGGCGGCGCTGGCGGTGGTGCCGGTCGTCTGGACGCTCCTGGCCTCGTAGCCCGACCCCGCCGGGAGCGGCTCCGCGGGGCAGGAGCGGCCCGGGCACGGATCCTGCCCACCCCGACCCGCCCGGATGGTGCCTGGGGAGGTCACTGGTGCTGCCGGCGAGGATCCTGCGGCCACGGGAAGTCCCTGTGGTGGCACAGTCATCCCTTGGGGAGCGGTGCCGGGCTGTCCCGCGGGATGGATCCCGGCTCCCATCCCTGTCCCGCAGCTCGAGCTCCGGCCATCCCGGTCGGGCATCGCTTTTTACATTTCTAGACCAAATACAGAGTCCTCGTCAGTCGGTTTTTTTCTTTTTTTTTTTTTTAAGGAAAAAAAAAAAGGTTTTTATTTTTAGTTGTTGGGTTTTTTCCCAGCCGGGCCCCCCCCAGGCCAGACTGACCTGCCCGGGGCCAGGCTCAGCCCCCGCCCGGTGGAGCCTCCGGACTGCCGGGACCGCCGGACACAACGATGGTGCCAACGGCTCCGTGGGCACGGACTCCTTCCCAGCCCGGCCGCAGGATGTTGCAGAGCCGGTCCGGACACCCCCGGACACTCCTGGACACGAGGGTGGACAGACACAGCCCCCCTGGGGGGGTCACCCCATTCCCTTCGCTCGTGCCACAGATGGCACCAGTGTCCCCATGGAACACCGGGACAGCTCCGTGAACAGCAGAGGAAACTGGATCCAGCCGAGGGGAGCACCGGGAAGGGCCGGCAGGGAGCACTGGGATGGCCAGTGCTGGGAGAGCACCGGGGATGGCCGGCTGATACCGGGAGCACTGGAATGGGTGGCATGGAGAGCACCGGGAATGGCCAGCAGGAAGAGCAGTGGGGATGTCTGCTGGCACAGGGAGCACCGGGAATGGCCGGCACAGAGAACGCCAGGGATGACTGGGACTGGGAGCCCCGGGAACGGCCGGCACTGAGAGCACCGAGGATGGACTGGAGAGCACTGGAGATGGCTGGCACTGAAAATGGCTGGCACTGGGAGCACCAGGAATAGCTGGCACTGAAAATGGCTGGCACTGGGAGCACCAGGAATAGCTGGCACTGAAAATGGCCGGCATTGGGAACACCGGGAATAGCTGGCACTGAAAATGGCCGGCACTGGGAGCACCAGGAATAGCTGGCACTGAAAATGGCCGGCACTGGGAACACCGGGAATGGCCGGCTGGCACGGGAAGCACCGCCGGGCGCTGGGAGCCGGCGGGCCGGGCTCGCCCAGCCGTGGGCATCATTCCAAGGACATTTGTCCGGCGCCGGGCTGGAGCCCCTGCCGGAGCAGGGCTGAGCTCGCCGGGGCGGGAGGAGGCTGTGCCATGGATTTTCCTCCTCCGCTCTGCACCGTGTCCCCCCAATGCCTTGGGGGTCCAAGAGTCCCCCCAGGGGGGCCACGTCCATCGTGGTGCTCCCCACGGTCCCCCCTTTGCCCCCCGACATTCCGGGGGTTGGGCTTGGGGACTTTTCCCTTTTCCTTTGCATTAATAAGCAAACCCCCCCCCCCCAAAACCCCTGATCCGAGGTTGGCCCTGACCCCAGGGGTGGCAGGTCCCCAGGGAGGGGTCCCCCCGCAGCCCCGGGGTCTGACCCCTCCTCGCCTTAAATCTGGGGCTGTCCCACCTGGGGGGGTCCCCTGCCTGTCCCACAGAGCCCCCCCATTCCCCAGGGGGTTGGTGGTCCCAGGGGATGCCGGTGATGGGCTCAGCCCCAGCCGCAGCCCCCCATTCCAAGCGGATCCTGGCCCTTCCCGAGGGCTCCGTCCCTGTACATACAGCGCTATACTGTGAGCGGTTTTTTTTATGTATTGTTGAGAATGGATTTTATGGAAGGGTTTATCTTATTTTTATTTTATTTTTATTTTTTAGACTAGGAAGCTGGAATCTCGCAATAAGCTCATCTCGACCATCCAAAAAAAAAACCAACCAAACAAACAAACGGATAAAAAAAAAAAAAATACAAAAAAAAGAAAAACCCCACGATAAAAAAAATCGCATTCCCTGCTGTCCCTGTCCCTGTCCCCGTGTGTCCAGACCAGGTCGTGGTTCCCGAAGGTGACAAAAGCATTGTGTTTATGGGGGGGATGAGGGGGGACCCACTGGGCTCCGACACGGAGCCAACAGCACCCGCCTGGCCTTCGGTCTGTGTTTTATATATATATAGATTATATATATAAATATCTATATTGTGTACAGCGACTGTGGGAGAGTGGAAGGACGGAGGCGGCAGGGGCAGGGCTGGGGGGTCCCCCAGAGCAGCCCCCCCTCCTCGGCGCTGTCCCTCCGTGCTGGTCCCCGTCGTGCCTCGCTCCGTCCTTCGACATTCCGCTTTCGTCCTCGACGTCGTGCTGATGGTAACCGGATCTATCGCCCCCCCATTTGGATTCTGTATTTTTTTATAATAAAATGCAAATAAATGTCGTGTGAGGCCCTTGCTTTGAGGAATCACTTTCCCTCCCCGTGTGGCTCCACGTCCCCGAGGGCTCCGACACCGGCTCCATCCGCGCTCCCCTGCAGCCCCTCTCCCCTGGCACACCGGGGCTGTGCAGCCAGACCTCTCTGCTGGGTGGCGTGTTAATTACGGGAAGGGTTTAATTACCCTGTTAATTAATAATAATGGATATTAAATTAATTAATATGCAATTGTTGATAGTGCTTAATTATCAGAGGCGATGCTGCCCCGCGGGCGGGCGCTCGGGGCTGGCGGCTCCCGCGGCTCCGGCTGCTCTCCCGCCGCTGCCTCAGTTTCCCCAGGAATGAGACAGCAGAGGTGACATCCCAGGAGGCCACCAGAGCCAGGACAGGCTGCTCGGAGGTGGCCTCACGAAGCATCCTCTGCCAACCCCCAGCCCCCCCCCACCCCGTTCTTTTTTTACCTTAAATACTAAACTTTTTCTGGAGCGGCCCGTGCTCATTCCCGGCGTTCTTATGCCCGTTCCAGCGTAATTAGCAGAATAGGAACAACCCGCTGGTAATTAATTGAGGCTCCCACAGCTGATCCGAGCTCTGAAGTTTTGCCACCAGAGGGTGAAAGAGTAATTTTGCTTTTTAATAAGGGCCATATGTGTGCCAGGAGCGGGAGCGATGCCACCCACCGCCAGGGACGTGGGTGAGGACGGCTCCGGCAGAGGGAGGCACCAGGGAGGGGGCCCGGCAGGGATTTACCAAAAAGTGATTTTTTTTTTTAGACCCACTCAGGAGGTTTTTTGAGCCCTGACTCATGACTTTTTTAACGCTGGGTGTTGGAAATAGGGAGGTAAAAATAGCAAACGGGCAGCACCAGGCTGAGACGGATCATCGTTAGTAATTAATTAATGGAGTCGTGGGGTTTTAGGGCCTGAATGGGATCATTTAGAGCCCGTCTCTCATGCAGAGGCATCGAGGTTTGATGTGAGGAGTGGTGGTGATGGAGAGCTGGTCCAGCCCTGGGTGCTCCTTGTGCTGCATCCCTGCGGGGCTGGTATCACCCACCCATTATCACCCACCTTGTATCACCCCCCTGGTATCACCCACCCGTTGTTACCCACCCATTATCACCCACCCGTTATTACCCACCCAGTATCACCCACCCATTATCACCCACCTTGTATCACCCCCCTGGTATCACCCACCCGTTGTTACCCACCCATTATCACCCACCCAGTATCACCCACTCAGTATCACCCACCCATTATCACCCACCTGGTATCACCCACCACTCAGTCCTTAATATATTTAACTTTTATTATATTTAAACAGGGACGGATGGGGGTGCACAGGGCTGCAGGTGAGGCCAGGGCACATCCAGGCTCCCTGCATCTCCCCCTGGCCCCGTGCTGGGGGGTCTCTGAGGCCCTGGGATCCCCAGCTTTGTACCCAGGGGAAGGGGGACCCACTGCAGCACCCCCGTCCCACCAACACCGAAACAGGAGCGAGCAGAGCTGGGTCATTCCAGCTGAGAGTTGGGGCTGAATCCATGGAATCCAGCTGGGAGGTGCCATCCTGCACCGGTGCTTCCCACCCGCTCCAGAGCCAAGGCACCGGGGGGGTCCCGAGCCCCCGTGGTGGTCACGGTGTGGCCCTTACAAGGTCTCTGCTCCTGCAGCTCCTCGCTCTGTTTCAGCATTTCAACATTAATAGTTCTTTTCATTTAATCCCCTGGAGGCAGCGGGTGCTCCGTGCTCCGCTGGCCCGTGGAATATCCCACCTGGTGCAACCTCACGGCTGCAGAGCACATGGGGGGTGCAGCCCCCCTGTCCCGGGGCTGTGGCCCGGGTTGGCACCGTGGGGAGGCTCAGGATGTGCCCGGCAGCTCCTCAGGTCCCTCCCTGCCTCCCTCCCCTGGTCCTCGCTCCCGCAGGGATGCTCAGCCAGGCACGGCCCATCCCTGACGGGCTTTCCAGCGGGATTTTCACGATTTGTGCCTCAAAGGCACCACCCCAGGGCCTGCCCAGGCAGGTGTGCCACCACGGCTCCTCTGGCAGTGCTGGGGCAACCGTGGCCACCACGTGCCAAGAGAAATGTTCACCACAAGGCTGAGCTCTTCCCGGGGCTGCTCGAGGCAGAGCAGAGAGCTGGGAACATCCTGGGCTAAAAATGATCCCTGTCTCAGTATCCAGCTTCAATTTGCTCCATTTAAATGAATTCCCTGCGGCTGGGATGCCCCCTCCCCACCCTGTGTCCCCCATGGCATCGTGCCTTCACACGGCACATGGTGGGTGCTGCAGAGCTCAGGCTTCCGCATGGAGCTGGCACAGTGGCCACCAAGGTTGGCACAGTGGCCACTGAGGGCTCATTCCTGTGTCCCCCCGTCCCATCTCATCCCACACAGGGCACCACGACACCCCACAGCCCCCTGTGCTCCCCGCGGGCTCACCGGCACCTCCCGGGCTCCGTCACGTCCCTCTGGCAGCTCCTGGCGTGGGCTCCTGCCCCGGCTCCGGCTCGCGGGGATCCTCCTGTCCCCGTGCCCGCTCCCAGGCTGTCCCCTCGCTCCCCTCCCTGCCCCGGCTCCGGCTCGCGGGGATCCCTCCTGTCCCCGTGCCTGCTCCCAGGCTGTCCCCTCGCTCCCCTCCCTGCCCCGGCCAGCCCTCTCCAGCCTTGTCTCCTGAGAGGTCCAAGTGGTTGGACCGGGAGCGCTCCTGACAGACACGCTGTGAGCAGCGGGGGATCCCAGAGCGGGGGATGATTTACGGGAACAGCCGGGGAGGGGAGCAGGGAGCGGAGGTGCCGGGAGGGTCCCCGGCTCCCAGCCGGACCCTCCGCCCTGTCCTGGCCCGGAGGGGGCTGGGGGAGGTGGGGGTGGCCCCCCAGGCCTGCGTGGCCATCGGTCTCTGTGAGTGGCCCAGCCGGGGGTGTGACTGTCACAGCTCCTCCTGCGCCTTCCCAGGCCCCGCACGCAGGAAATGGAACTTTTCAGGCCACTGGACATTCAGTTTTGTTCAGCTGTTAATTCCCCCGCCCTGGGGAGAGGAGGGACGTGGGCAATGGAGGGAGGCTGACGGGGTGGTGGGAGGGGGCTGTTGCAGCCCCTGGATGAGGAGGATCCGTGGGAATCATCGAATCATCAAATCCCAGGATGGTTTGGGTTGGAAAGGACCTTAAAACCCATCTCGTTCCACCCCCTGCCATGGGCAGGGACACCTTCCACTAGACCAGGTTGCTCCAACCTGTCCCCTCCCAGGGGTGGGGCAGCCACAGCTTCTCTGGGAAATCCATTCCAGGGCCTCCCCACCCTCACAGGGAAGGATTTCTTGCCAATATCCCGTCGATGAGATGGGTGAGAGCACCTTGGGAGGTCACTGCACCCAACCCACGCCCAAGGCATCTTCCCTGCGCCTGTGCCCCCACCCCAGGCCCAGTTTGGGTGGTGGGAGAGGCAAATCCATTGCTGAGCATCCACATCCCAGCCCCCGAGGCCGGGGAGCGATTTCCCCCCCGGGCACGGAGTGAGCATCCATTCCCCTCGGAGCTCCTCTCTTGCAAGGTAACCAGCATTATATCCGGACCAATTGCTCCAGCATGATCCTCCTGAATGTTGCACAGCATGTACACGGCGTCTTATGGAAAATACATGCCCCTGGGTGAGCCTTTTAATAGCGCCGGCTCCTGCCCGGGGCCGGGGGGGCCACACTCCACCCCGGCGCTGCCAAGGAATGATTGAAAAGTTGGGGCTCGCCGTAGGAAACCCCCCGCTGTGGGGAACAACGTGTTTTCATTCCCCTGCCAGGTAACAAATGAAAAGAATTGCCATGAATGCTAATGGAGAGGGGAGCGGGATGCTGCCGGGGCTGCCGGGGCTGGAGGTGGGGATGGGGGGAGCAGGGATGGGGGGCCTGGCCCTGGGAATGCGGGAGCTGCCGGGGGACCCCGGTTCTGCAGGTGGGAGCTGGTGGGAAACACGCCCCAGCACGGAGCTGGTGGGTGCTACAGGGAGGGTGCTCCGGGGTCCTGAACCGAAATCACTTCTTTTGGCAACAAAATGCAGCTGGGGGAAAGTGTTGGTCCCCAACATCCCCCTTGGAATGAGCTCCTATCGCTTGGGTAGACCCTGGTTTTGCCAGCTGGAGTTGGTCATGCCGTGGAAAACACTCCCTGGCACGGGGCTGGTGGGTGCTACGGGGAGGGTGCTCTGAGGCTGTACCAAAATCACTTCTTTTGGCAACAAAACGCAAAACCACAGAACACAGAAATCCCCAAAATTCCAAGCTTCCAACCCCGAGGAGCCCGTCCCGCAGGCAGAGGTGCCATTGAGCTGGAGCAGCCAGAGGAGGGCTGAGCTGTTTGTCACCGTGGCCGGGCTGGGAAGCGGGAGGGTAAACACGGATGAACAGCCTTCACCCACTCTGGTAAATATTTTATATCCCACACCAAGAAAAGACACTCCTATTTAAATGATTTATCAAGGAAGATCATGTAGAGGTTTCCATAAAATATGTAGGGCTCCTAATCCCGACATCATCAAGCCAAGAGGACCGGAATCATTTATTACCTTCCCAACAGCCGCGCGGCTGCGGGGACACGACCGACAAATAAAAGTGTGTTTACAGCTTTTGGGCTCCTCTGGGGAGAGGTAAATCACGGCAGGGGTGGGGAGGGGAGAGGGAGCCGGAAATGAAGTGGCAATTCCTGTCTGACACAGGAGGTCAGGGCAGGGAGGTGCCGGACACGGGGCATCCCGGTGTCCCCGGTGTCCCCCGGTGTCCCCCGTGTCCCTGTCCCCGTGGTCACTGCTGGGTGCAGCAATGCTCACTCTCCAGTGGGGTTTGGGGGGTGGGCCCTGCGTGTAAACCCCTGTGGGATGTCCCAGTGTGCCCAGAGTGTCTGTGCGTGTCGGGGCTGTGCCATCTGGGACGGGTTTTCCGTGGGCACCAGCGGGGTCGGGATGGGGCCCACAGGGATATGACCCCTTTCCCCTTGGGGATGGAATCACTCCCGTACTGCCACTTGACACTTGGGATCCCGGGAGGGTGGGCACTGGGGACAAACCCCTCTGGGATGCCCAGATGTGCTCAGATGTTGTGCGAGTTGCAGCTGGACTGGGATCAGCCATCTGGGATGTGTTTTCCGTGGGCATCAGCAGAGTCAGGATGGGGCCTGCAGGGATTCAGCCTCTTTCCCCTTGGAGCTGGTACCCACCCCGTGCTCCCACTCAATTCTCCCTGCACTGCAACCTTTGGGTCCATTTACTGAGAGTTTTCCCCGTGTTCTGCCCATTTCCCCATTCTTTTGCACCCATTTGTTAAGGATTTCCCCCCATCCTCTGCCACTCGATGATCCCATAACCCGCCCCCTCCCCGCATCCTTTGGATCCATATACTGGGGTTTTTTCCACCCCTCTGGCTGGCACCGGGATCGGGGGGTGCCCCCGAGAGGCGGCGGAGCGGCCGTTTGGAATGCGGCGATTTGGAATGCGGCGATTTGGAATGCAGCGGCGGGAGCGCAGCCGTGGGGCCGGCGCCGCGTTATTAAGGGATTAGCAGGTTGTCTTGGCGCTCAATTGTAGATAAGTGCCGCGGTTTGTATTATCTTTTCACGCTGCACCGCGAAGGATGACAAAGAGACAACATGGGTGTCATGGCCTTCAGCATATCATTAAGGGTAATTTGTCTTGCGGGGAGGGGGGAGGCGAGGGGAGAGGGAAGGAGAGGAGGCGAGGGAGGACAGGGAAAGGCAGCCTGGGAGGAGAGAGGGGATTAAAAACTAAGAGAGGAGATTAGGAGTGAAATGGGAACTGTATGGAGAGTCAGCCAGGCGGGGAGAGGCGATGGCCAGGAGGGGAGGGCCGGGGAGGGGCAGGGGGTGTCACCCCGGGACCGGCTCCTGTTCCGGGGGGGCTCGGCCGGCAGGAGAGAGAACCTGGGCTGGGGAGGAGGCAGGATGGTGGGGGGCTTCACAGACCCTCGCTTCTCTTGCAAGAGCCCCAAATCTCTCCCCAGGCTCCATCGCATATATTGACCTAAAGTAAGGAGGAGATCCCGCTGGGTGTCCGGGGCAGTGGGACACAGCCCAGGGAATAACGGGAATCCACCCCCCCATTACTGACTGACCAGCCCTGGGGCTTCGGGGGGCTGGTGGGGAACAGCGGGATGGCTGGGACACAGTGACAGCTCCTCGGGGTGACCCCCTCCTCAGAGCCACCTGCTCCTTGTGCAACCCACTCCTTGGTGCAACTTGGTCCTTGGTGCAACCCCCTCCGGGTACAATCCACTCCTTGGTGCAAAGAGTCCACGGTGGGCAAATCCCTGAAGGGCTGGTGGTGGCTCCTGGGGGACACAGAGATCCTGGGGAAAGGGACATCCAGGTCCTGCTGTGATCCCCCAGGTACCATCGTGGTCCCCCAACCTCTCCCTCCACCGCAGGGGCCGGGTCTCCTGGGGCCAGGGACGTGGCTGGGGCTGGGGACGGGGCATCCTCCCGCACCCCCTCCCTCCCCTCCCCTTCTGATAATCCTATTTTTGAACCAGGGGATTAGGATCAATACTTCACTCCTAATGCTGTGGTAATACAGTGTTACACCGCCAGCGCCAGTTCCCTGCTGAAACACTTAAGGTAGTTTAAACCCATTTGTGCCGGGGAGTGCCGTGAATCCACAACGAGCTCCCAGCCCGGCCGAGCCTGAGCCGGGTGCCAGCCTGGGGCTGCCCGCACGGTGCTGCCCACGGCCAGCCCTGGGTGCCCCCAGGGAGCCCAAGGGGCTCCTGGACCCCAGCAGGGCCACACCGGGCAGTGACTGCGGGCGCTGGGGCTGCCACTGTGTCCAACCAGGGGTGTGTGGGCAGCAGCTGCCCGTCCTGGGGATGCTGCTGGTCCCAAGGTGCCTGGTGAAAGCATCCCCTGTGCCATGAGCCCCTGTGCAAACAGTGCTGCCCCCCAAGCTCTGGGTGCCCCCAGCTTTACCCCAGCTCTGGGTGTCCCCAGCCCTGTCCCCCCCCCGGCTGCCCCAGCAGCCCCTCGCCGGCCCCGTGGCCGAGGGATCCCGACCATCCTTCGCTCCAAATTGGCCAAGGGGTTTGAGCAGCTCCCGAGGAACAGAAACACAAACATTTCCATCCCGCGCTAATTCATAATTAGCTGCGCTTTCATTAGGTGCTAATGGGGGTTTGGGATGCCTGGCTCAGCTCGGAAATGCTGATTCACCCGGAGACCTCCCTCCTGCCAGGCCAGAGCGCGCTCAAGGCAGCTCCTGGTCAAAAACTCCTGGCCAAGCAAACTCCAGGAATGTCTTGGGAGCTGAAGGGTGTTTGCTGGGCACGTGGCAGCTCCAGCTCCGGCAAACACCGTCCTGGGGATCCAGGGATCCACGGCACAGGGAGGGCTGTGTCCCCTGAACACGTGTGCTGGGCACACTCACACTCACACACAAAACCCCCCTAACCCCTCAATCCCCTCCCCACCCCACCGTGGAGCCCCTCGGCCTGGGGGCCCCTCATGTGGTTCCTCCCTCTCCCTTTTCCCAGGGATTCCATGTGGGATGCTCCTGACATCTGGCACAAACTGGTCCCAAGGCGCTGGGTTAGGCTGGTGATGATCTGGATCCGTCCCCTCTGCTCCGAGTAGTTTTCAATTAAAACCAAAACATCCCGTAATAACCCGCAGAGGGGTTTTTATTTCCTTCCCTTCTTTAATTTTTTTGAAAATAAATCTATTATGAGGAGCTTAGAGAGGGATGTAAAACCGGTGAGGGACAATTTGGGGATTAGGGATGGGCATGTTTCTGGTGTGATGAGCAAAGAAAAGACAATCCTTCCGGGGCTGGGCTGGGACTGGGAAGAGGACACAGTGCCCAGCCGGGTTTGGGAAGGGGACAGAGGAGCCAGAAGGGGAACACCAGGGCTGGGAAGGGGCTGCTGCATCCAGGGTGGTGGAGTAGGAGGAGTCCCCTGGCTCTGGAAGCAGCAGTGAGATCCCAAAGCAGGACCTGCGCTCCCGCCGTGCTCCCGCCCGCTCCCGCCTCCCCTCATCCCGTTTAGCATAAAAGTCATTTTGGTCGGGGACCCCCGGCTGCTGCTCCCTCATTCCCAGGCATCGGGGCCCCCGCGGGATCTCTGCGCGGGGCCGGCAGCGTTTAACCCCCCTGCCAAGGGGAATTGGCTGCTCCGCCACTTCCCTGACCCCAAAAAGACAATGAAATCGTGCACGAAACCAATAGATTTTAGCCACAGGCCTGCGGAGAGGAGAGAGGAATAAAATACAGATGGAGCCTCGTGCGGCGGGGATGGGAATGGATTCTGAGCGGGAGCGGGGATGTGCCGCGGCTGCCCGGGGTCGGGATGGGGGGACCCCCCCGGTTCCACGTGCCCCTCATGGCAACGCTCAGGGTGGGTTCCTGGGGGCCCAATCCCGCTTGTCCTTGAAAAATGTCCAGAATTTCCTCCCCGGGAATAACCAGCCTGGTCTTCAGAGCTGCTTTGGGTGAAAAAACCACATTCTGAGCAAAACCTGCAACTGGGGGAGCGCGGCCGCGGTTCCGTGGGTGGGGACACGGGGGCACCTGGAGCATCCCGGGATGGCTCATCCCGTGTCCCTGCGGAGCTGGAACCCTCAGAGCCTGCTCATCCTCCTGCCTTAACGCACCACCTCTATTTATTCTGCTCCTGTAACTGTAAAATTGATTTTCTTGCAACAAGCCGCTCGTCTTTCACCACCCAACGCACCCAAACGCTCCGACATAAGACACTGGCAATTTTTAATTAGTTTCCTTTCTCCCTCCTGCCTCCCCGAGCAGGCATGTGGAACCGGAACAGGGCAGCCCGGAAAGGAGCGGGATCCAGAGGTGACAAAAGCACTTTTTATCCTTGATATGATTATTAATAATACACTCGTTTACCTAACGAGGCGGGAGCGCGGGGTGGGGGGGTGTGCAGGGGGGTGATTAGAGCTTCCTTCAGCCGCGGCGATGGAGGAGCAGCTTTAAACGCTGGAACCTTTAAATATTGCCTGGGAGCAGCTCCGGGATGTTGGTCCCCTCCCCACAAACACCCAGGGACCCCCAGCCCAGCCCTGGCTCACGACACGGTGGGTCCTGCCGGTGTCCCCTGGCTCGAGGGGGGGAATTTTTCAGGAGGCCCTTGAAAGTGGCCCCCTCACTCACACGTGGGTGACCCCAGCCCAGGAGTAACTGGAAAACCCACACGGCTCATCACACCCCTCTGATAACGAGCCTGGTGTAATTAAAGCCTTAATGGCTGATTTGGGGGAGCCCCAGGGCTCTGGCACATTCCCTCTCCCCCTCCAGGCCCACCAACCCCACAGGGGATGCTGTGAGTCCCCATTTTGGGGGTCCCACCACCCTGTGCCCCCCGAGGGGCTGTGCTAAAGCCAGAAGCCCTGGGATGAAGGTTCAGGGACACAGCGAGGTGCTGGTGCCACGTGTCCTGTGTCACCAGAGCCCTGGATGGAGGTCACTGCCACTGCCCTTGGCTGGTGCTGAGCGGGGCAGCCCCGGCGTGACCCCCCAGCCCTCCGTGCCCCCTGTCTGGGTGGGAGAGGTATCCGAGATCCCACTGCAGGAAGGGTCCCCGGGAGCAGGGAAAGGGCAGAGGGGTCCAAGGAGAGAGCAAAGCCCCTCTGCCCCAAACAGCAGCACGTGTGTGCGCCCCAGCGAGCCACCCAGCAGAAGTTACTGTTGGGGGGGGGGGAAAGAGAGAATAAAAGGGGAAAAAAAAGAGAAAAAACCAGGGGAAAAAAGGGCAGGAAAGTCCTGCGGCCTTTTGCCTTGTCAGTTCTCCGTCTGCTGTCACTCAGCCGCCGAATTCTCCTTCAAGTTGTCATAGCGAGGCTGGCGGGGATTATGCGGCGGCTCTGTCCAGAACTGATTCATGTGGAACGCGTGCTTGACGGGCGGAACCGCCGGGCTGAGCGGGAGCCGCTGAGACCCCCGATTTTCCCACCTTCCTCACACAATCTGGTATTGTTTGGCCGCAGCCTTAGTGATCCCTGCGCCGGGGCTGTGACTGACACAGCTTTGAGGCTCCAAGGCGTATTTTGAATTTCTAAAACCTCTCAGGAAGTCCCCGGGGTGCCTTCTGCCATTGTCTTGTTTCTCCTTTCGCCTTTTTCCCTTTCCACCCCGAACCCCTCCTGCATCCCCCGCAGCCTCCTCCTCCCCCTTTTTTTTGCCCCTTCCTCCCCCTAATTCCAGCCCCTCAATCCCTGACACAACCCTTTTTTTTTTTTCCTTTCCCCCCGTGTTTATGCTCCGACTCTCTCCGGAGCTGCTCAGCCACTTCGCAAACACGATTTAAAAAAAAATTAAATAAAAGAGAGAAAAACTAAATAAAGCTCTAAAAGTTCCCAAATCCTTGATCCGCTGTGGAGGAGAAGAGCTTTACTTGTTTGCTTTTAATCAGCTGACACAAACCCTGGGATGTGTTGAAAAATAATAATAGTAGAAATAAATCTTTCACCGAGTCATAATAGAAATAAATCTTTCACCTGAACTTAATAGAAATAAATCTTTTACCTAATCTTAATAGAAATAAAGCTTTTAGCTGATCTATCATGTGCTTGTGTCCATCCTGCTGCCCACGCTGCTCTGGCCACCCATCCCCATCCATCTCTATTCATCCCCACCCATTCCCATCCATCCCCACCCATCCCCATCCATCTCTATTCATCCCCACCCATTCCCACCCATTCCCATCCATCCCCACCCATCCATCCCCACCCATCCCCATCCATCTCTATTCATCCTCACCCATTCCCACCCATTCCCATCCATCCCCACCCATCCCCATCCATCTCTATTCATCCTCACCCATCCCCATCCCTCTCATCCATCCCCACCCATTCCCACCCATCCCCACCCATCCCCATCCATCTCTATTCATCCTCACCCATCCCCATCCCTCTCATCCATCCCCACCCATTCCCATCCATCCCCACCCATCCCTCTCATCCATCCCTATTCATCCCCACCCATCCCCACCCAGGTCATGCAGAGGGACCATCCCACAGGATCTGGATGAGGAGTTTCCACCTGGATGAAGTTTTCCCACCTGGATGAAGTTTTCCCAGTGGGAGCCCCCGGAGGGGAGCAGAGCCCCCGTTCCCCCCGCTCGGATCGGGCCGTTCCCGGCGCAGGGTCCGGGCTCTGCCCCGGCCCCCCCCCGCCCCTCCAGGCTGGGCACTGTATAACCATTTCCCATTTCCAGTCTTAATCTTATAAGAATGAATTGAGAATGACCAGTGTAAATACACAGGTGCCACTGGGAGCAGAAACCACTCTTTAATCTCGGATATGAAAACAATTCCCTGCTCCGCGCGCTGGCAATCAGCGAGTGCCATCAGCGCCGCGCTCTCCCCGGGAACACGAGAGCTTATAAATATGAATTAGTGCAGAGAAAATCTACTCTCTTACCTAAAGCTAAATGTTATCTGGGTCCCTTTCCAGCAGTGGCTGACATTTCCAGAGTGCTTTTAGTCACATCTGCGGGAAGACAACTCATTTCTTGCCTGGAAAAAAAAAAAAAAAATAGGGAAGAGAGGGAGAAAGGGAAGAGGGAGGAAGCAGAGGAGGACGCAGGGAGACGCTGGGAAAGAGGGAATGCTGGATGCCTGAGCTTCCTCCAGGAGAGGGGAGATGCTGGGTGGGCTCTGGGTTGGTTCCTGGAGCCAAAGCCCTGAGGCAGCAGCACAAGGTGATCCCACCTGAGCGAGGCCTGGAAATGTGGGTGCTCACGGCCGGGGCATCGAGTTGTCTCAAGGTGGGCCTGAGTGCCCCCATCTGCTGGGGTCCTGCTGGGGGGGACATCGGAACAGGGTCCCCCTCCAGCACCTCGGCTGCAGCACCGAGAGGTGAGAGCAGCCAGTGCCACAGGGATGGTGTGTCCTGGGGGACTGGTGTGTCCTGGGGGATTGGTGTGTCCTGGGGGATTGGTGTGTCCTGGGGTCAGGGTGTCCCAGGGGTCAGGGTGTCCCAGGGGTCAGTGTGTCCCGGGGTCAGGGTGTCCCAGGGGTCAGGGTGTCCCTGGGGTCAGGGTGTCCCTGGGGTCAGTGCCCACAGCCCTGGCACAGAGCCCCTTGAGTTCTCCTCGGTGAGGGGAGACTGGGACCATCTGAGTCCCACAGGGATCCTCCTGTGCCACCTCTTCCCAGAATCCTGGTGATCCATGGACGGGTCACCGGCTGCTGCTGGTGGGGCTCAGCTGGAGCACCAAGAGACGGAGCTGGGAACATCCCCAGGGATGCCCAGAACCAGGGGGGTCAGCACTCCTGGCCTGGTGCAGAGGGGCTGTGCTGCCCTGCCAGAGCTGGGGAAACTGAGGCACAGTGTGGGGGCTGCTCCCAAACCCAGCCCAGGGGATCTCCTTGGAAAGTGGGAGATGATGGGCAGGGGGCCCTGGGCATCCCCAGCAGCGGGAGCACGTCCCAGACATGGAGTTTGCTCTGCTCCAACAGCATCCCAGCCTCCAGCAGCTCTCCTGCCTTCCTACCCTCTGGCTCTGGGAGCACGAGGGACCCCCAGAGGACCCCCCAACCCCCCGGGCTGGCGATGGGGCAGGATGTGACCCCACGGCAGGTGCAACCCCCCTCCCTGCTCCCTCCCACCGCCCCGCTCCGGTCCCGCTCTCCCTGCAAACACGTCTGCGAGGGAAGGATCCAGAGCCCGGAGAGGCTCTAATGGGATGCTTAAGCCGCCTTTTAGGTTTTTAATGAGCGGATCCCGGCAGGAATGCTAAACACGGGCAGGTACAGCCCAGCCTCGCCGGCAGCCGCGCGTGTTCCCGTGTCCTTGTCTGGCTGAAGTGAGCTCTGACCTCATTTGCTTCGCGCCGTTCAATTAACGAGGCGAGCGGCGCTGGGACGGGGGGGGGGGATGCTGGAGGGGGTTCACCCCGTGTATTAATTTCCATTTTATGTTCCAAACAATTGAGCAGCACACGGAAACAGCCGGTCCCTGGCGGGGCCGTTCCCAGACTCCGCTCTGCCCGCACTGGGATTTCCTGGGGACACCCAGCTCGGCGCTGGTGGTTTGGGGGCTCGGGGGGGACCGTGGGGGTCCCTGCCCCGGCCTCGCCATCCCGTTCTCCAGCCAGGGAAGGGCCCTGTCGCCGTATTTGTTAATGTCCCTCCATCTTGTGCTTCATCCGGAACGTCGATGGCCGCCAATGAGACAGAAATGATTGGGAAAGGGCGACAGAGGGAATGAAACGTTTCCCGGGATGTTAAAATAGCGACTTCAGGCACCTAAATTTATGCTGCTCTGAAATGGGTTTTAGCCCAGCGTAATGAGAGAACAAAATAATTAATTCCTCTCCCGCAGACAAAAGGCTGGAGGCTCAAATCCAGCCCCATCGTCCCACTGAGCCGGTGGAGGATGGGACAGTTCCTGGAGCCGGGGCTGGATCACGGAGGAGCAGCCCAGGGGCTGGATCTGCACCCCGAGAATGTGTCCCAGCTGGGGACAGGGTGCTGCAGAGGGCAGTCCCCTCCTCTTGGGGATTTTGGGGTGCTGGGGTGTGCCCGGGACCGGGGCTGCCCCATCCCAATCTCCCTCTGCCCAGGCTGGATCCAGCCCCACACCCCACCCAGTGCCCACCCAGGGGTGTCTGTGGGGGCCGGGGGGGGGGTTGTACCTCTCGCTAAGACCTGAACTGTGGGGTTTCCAAAAGGAAGGGGTTTCCAAAAGGAAGGGGCTTCCTCTGTGCTTCCAACCACTCCCACCACCACTCTTTTGGGGCCAGGGATGAACGGGGGGGATTGTGCTTGTTTGGGATCAAGTGATAAATATTAATTATGCAAACCAGCCTTTTCCAGCCCACCCTTGTCTCCACAACATTCCAGGACGGGGGAGAAATGGAGGCAGAGTCAATTTATTCATGGAGCAGGTCACTCCCTGTACGAACATCCCTTTCAAAAGGGAGTTGCAACTGGAGGAGATCAAGCAGGGCTGAGTTTGCCTCCCTCAGATATGATAAAATATTCTAATAAATACTCGGGAAGTCCATGATGAGAACAATGTTTTGTGCCATCGAGACCTTTGCAGCAGCATTTTTAGTGGGGGTCTCTCACTGCCCCTCAGCCCCATCAGAGGGTCAGTGCCCCATGGGGTGCTCTCCCTGTTTCCAATTTTTAGTAAGAAAACATAAAAATTGGACGTTCAGGAGGAATTTCCTCCTCCCTTTGCTGAGGAACCACAGCAGCTCACAGGACATGGCTATCACTGCACCCCAGCCCTATCCCCACTCCCACCCCATTCCTGGACCCATTGCAACCCCATTCCCATCCCATCCCCACTCCCTTCCCATCCCTGGCCCCATCCCAAACCCATCCACAGTCCCAGTGCAGTCCAATACCCAGTGTCACCCCATCCCTGGCCTCATCCCACCTCTCTCCTCAACCCCATGTCCATTCCCATCCTGTTCCTGGCCCCAGCCCACCCCATCTCTAATCCTAGTCCCACCCCAGCTCTACCATTCCCAGTCCCATTCCCACCCTTCCCAGCCCGTTGCCATTCCATCCCCGTAACCCAATCCCGCCCCAATCCCAATCCCAGCCCCTCCCGGTCCCCTCCCACCCCCGTCCCCATCCGGTGGGCGACGGCGTCACCGTGCGGCGGCTGTGGGCAGCGCCCGCGCCCCCCGGCAGGACGCGCCCCCCTGTCCCGGGGGCTCCGGGGGCTCGGGGGGACAGGCCCTGACCCCGCGGGTGCGGGGCTGCGGGCGCTCCCCGAGGTGCGGGGCAGGGTGGGGGGCTCGGCGCCGGGGGGTGCCGGGCGGTCCCGGGGATCGGCCGCGGTGCCCCCGCCCTGGCCCCGCCGCGGGGCCCGATCCTGCCGCTGCGGGGGTCGGGGGGTCGGGGCCGCCCGGACCCCGCGAGCACCGGGCGGGTCCCGCAGCCCCGGGGGGCGGGGGGCGGCGGGGGGGGTGCAGTGGCGGCGCCGGGCCGGGGGGTGGCACGGCCGAGCCAGGCGGGAGCGCGGCGGCCGCCGGTGATGCTGCCGGGAGGGTCTCGGTGCTCCCCCCATCAGCACCTTCCTCTCTCCCTGCAGCCCCGCGCTCCCGCTTCCGGGCGCCTCGGCAGCCTCCCATCCCTTCATCCTCCCATCCCTGCAGCCGTGCTGCCCGGCGTCCCTGCGTTCTGCATCCCGGCATCCCTCCATCCCTGTATCCTTCCATCCCGGCATCCCTCCATCCCAGCATCCCTGCATCCCTGCATCCCTCCATCCCTGCATCCTTCCATCCCTGCATCCCTCCATCCCGGCATCCTTCCATCCCGGCATCCTTCCATCCCTGCATCCCTCCATCCCTGCATCCCTGCATCCTTCCATCCCTGCATCCCTGCATCCCTCCATCCCGGCATCCCTCCATCCCTGCATCCTTCCATCCCTGCATCCCTCCATCCCTGCATCCCTCCATCCCGGCATCCCTCCATCCCGGCATCCCTCCATCCCTGCATCCCTCCATCCTTCCATCCCTCCATCCCTCCATCCTTCCATCCCTGCATCCCTCCATCCTTCCATCCCTCCATCCCTCCATCCCTCCATCCCTCCATCCCAGCACCGCCCCGTGAAGCCCGGCCAAGGCTCTGAGCCGTGACCGCTCGCTTTTGGGGAGCAGCGGGGGCCGCACGGGCCGGGGGGCCGCGGCCGGGCTCAGCACCAGCCCCGGGGCGGGCGGGGGCTCAGGACCCCCCGCGCCCACCCTCGGCACAGCCCCGCGCCGGGGATGAGGCAGCGCCGGGGGGGCCACGAGCGACGCCGCAGGTAACGGTACGTGCTGGGCCCCGACCCCACCCCAAAATTGCCGGGGCTGCGGGGGCGGGCGGGGGGCCGGGGGGGTTTAGGGGTGGCTGCAGGAATCGGGGTGCAAACACCCAAGGTGCCAGCCCCTGGGTGCAGCCTCCGGCCTGCCGGGGATCCCCAGGAAGGTGGGGATGGGGCGGGAAAGGGGGAGGAGGGCGGTGGGAAAAGCCGGGGGGGGGCACAGGACACAGCGGGGGGGGGACGGGGGTATTATCTCGGAAAAGGCAGCGTACGTGCCTGGTGGGAAGGGGATTTGTGGCCGTGGTTCCACGCTCGATAATCCCGGGCGCTGGTTTTCCCCGGGCCATCTGGGCGCTCCGGGGGGGCCGTGGCCATGCCGGGGTCTCCCCTTCCCAGCAGCTGGCGGGAGCTCGCCACCCCCGGGCCACCATGCCGTCCTCCAAGAGCGAGAGCGAGTTCTGGATCGACGGATCCCACCGCGAGGTGGCCCTGGAAGATTTCTACGTCATGGGCCCCGAGCTGGGACGGTGCGGGCTGGGAGGGGGACGGGGAGGGACTGGGGGGGGCAGGAGACCCCCCGGGATGGGAGCGTGTCCTGGTCGGGGCAGGGGTGGGCCTGGTGAGGGGAGGGGTGGAAGGACGTGGGGAGGGATGGAGGGATACAGAGGGGGTTGGAGGGACTCAGGGGGGATGGATGAAGGGGGATGGAGGGATGCAGGGAGGGATGGGAGGATGGAAGGATGGATTGGGGGGTGGACTGTGGCAGACCCTCCCCTCACATGTAACCTGGTTTGTGACGCTGCAGCCGCGGTCTGGGAGCGTCAGAGGGGGTTGGCAGGGTGGGCCTGGGGTCCCTGTCCCTGTGCAGCTGGATGTTCCTCCCCCGTGGTGGGCAGTGGGATCGTGGGGACACCCAGCTCCCCTCTGAGCACCCCAAGGCTCTGGGGTGGGCCATGAGGGTCCCGCCTGCAGCACCCCCTGCAAAGGACAGGCAGTGCCAGCCCCCACAAAGGGACACAGGCTTTGGATTCCCAGGTCTGGATTTGTCCCCCCCTGGGTTGGGAAACCCATCCAAGGGCACTGATTGTGATCCCGGGGGAGGTGTCCCAGTGCTCCTCGGGGTGGGGGGTGCAAAGGGGTGCTGGCAGCCCCCCTGGAAGCTGGGAAGGTTGATGGTCCTGTTTGGGGGGGCTCCAGGATGTGCAGGTGGGTTTGGTGGTTCAGGCTGGGCCAGTCCCAGCTGCCCTGAGTTGCCTTTGGCAGAGGATTCTGACAAACAGCAGTTTTGGTAAAAGCAGGAATTTAAGAGCTCTTGTTGAGGTGTGGCCGAGGCAGCCCAGGGCTTGGCAGTTCCCAGCCCTGCAGAGATGGATGTAGGACAGAGGGACAGGCCTGGAGCTCCTGGAATCAATCCATCCATCCATCCATCCAGTTTTAAATCACACTGGTCTCAGTCTTGGAGCCACCCACTCACGGCCACGCGCCCGGATCCAGGTGGGATCTGGGGCATTGGGAGCCTGCTCACCGTGCACAGCTTTCCCTTAGTGCCTCTCCTGGCAAGGCTGGATCCAACTGTGGCCAGGAAGCCCCAGAGAGCAGGAGAGGGATGGAGGGAGCCGGGGAGGGATGGGGTGGCAGCGGGGAGGCCCCAGCCCGGGGCTGCTCCCGGCCATCCCTCCCTGCACGTGCCCCCACCGCCGGTCCGGGCAAATCCCATTGTTCAACATTTTCCAGTTCATCTGGAAAGCAAATGCAATTATCTCCTGTCCAGCCAAGGTTGATTGGGGATGTTTATTGGAGGCCTTGAGCGGCGGCTGCGGGGGCGGCGGGGCCGGGGCCGGGGGTGTAGCGAATTCCGGCGCAAATCCAACCGCGGCCGTAATTGGGGAAATGTGAGGGGCGGCCGCGGGCACAGCGGGCTCAGGAGCCGCTCCGGCTCCTCCTAAACGCCGAGCCGAGCGCTCCTAAATGATCTTGTTAGCGGCGGGAATCAGGCTGGGAATTGTCCGTGCGGAAAAATCTGGTGGGAGGGCGACGGGTCCGGGCTGGGATTCAGCTGCCGGCGAGGGGGTGGAGGGTCCTGGCCCTGCATCCAGCCCGGCTGGGAAATGAGGAGAAACCCTCCTGGCCTGTCCCACTGGAAGTGCCTTGTCGTGGTGGTGACAGCAGCAGCGGTGCCATTTTGGGTTCAAGTCGCAGCTTTTGCCCGTTTTGCCGAGCTGGAGCGGGCGGTGGCCGCCTCTCCCCTCCCGGAGGGAACAACGTGCTTCCAAATCGCTCTTTGTGTGCAAAGTAGAATTTCATGGAGAGCGTTGGGCGAAGGGACGAAAATGTTTTGAAACGAGGCCAGGTCTGGGGTTTGCTCCCCCCGGGCCCCGCAGCATCCCGGTGGAACTCGGTACCCGGCTCTGCCGTTGCCATGGGAACGCCATTCCCAAATTCAGCCGGATGAGTTGCAAAATCTGCTCTGGGTTTGAAGGCAAATCCCTCTTTCAGGAGAGCACCCGGGAGCGTGGGGGGGGGTTACGGTGGAGGTCGCACAGCCCTGCCCGGGGGCAGGTTTGGGCTGGGGGGAGGTTTTGGTGTGGAAGTCGGTGGGTTTGGGTGTCTGTTCTTGCCAGCCCGAGGGTACGGGCAGGGGGCGGTGCCGGGCACCTCCTGGCACAGCCTGAGCTCCGTCCCAGAAGGCGCCGAAGCCAAAGTGCAGTAAAACGCGGCCGATTACTCGGGGGCAGGAATTAATGTGCTCCGGGAGCCAGGCAGGGAGATGGAATTGCAAATGAGCCCCGGAATGGCCCCGAGCGACGGGCTGATTTCACCGTCCAGCGCTCAGAAAACGTGATTAACTCGATCTGAGCTCGCCGCCGGCTGAGGGCACCGCGGGGGTGGGAAGGGAACGGTCCCGAGTCACCGCTCAGCCCGGCCGGGAGGTGTGTGGTGACAGGGGTTGTCGTGGCCGGGGGGACACGGCCGGGCTGGGGCCCTGGCAGCGTCCCTGCTGTCCCCGGGCCACGGCGGCTCCGTCCTGTCGTGAAAGCCGCTTAAGGATTTAAACCCCCTGTAGAACTCGGGTTTAATTACAATGGCTTTGGCCCGGGAAGCCGGGAATGATGCGGGAGGGGGCTGTGGGAGGAGGGGGATGCGGGAGAGGGGTGCAGGAAGGGGATGCAGGAATAATTGGGGGGGGGTGTGCACGAGGATGGGGAGGTACAAGGAGGGAGATGCAGGAGGAGGGGGATCCATAAGAGGGGGATCCACGCTGGGCTTCCACGACCTGGCACTGGCAAAGGTGCTGGTGAGGGGCACAGGGAGAGTGGGACCCCCTGCCCTGTCCCAGCCTCATGCCCCCCCATGCCCTCCCAGGGGAGCCACCTCGGTGGTGTTCAGCTGCCAGGAGAAGGGAACAGGAGCCCCCTATGCTGCCAAGATCCTGAAGAAGACGGTGAGTGTGGGGGCTGTCACTGGGCATGGCTCCCGTGGTCTGGGGGGTCCCAGGTGGACAAAACCGCTGGGGTTTGGGCTGGGGGTGCAGCAGGGGGGCACTGGGTGCATTTTTCTGGGGAAACGGGTCCTAGGACTGACATGGGAACGTGCTGAGGGGGGGTCTCTGGTGGGGGGCCAGACTCAGGCCCAGCAGCACAGGTGACACAACCTCTGTGTGGGCTCTGCTTTCTAGATCGACAAAAAGATCGTGAGGACGGAGATCGGGGTCCTGCTGCGGCTCTCCCACCCCAACATCGTGAGTACAACCCCCCTGACAGCTCCCAGCTCCCTTAGGTCGGGCCCAGGGCTCCTGGTTTCCCCTTAACTCTGCCCACAGGCAGCCCAGTGCTGAGGGAAGGGCTGGGATGTCTTGTCCTCGTCCCATCTTGGGGCAGGATGAACCCATCACCCCATGGGAAACCCTCCCTGCACCCCCTGTCCCCTCCCTGCACCCCCTGTCCCCTCCCTGCACCCCCTGTCCCCTCCCTGCACCCCCTGTCCCCTCCCTGCCTCTCAGACGGGGTCCAGGTGACTCCCCACTCGCTGCCACATAAAATTCCTGGTCCTTGCAGCTCCTTTGAGCTCCCACCTCTGATATCAAGGACTCTCCATCCTCCTCCTCTCCCCCCCCAATCCCCTGGCCTGAGATTTCCATTCAGTAAGCAATTTCCACCGAGGAGATCAAATGAATCCCACAGAAAATTGCCCGTCTGTAATGAATCCTGCGAGGGGAGATAAAAGGGGAGGCCGGGGCCGGGGGGCTGGGGCCGTGTCCCTCCCCTGCCTGTCCTTGCTCAGCACCCGGGGGATACCGGGGGATAACGGGAGGGTGGGGAGCGGGATGGGAGCGATTCCCAGAGCGGAGCCTGCTGGAAAATTGCAAAAGTGTCTTGGAGAGCACCTGAGTTACAGAAATGGCACAAAAAGCTGCCTGGCAGCTGCAGTGGGGCTGAGGGCCGGGGTGGGACAGGGCCTGCTCCCGTTGGGACTGCGGCTGGGACACTGCTGGGTGTCACTGGGACACTGCTGGGGTGTCACTGGGACACTGCTGGGGTGTCACTGGGACACTGCTGGGTGTCACTGGGACGTTGCTGGGGTGTCACTGGGACACTGCTGGGGTGTCACTGGGACACTGCTGGGTGTCACTGGGACACTGCTGGGTGTCACTGGGACACTGCTGGGGTGTCACTGGGACACTGCTGGGTGTCACTGGGACACTGCTGGGGTGTCACTGGGACACTGCTGGGTGTCACTGGGACACTGCTGGGGTGTCACTGGGACGTTGCTGGGGTGTCACTGGGACCTTGTCTTCCACTGGCTGCTCCTGCCCAAGCTGCACGTCCCCCAAACCCGGGGCACAGTTTTTTCCAGCCCAGCCACGTCACCCGCCCTTGGAGCTTTACTCTCTGGAGGGGCCCCAAAACCTTGATGCAAAGAAATGAAGCCAAGAGAAATCCAACCTCTCCAGAGCCAGGGATAACGGGGGAAGTGCTGGGGCTGGGATGTCCCTAAGCCCCTCAGCCCGCTGGGTGTGGGCCTGCCTTGGGGTGTTACAGTGTTTGGGGGCAGTTTGGTGCTTCAGCCTTTTCCATGGAGAGTTCCCCCAGTGCCAGGGCGGAGGCAGGGATAAGAGCCAGGATGGAAATCACCCACTCAGAGCAGCCCAGCCCATCCCAGCCGTGGATGGCTCCTCTCTGATGTGTTATCAGAAACACAACAGAAAATCCAATTTCTGCCCTCCCTCCTCCTCCCCTCTGCAGGCAGCGGCTCGTGGAGCCATGGAGGAGGATCCAGCCACTTTGAATATTTAAATCCCCGAGGTTTCTGTAGGGTTCTGCTCATCCCAAGTTCAAGTGATTGTTGAAGAGGAGCTGCTCTGTTCCATTATTGACGCCGGAGCCGTCTCCGCTCTCGCTATCGTGCGGCACCGACCTCGACAGCGGCTGATAATAGGATTGTAAACTTTTGAAGTTAATGGGAAAATTATAGTGCTCCGTGTATTATTCTAATGCAATAAGCTGCCACATAGTGTCTCTCACCCCGCGGGGGCTCACGGCTTGTCACCCAGCCTGGGAAGGGAATGATTAAAGCCCCATGAAATTCGTGGTGTCACAAAAGCCTTAAGAAGCACGAAATTCTTGGGTTTCCATTAAAAAAAAAAAAAAAAGAAAAAAAAGAAAAGGCAAAATTGCATTTTGACGTCGCTGTTTCGAGAGAGAGAATCGTCGGTTCCAGATGGGCTGGGGCGGCACAAAGGGCTCAGCCCGTGTGGGGGCTGAGACAAAACTCGGGAGGAAAACACTGGTTGGTGCCTCTTCTGCTGCAGAACAGTCCCAGGGACAGTTCAGTCCCAGAGCCCTGATCCCAGAGCGCATCCCGTGGGGCTCTGTCTGTGCCTCCTGCACCCCAAAGATGTGCAGGATTCATCCCGGGGATGGAGGCAGGGCTGGGCAGAGGCACCGGGGCCCTGCACAGCCGGGGCTGCGAAATCAAACCTCTCTCAGGGAGCTCCTCCTCTGGCAAATGAGCTCGGAGACATGAAGAGGATAAAGGCACCGGCTCTTCCCGTTCCCAGGTTTATCTTCAGTCCATGTGAAGTGAGCAGGGCTGCTGCAAACACTTAAAACAATTCGTGTTTAAACAAGTCCAGAGGCAAGGAGGGAAACGTGCTGGTTGCCCTGGAACAACCCTTTCCCCCTGGCGGTCAAATGCTCCTCCCAGCACAGCCGGGATGTGCGTCCCGCATCCACATCCCTCCTCCACATCCCACCCCCCTCCTGTCGCCCTTTTCAGATCAAGCTGAAGGAGATTTTCGAGACGCCCTCGGAGATCGCGCTCGTCCTGGAGCTGGTGACGGGGGGAGAGCTCTTTGACAGGTATGTCCTGCCCGGGGTCCCCAGGACGGATCCCCCCCCGGATGGTGGGGGCAGGATGGGGATGGAGGGGGCTGATGGTCCCGTGTGCCCCCAGGATCGTGGAGAGGGGGTTCTACAGCGAGCGGGACGCGGCTCACGTGGTCAAGCAGATCCTGGAGGCAGTTTCGGTAACGTGTCTTCCAGGGAGGGGGTCCCACGGGGGGCTTGGGGGTGTCACTGTGTGGGCTGCATCCAAACATCCCTTGGGAGAGGCACCCAGAGCTGCACCCATCCCAAATACCCCTGGGGGAGGCGTTTGTCTGCTCACCCTTGGCCTTCCACAGGCACCTCTGTGAGATGGATCCACTTTCAGGGGAGGAGGGAGGAAGGTCAGTGCTGCTCTGCATCCCAGGTCTGCTGGAGGTGGGGTTTCTATGGAAACAGGAGGGTTTAAAAATGGGAACTCCTAACTGGCAATGTCCTCCCCAGAGCCCCCCATGCCCTGCCATGAGGGCTGTTCCCAAAGGACCCGCCGGGCGAGTCAGTCCCGGGTTTGTTACAGGTCCCCAGTTGCTGCTGCCACCTCCCAAATTCTGTCTGAGGCCGTTCCCTTCCTTCCCTCATCCCACTTTTTCCCTCTGTGCAGTATTTGCACGAAAACGGGGTCGTCCACCGGGACCTGAAGCCGGAGAACCTGCTCTACGCAGACCTGTCCCCCGACGCGCCCCTCAAAATCGGTGGGTCTGGGGCCCCGCCGGGGGGTCGTGGCACGAGGGGGGCGTTCCTGGTGCCCCTCCCTGATGGCAGCGCCGCTCCCCTGTGTCCCTCCAAGGTGACTTCGGGCTCTCCAAGATCGTGGACGAGCAGGACACCATGAAAACGGTCTGCGGGACGCCGGGGTACTGCGGTGAGCGGGGTGGGGCTGGGCTGGGGGGGGATCTGGGGGGCCCTTCCCTGCCTGAGGCCGTGCACAGCTCGGTGCAGGGGTGGCTGGTGGCTGTGCCAGGCCTGGGAGACACTGCCGGTGCCCAGGAGGCGTTTCCTCTGCCGTGAGGCTCCCACCGTGCCAGGCGGGGTGTGTTTGAGCCCCCAAACTCTGCTTCCAGCCCCCGAAATCCTCCACGGGTGCCCCTACGGCCCTGAAGTGGACATGTGGAGCGTGGGCGTCATCACCTACATCCTGTGAGTGCCTCTGGGGGGTGGAACCGGGGCCGGGAGGGTTTGTGCCCCCCCATCCCACCGCGGGGGCTCGGTGGGTGCAGCTCCTCTCACCCCCCTCCCCACCAGGCTCTGCGGCTTCGAGCCCTTCTTCGACCCGCGGGGGGACCAGTACATGTACAGCCGCATCCTCACCTGCGACTACGAGTTCGTGTCCCCGTGGTGGGACGAGGTGTCCCCCAACGCCAAGGACCTGGTGAGGGGGGCGGCCTCGGGGGGCTCGGGGGCAAGGCTTCGGCTCAGCGCCCGGGAAATAACCAAACCCGGGGCGTTTTCGTCGCTCCCAGGTCAGAAAACTGATCGTTTTGGACCCCCAGAAGAGGCTGACGGTCTCGCAGGCCCTGGAGCACCCCTGGGTCACCGGGAAGGCTGCTAAGTTTGCTCACATGGACAGCACGCAGAAGAAGCTGCAGGAATTCAACGCCAGGAGGAAACTAAAGGTGAGGGGGGGGCACCCGACCCCCTGGGCATGGTCGTGTGCCCTCGGGCAAAGGGCTGGGGCCAACCAGGGCCGTTTCACTGGGGTCGTGGACCCCCCCACCCCAGGCAGAGCGACGTGTGACAGTGCAGGGGGCCGGTGTGGAAGGTGGGGAAGGATGGTGGAGCTGCTGCAGGGAAAAGCACGGCCAGAGGGGAAGGGCTGGGCTGCCACCTCCCCCTCCACTGCTGGGGGTTTGACAGTGGCTTTGAGAGTGGCCTTGAAGGGGAGGATTCTGCCAAGCACCCGCCAACGACCACTCAGTGCCCAAAGGAACGGCTGGGGCTGCATATGGGGGGTTGGGATGGACATCTGGAAAAGCTCCTTCCCCCAGAGGGTGCTGGGGCGCTGCCCGGGCTCCCCAGGGCAGTGGGCACGGCCCCAAGGCTGCCAGAGCTCCAGGAGTGTTTGGACAACGCTCTGGGGGACAGGGTGGGATTGTTGGGGTGTCCTGGGCAGGGCTGGGGGCTGGACGTGGATGGTCCTTGTGGGTCCCTCCCAGCTCAGGGTGTTCTGTGACTCTGTGACTCTGCAGTTCTGTGACCCCGTGCCCCCGTGCCTTTGCCACAGGCTGCCATGAAGGCCGTGGTGGCCTCCAGCCGCCTGGGCAACCACGGGCACCACGACTGCTCCCGCGGCGGGCGCAGCCAGGGGGGTCCCCGGGGCCCCCGCCCACCCCAGGGCTCGGGGACCACCGGCCCCGGAGCCCCCACGGCCGGCGAGGACCTCGGCGTGTTCCAGAGCGACCGCCCCGCCGTGCCCCCCGTGCCCCTGCCCGGCGCCGGCTGCCAGAGCTAACGGGGTCACCTTCGACCACCAACACCCGCCGAGCCTCGGGGGGAGCCCCGAGCCCCTGGTCTGGGCTGTGGGACGTCCTTCTTTCGTGTCCTGTTCCAGTGAGTCCTCCCCGTCCTGTCCCTGTATGTCTGTGCCCACCCGGCTCGGGGGACCGGGCAGGGCTGGGATGTGACTCCTGGGATGTGACTCCCGGGATGTGACTCCCGGGATGTGACTCCTCTTCCCGGGGCCTCTGGGGCTGGGAAAGGTCCCAAGTGGCTTAAAAACGAGGAGCAAAGAGCAGCACAAAGGATTTCTCTCCCCTCCCCTCCAGAGGCAGTGGGTTGTCTTTGAGGGGTTTGTACTTTCCTGTAAATAGTCCTGGAAGGTTTTATTTCTTTAGGTTATTGCTGCCCCTCGCTGTGATGTCTCCAGTGCTGTCACCAGGCCCAGCTGTGGGTTTGCTGCTGCATTAGACGAGGTTTTAGGAGCCTCTGAACCCAGATTTTTGATCCTCTCTGGAGAAAAGTGTGTGCCAGTGGTTCCCTTGCCATCCCTGGTTGGCGGCTGACCTCCAATTTGTTTTTCTTCCACCTGGTTTTGTGCGTTCCCACCTCGTCTTGCTGTGGATTCGTGGTGGTGGGGTTGTCATGGAACTGGGAATGCTGGCCTGGCCTCTCCTTGGCACTCCAGGTCAGCATTTACACAACAGTTTTAAGGAAGAACAAGGCAACCCTGTCCAGGGCGCTCTGTGGGACAACTGTAACTGCTGTGCCCTGAGGGAGGAGGGAGTTTACAACTACTTGGGTTGTTTGTTTGTTTTTTAATGAAATCAGGGGACAAATCTCTTGAAATTTTCTAGCCACAGGACAAGCATTTGCAGATTTTAACACAGAACAAGTGACCAGACAGGAAAAGCCATATTCCACCTGGGAATCACGGAGAGCTGGGGGCTGCACAGCCCCAGCTGGGGGGTCCAGCAGGGTTTGATCCCTGAGGCAGTCCATGGCCTGCACCCCCACAGCCTGGGTTTGTAGCAGTGTGTTCAGGGCAAAACCTCCCCTGGAGGAGGGTCGGTGTGTACAGGGGGTTCAGTCCCCCAGGACAGGGGTGCAGAACTGAACAGCTGGTACAGGAGGGGCAAAAACCCCCCAAAATGGGTGTTTTGCCGAAGCTGAAGCCGCGGTGACGGGCCCAGGGGTGACAGAGCAGGGTCAGCAGGGGCATCAGAGCACGGGAGGAAAACGTGGCACAAGGATTTTGTGTTTGTTTGCAGCACAAGCAGAAATCAAAAGGGCTCCGTGGAAGGGCTGATCCGCCGTGTGGAGCTCAGTGATGTTTAGGGAGCTTGTAAGGCCAAGTACAGAGGAGAAATAGGATGTTCAAGGGGGGTTTTACTTGGAAAAATATCATGTCTTGAGCAGAACTGGACTTTTTTTAACTGAGCTGTCCCTGTGTGGGATGTCACGGGGGAGGACGTGGACGCTGAGCCCGTGGGATGCTGCAGCACCAGGAAATTATCCCTTTTTCTTTGCATTTTGCAGCAGGGGCAAGTTTTTTCTCTCCTTTTTCTAATACCGAGGGCTGACCTTTGCAGTGTGTTCTCATCTCCAGTCTCTGTCCCACCCTTGGTGTGTCCTTCCAGCTCCGTGTTGTCTCCGTGTGCTCCAGCGGGACCGGAACCCCACCTTGAACCTTGTTGTTTATTAACCCACGTTTTAAAGACTGTTTTATATCCTTTGACATGAAATACTGATTAAAGCACCTTGCAGGACCAGGTTGGAGTGCTCAGCACCCCCAGAGCCTGGGAAGCAGGGACTGGTGCTGGGAATGGCTGAGTGACATTGCTGAACATTCCCAATCCCGCAGAAAAGTGGGAATTGAGGTTTCAGTGAGGTAACAAAAAAATAAATTACACAAAGCGTCTCCAGTGGTGGAAAGTATGGGGTGGGGGGAGGAAGCTGGGAGCAAAACCAGGAGTTTGCCTCTTATATTAACAACTACTCCACAGGTATCCGTACTTGAAGGTAGGAAAAATGTGCTCCTGGGAGTGAAGCCCGCGGAGGTGCATTTGGGTCTGTTGCTGTTTGCAGAGTGTGTTTGAGTAACTGCTCCAGTGTAGTGGTGACAGTTCTGGTATCGAGGTGTTCATAACGAAGTAGAGACAGCCAATAAAGTATCAAACATCAGAGCGTGGGCTGCCTTTTGACTGCTACCCTCGGGAAAAAACAGGGCTAAAAACTGCCACGGGGTGGTTTGGGTGGGAAGGGGCTTTAAGGATGGCCGGGTCCCGCGGGCAGGGACACCTCCCATGGACCGGGTTGCTCCAAGCCCCGTCCCGCCTGGCCTTGGGCACTCTCCGGGCTGGAGGAGCTCCCAAGTCCCTTCGAGCCCGAACCGCTCCCAGGCCGGGACTCGATGACGTCACACATGGCAATGACGTCACCGGTCCACTCCCGTGCCGCAGCACCGCCCGCCCTCCCCCTCGGAGTGGGCGGGGCCTGCCGCGAACTCTCCAATAGGAGGCGAGGGCAGGCGGGGCGAGCGACGCAGCACTCGCTCCCATTGGCTGCGGCGCACCGTGTTTTGGCGGCGGCGGGGAAGGAGAGGGGCGGGGCCGGCGCGACAGGCGGCGCTCGCTGATTGGTCGACGTGAGGCCAGGGGCGGGACCAGGGGAGGGGCGGACGGGCGGCGCATGCGCGGTGCCTCATGTGGCGGGCGGCGCGCGCGGCAGTGTCGGGAGCGCGCACGGTAACGACCCCGCCCCCCCCGCCCCGCCGCGGGCCGAGGGGACCTGGGGGTGAGGGGGGGGCTGGGGGTCCGTCCGCTCTGAGGGGGTGAGGGGGGGGGGGGGTCCGGGGCTGGGGGTGGGGGGGGGGGGGGCTGGGGGTCCGTCCGTTCTGAGGGGGTGAGGGGGGGGCTGGGGTCCGTCCGTTCTGAGGGGGTGAGGGGGGGCTGGGGTCCGTCCGTTCTGAGGGGGTGAGGGGGGGCTGGGGTCCGTCCGTTCTGAGGGGGTGAGGGGGGATTGAGGGTCCCTCCGCTCTGAGGGGGCGAGGGGGGATTGGGGGTCCCTCCGCTCACCGGGACGGCGGGCAGGGGGAATTTGGCGGTCCCGTCCCTTCTCCCAGCAGGGAGAACGAGGGGGTCGCGACCCTCCCCTCAGCGGGCAGCGGGGCGAGCGGGCAGCCCGTCCTTCCCCTCGCAGGGGCTGGGGGGTCCCGACCCTCCTCTCCCCTCACCGACGGATCGGGAGTTCCCGTCCCTCCCCTCCCCGGTTTTTTTTTGGGGGGGGAATTTCGTCCCTCCCCTCACCGGGGGAGTTGAGAGGTCCCTCCCCGGGTTTTGGGGGGGTCCCGACCCTCCCCTCATCGGGGTTTGGGGAGGCGTCTCGTCCTTCCCCTCCCCGGGTGTGGGGTGGGGGTTCCTTCCCTGCCCGGGCGGTTCTGGGGTCCCTCCCCGGGGGTGTCCGGGGGCGGTTTGGGGGGTCGGGCGGGGCCGGTGGGTCCCGTTCCGGGCGGTGTTAACGGCCCTCCCTCCCTCCCCGGAGCCCGCGGCCCCCGGGACTCGGCCTGGTGAGTACGGCGGGGCTTCCTCGTCCTTAGCGGGGCTTTCCTGAAGCCCCCGAGGGCTCCGCGGCCCCTTCGCTCGCGTTATCGCCGCGAATCACGCGTGAAAATCGGCCCCGAGCTAGATAGAAAAGTCGGTCTAGCAAGTCGTTTTTAGGGTGTTAATGCCTAGTTTTCGGGTGTGAATCGCTGTTTTCAGGGTTTGGTCGCGGGGAGGTGTGGGTTGGGCAGGCCCACGGTTGCCTTGGTTAATTTGTGACAGCGTCGTCCTCACCCGGTGAGACCCACTCGTGTTCCTGGAATGATGGAATTATTGAATCTTGGAATGGTTTGGGTCGGAGGGGACTTAAATGCCCATCCAGTTCCACTGCCGTGGGCAGGGACACCTTCCTCTAGACCTGGCTGCTCCAGGCTGGCCTTGGACACTTCCAGGGATGGAGCAGCCACAGCTTCTCTGGGCGACCTACAGAGAAATGGAGTTTAAAAATACGGTTTTGAAGAATGGTGCGGGGTAACATCACTGCAGTGATCCCAAAGCTAAAACAATAATAACTTTAATAATGTGTTTGATTAAGTCCTGTGTTTCTTTAGAAAGATAAAGACAAAAGTGGACTAAGGCAGGTGACTCCTTTATTCCCTTTTTTCCTCAGAGGACACTGGAACTGCCCTTTTTCAGCCATGGCCGACCCAGAGTTTGTTCTCTGCAAGTGGAAGAGGCGTTTGTGGCCAGCCAAGGTAACGAGGGAGTGTTTGTGGATAGCACTTGGGACGGGATGAGGTGGAGCAGAGAAGGAGTGAAAGCTCCCAGTGGACGTGTTTGTACTTGCCCAGTTTTACACTGGGAAGTGTCCAGGGCCAGATTGGACGGGGCCTGGAGCAATCTGGGATAGTGGGAGGTGTCCCTGCCCATGGCAGGGGGTGGCACTGGATGGGCTTGAAGGTCCCTTCCAACCCAAACCATTCCAGGATCCTAAGGCTGCAGCCAGCTGCCAAGGACTATCAGGCTGTTCCTATAAAAATGTTTTGATGTCAGATCTGTCGGACTAGGATTTTAAATGAGTATTTTTGTGTAGGTTTTGTGCAAAGCTGGAGTTGCTGGGAGCACTCATGTCGGCACCACGACGAAGATGGGATTTAAAGCTGAAATACTGGGCTTGGAGAAGCAGTTGAGTATCCTTGTTCCTGCCACACGTTTGCATTCTAAGATGTTAAAAAAAGAGGGGGGAAAAAAGGAATCCCTTCACCTGAGGATTCCTGTGAGGTGGGATGGTGGATTTACAGAGGGTTTAGGTGTTTAACCCTCCCAAGGACAGGTCTGGGGGGACGAGTATGTTGGGTTTATTGGTGGCTGAGAGCAGAGTTGTTGTGTTGGGGGTGTTCTCTGTGCTGGTTCCAGTGAGCTCTGTTGTGTTTCAGGGTCAGTGTGAGCTCTGCAAACGCTGTTCCACTGACAGAGGAGCGGATCAAGGCCATTGCCTCCAACCTGGGTGAGCAGGGGCCAAAATGTGCTGCTTTGCCTCTATTCCTAGTGTAAAACAGACACAGAAACTCAACCTGGGGGAGAATAGCTCTGTATTTCACTTATGTAGTTTTGAGGAGCTTCTTTTCACGTTTCTTTCCTCCTTTTCCATCCATAAGATTGGAAAATAGGTTAAACGTGATCATTTTCCTCTTCCCTGTGGCAGTTTTTTGGTGGGAATGATGAAGAAATGTGCATTTCCCTCAAATGAGGCACTGGAGGCTTGGTCTTTGTGTGTCTCTGTCCTTTGCCTCAAGAATCATGGATGATTCCAGTGTTAGAAATTGCACCTTAAACAAAAGGAACTCTATATGTAAACTTTATATTATTAAAGAAATAACATGTCTTATATCTACAGTAATAAAGATCATTGCATTTATTGAATATTCTTCTTCATCAGAGCAAAAGAGCAACGTGAGTGAGGCTGTGGAGGAGCTGCAATATCGCTGTTCCCTTAAAATTGCCCTGGATATCCTCACCCAAGCTGACCCAGGCAGACAGGCAGCACCTGCAGAAGGGCCAAATGCGGAGTTATCCCGAGACAGGAGCGGGGGATCTCCCCCAGCCACCCCCCCCCGCAGCACTTTGTGGCGCTCTCGCTCTGCAAAGCTGCAGCCCGAGGCTGCCAAGGGGAAAAGGGATCCCCAGAGGAACTGTAACCTGAGGAGTGCCCCGAGAACACGGCTCCTGGGAGGCTCCCTCCCTTCAGGGGACAGTGGCAAAGCCCGTGGGGCTGGAATAAACCCTTCCAGGTGTGGCCCCAGGGAGGTGAGGGATGCCCCAGCCCCTGCCAGTCACAACTGCAAAGTACCACGGCCGAAATCATCGCCGAGACAGAGGAAAATCCAACCCAAACCAGGGAGTAAAGTCTCCCCTAAGACAAAGGAGGGGAAAAGTCAGCAAGGAAGGAAAAGATCATGCAGGGATGATTCCCCCCAGGACCAAGCACAGCTGCCCCCTGAGGAGGGGTCTCTGCCTGTCCCCTCTAAATCTGGCACCGTGGAACCTGCCCAAAGGACTGGAACCCAGCCTGGAAGGACATTCCTGGATTCCTCCGGTGAAGGCGCCTCGGATGAGTTGGAGAAAAGCATCAGCAGTGAGAGTGAGAGCCTGGCGAAGCAGCTGGATGGAAGGAGAAAGGCAGAGGGTGGAAAACAGCTGGATGGGGCAGGTGTGGCCTCGGGCAGAGACAGGAAATGCAGGAACCACTCTGGATCCTCACCTGGGCCTTCTGGTGCCTTCCCTCAGCCTCAAGAGCAGGAAAACAAGGAGCCCTCACCCCTGGCTGGGAATAAAGCAAAGCAGCTGCAGCTGCCTGACTGTGAGGAAGATGAAGGTGGGCAAATCCCCTGGGGAAGGGAACCCTTTGTCCTGCGTGGGTGTCGAGCACTGTAACTCATCTTGGAATCTTGCTTTGCTTTTGGGAATGTGGGTCTCGAATTGCTGATTTAATTCCTTTTGGTTCAAGTTTTGGAGAAGCAAAAATGCTGATGCCTTTGGTGATGGGGTGGCACTTGGGTTGTCTGGAATTACTTAGGGTTTTCCATGGAAAGCTGTATTCAGCTGCAATTGCTGCCCTTTGAGTTCACACTTATTTTCCCTGCTGCTCTAATTAGTTGAGATTAAATGATGTTTTTAAACGAGCAGTGAGCAGGTTGGTGCACAGGCCCAAAATCAGTCTTATTGCTTCCCCTTTTCCTCTTTTATCCACATTATCAGGCTTTTCCCCGATTAAGAGTGTGCAGGGGTGACAGACCTTTGTGTCACAGTGATTTGTGGTGCTCTGGGTCACTCACACAGGTGGGACAGACCCTGTGTCCCCTGGGGGTCACACTCAGGTGTGTCTCACCTGCTCTGGAGCTGATCCTGGTCCAATCCCTCCCCACACTTACACCCCCTGGTTCTTGCTGCTCTTGGCAGGGCTGGATCCCTCTGGGATGTCCTCAAGGGCAGTTTCCTCGGAGAGTTTCCCTCCACTCTCCCCTCTGGCAGATGAAGAGGAGGAGGATTTTCCCTGTGTTCTGTCCTGTCAAGGTGAGCCATCAGCACCCCTGGGAGAGGTTCCTCAGCCAGGGTGGGCTCTGTGGGCCCCAGTTTGCTCAGCCCTGGGGGTGAGACCCAACCTGCCCAGGAGGGAATCCAGCAGTGTCCAAGCTTGGAATAAAGTGCACTTCCTGGATGCCTCAGCCTTCTTGCTGCAGCATGGAATGTAAATCCCTGTGAAAGTGGGCAGGGCCTGGGCCTGAAATTCCTGAGTTTCTGTTCAGAAGCCCCTGTGCCGCATTTTGGGGGGATGCTGCTGCCCTGCCACCTCAGATGAAACCTGTAAAAGCACTGAAGGGAAACTGCTGGAGTTTCTCCTGGAGAAACAGCCTGGAGATGGACAAGAGAGGGTGAGATCTGTGTTGTCCCACTGATTTTTGAAGCCAGTTTCCTTTTTGTTTCCCACCCTAGTGCCCCAGTCCATCGAGGAGGGGATGCTGGTGTGGTGCAAGTTCCGGCGGTATCCCTACTGGCCAGCAGTGGTAAGAGCAGCTCCTGCCTGCTGATATCCTGTTATCCTGCTGAGAAGGAGCAGTTTGCCAGTTCTGGAGTGGCTTTTGCCCTTCCTCACTCACCTAAGAGCTGGAAATGTTAAAGATCTTCCAGCAGAAAAGTTCCAGAGCTCATAGAAGTGAAATTACATCTGACAAAACCACATAAAAAGTAAGTGTGGTTAACTCACACCTGTCTATACCAGAGCAGAGGGTTATCCTGTGCCATGGAATAGGACCTTCTTCCCAGCTACCAAGAAAGGGGATGGTCCTTGTGCAATGAAAGTGCTCCCTTGGGGTAACTGGTTACTCCTTCCAGTTCAGTTTTTCGTATTTGTGTAATAAAGGAAGTTGCACAAATAAGAAAAAATGAAGTGTGGGGTGTCAGATATCCATGGAAAATGTCTGTGCTTTGTCAGGGTTTGGGATTTTAGGAGCCTAAATGAGGCTGTTTTCTGTCCCCAGGTGAAAACAGTGAAGCGGAAGCCCCGGAGGGCCTGTGTGCTCTTCATAGATGGGACCACAAACGAGAAGAAAAAAGGGTAAAGTGGACTTCAGTCACATCCTGAACTTCCAGTTGCTGTTACTGTGTGTTCTGTGCCCATTTCCTGGTGCAGGGCGAGGACAATCCCTTCAGGTTGCTTGGGGAGGAGGGGCTGGGGCAGGGGAGGGTTGCAGGTTGAGGCAGGTCCATGTCCAGGGGCAGGGCTGAGGAATTGAGAACAGAGCAAAAAGAGAGGCCCTGGGACACAGCCAGTGTTTTACTTGTGCTGCCCAAACTTCCTGGAAACACAAACCTGCCTTTAGCTTTGTTCTAAACCAGGTGTTTGGTTAAAAGATTCCATAGTTTTCACTTAGTCTGAAAACCAAAACTGGTAAAACCTGCACTCCTGGGAAATAAAATAAATAGAGAAATGAGGCAGTTGAGTTGCACCTCTAACTGTGTTTCCTTAAGTTTTTCGGTGTCTCTGAAGACCCTGAAGCACTTTGACTGTGAAGAGAAGCAGGAGCTCATTGTGAGTATCCCACAAACGTGGAACTGCAGGTGTTGGGAGAATCTAGTGGGAATACGGGGTACAGGTGACCAGGGGAGGAGTGTGGTGGGGCTTGGCACCCCCCAGAGCTGCTCTCCTCCCTGGGACAGCCATGGCAGGAGTGGATTCATGATTATTAACCGTTTCTGTGGCCTGGTTGGTGTCTGAGAGTGGAACTCCTGCAAAGCTGCTCCTTTTGGGGCTGTTTCCCATATCTTCCTGTTTTGCAGGAACGAGCCAAGGAGAACTATCCCCAGGAGATCGAGTGGTGCCTCCAGCTCATCCGGGACTACTGGGTCCGAGTGGGTAAGGAGGGCTCAGCTGATCTCAGCCGTGGAATCCCAGACTGGAACGGGTGGGAAGGACCTCAGAGCCCACCCAGTGCCACCCCCTGCCACGGGCAGGGCCACCTTCCACCAGCCCGGGTGGATCCAAGCCCTGTCCTGGGGACACTTCCCCAACCTGGCCTTGGACACTTCCAGGGATGGGGCAGCCACAGCTTCCCTGGGCAACCATCCCAATATCCCTCAGGAAGAGGGTAACCCCAAACTGCCAGCTCTGACTCCTGGGCTGAATGGAAGTGGTAAATAAGTCTGCCTGTTTTGGGTTTTCAGGTTGTCATTCCTTCACCGGCTCCTTCCTGGAGTATCTCGCCGCCGACATCAGTGAGTGAATCCATCACTTCTTTATTTTATCTCAGCTTGGTAAATTTAACTCCAGCATTTACACACGAGTGAGTTTGGCACCAGACCCAGAGAGGGGCTGCCCTTAAATTCACAACATACCATCGTTGCAATTAAGGTTTTAATGAAGTTTTTAATTAAGTTAAATAAATATGGATGGTTCAAGGCAATCAGGTCGTGGAATCAGAATAGCTGGAGTTGTAACTGGTTCCTTCACGTTGTAGACTTCATGTCAGAGGCAACTCCCTAATCTCTTTTTTTTTTAAGGCAAATGAAGATTTTAGTGGTGGTTTTTTAACCCCTTTGCTAAGGAAGGAAGAAAAAATTCTCTCTTACCAACAAAGTTCTTTATTTTCTATTTATATATGTGATTATGGATGTGAGGGCCCTTTGTATATTTAAATAGAAATGCCTGTGGCCTTTGTTTCAGGCTACCCAGTGAGGAAACAGGGCCACCAGGGTGAGGTGGAAATGACCTTCCCCAGCACGGCAGAGGAGGATCTTGGAGAGTCCTCCTTGGAAAATTCCCCCCAGAAGCCCCTGAGGAGGCTCCTTCCAGACAGGAGCAGAGCAGCCAGGGACAGGGAGAACAAAAAACTCGTGGAATTCATAGTGAAGACAAAAGGGGCAGAGGAACATCTCCGGGGGATCCTGAAAAGCGGGAAAAAGTCCCGCTGGCTGAAGAAATTCCTCAACTCCTACTGGTACGTGACCCGTGTGGAGACGTACCTGGAGGATGAGGAGCAGCTGGAGCTGGTGTTTGATTACCTGAAGGAGGTTTACAGGGAGATGGACACGACGAACCTGCGCCAGATCCTGGGCGACGGCATCAAATTCATCTCGGACGTGCTGCTGCCTGAGGTCAGGGCACAGGGACAGGGACAGGGAGGGAATGAATAACTCCTGTTATTTGGGAGCTTGGTGTGCTGGGAGTCGTGTGGAATGACCTGGGGAGAGTTCCCAGAGCTGAGCTGAGCGGGAACACTCCCACCTGCCCACAGCCTGAGTCACTTCAATGCTGGCTTTTAAGCAAGAAAGGAGATGCTTTGAGTAGCTGGTTGCTTTTAAAGGCAGACTGATCGTTTTCTGGTGTATTTTAATTACTCCTGAAATGGTTCAAAGCTTTGTTTTGGGGTTTTTATTTTAATTTGGCAAGTTCCCAGGGTTTTCTTGGTCCTCTGTGCGTGTGAGTGGGGGGAGGGGGTGGGTTTGCTGGTTTTGTGGTTGTTTTAGATATTTTTCTGTTCGTCACAGGAATTTTCCCAGGAGAACATTAACTTGTGTAGAAGTAAAATTACTGTGAAGAATATCTTAGTCTGGGGATAAAAACACTCCCCTGGGGATGATACAGGACTAGTTTGTATCATTTATTTAAGAATTTCAGGCACGCAATGAGCAGTTTCATCCAAGTTTTCTAAGTGATCGAGGAACCCTTTCCTCAGAACGTGCTCACCTGAGGCAGCTTCAAATCCCTGGTTGTGATTTCTGTTTTGTTTAATGGTTGTAAATGAATTAAATGCCTTTCTAGGCCATTATCTACGCCATTGCTGCCGTGTATGACATCGACTACAAGAAGGCAGAAGAGAAGTACATTAAAGGACCACCTGTGACCAAAAGGTATTTTTATTTTCAGTATTCCCTGAGGTTTTTTACCAGTTTACTGCTCGTACAGGAAGGTGTTGAGTGTAAGGACAGGGGAGCTCCATGTCCTCCCTCCTCTGGGGGTCAGAAACAAAGGATTAGACATGGAAAACGTTCTGGCTGAGCTACTCCAACCCTGCAGACTTCAAATTGTCCAGATCATCCAAAGATGTCCAGGTCTGCCTCGAACCTTCCATATTTTTCCTTTCAGGGAGAGAGAGCTGTTTGACGAACAGATCCGGGCCTGGAAGAAGCTCAAGTCGACCCTGGAGCCTGAGGAGAGCTGAGGGTTGGTGGCCCCCAGGGGTGCAAACAGCCAGTGGTGATTTGTATAAACGTGCAATTCTTTCCCAAGTCCCTGTGTGTGCCCCCCAAAGCTGCTCTGGCCTCAGCCCTCCCGCTCCCCGTGGCCCCCCCGTGCCCAGCTGCTGCCAGCCCGTCCCCCCGTGCCCCTGCCCCGACCCCCAGTGCCCTGGGGGCTCTTTTAGCCAAACATCTGCCCCGGGCAGGGCTGTGCTGGAGAGCAGGGCCTGCTCCCTGTGCAGCCAGAGGTGCCC